>NW_026623399.1:886234-931132 GCF_030028575.1 Malurus melanocephalus
GTCAGTGAAGTAAAATGAACTTTGTTGACAGCTGGAGCTCCTCAAGAAGCATGTTCCATCTGTCCAGCACATGTCCAGCAACAAAGTCATGGAGTGCCCTAAAGGAGGATCCCACAGAAAAACCCATGGTTGTAGTCGARGGAAATGAAGATAATGGAGATAACAAAATGATCCTAATGGAGATAGGAAATGAGAGGTGGAGCAGAGCTTGGGAAGACCCAGAAGGGCCCTGTGACATATTTTACAACWCTTGCAAAGAAAAGACTGATCTGCAGGCAGGTCATTTCCTGTTGAAGTTCCTGTAGAGAGGATCTTTAGTACATCATGCACTTACTGGAGCAATGGGGAAGCAAGACCTTCAGGGACTCAAAAAATTGCTTAAGTCCAGAAATACAACAGGGGGACACAGCCCCGTTGAAGGAATGGCAGAACTCTAAGGCTACAGAATGACCCTTACATTATTTGTATTAGTTTTTGGTTTTTTTTTGTAACTTCTACAACATCCATTTCATGGCCAAAGATCCCATTATGCCAAAAGCCACACAAAGCCAGAACCAAGACAGTCCTTGGTTCCAAATGCTTCCTGTGTGCACTGAGAGGCAGGAGAGGGAGCTGAACAGCACAACAGATAACCTTCACTGTTCTCAACTAAAATATCATTTCTTGCTAGGCCYTGCATTTCAGGGATGTATTTTAAAATGCGACTTTGGGAATAAAAGTAGAATCATGTCTATGACCAGGGATGAGTGTTTTCTCCCAGTTTTGAGGAAGCAATACATTGCTTTTCTGTAAACTAACCACTGTTAGTGCTTCAGGACCTGTAGCAGCACTAATTAACTGCTAGGTCTTTTAGAAGCAGTATATGTTTCAACTACCTTTGTCATACAAAATAAATTTGCATTGAAAAATCTATTGTAGCTATGTTGAACTCCAGAATTACCTCAAATAAGATCACTGGAAGGTTTTTTACAACCACAAATATTCATGAGCGGTGCGGACAAGAGAACTTCAGCACTAAAATAGGAAAAACCATCATCAAACCTGTAAAATACTGCAGCAGAARTTGCCTCTGTTACCTTGCCCAAACCCTAGATTACCGGGGACATGACATTTTTCATGAAAATGTCTTTCACTGCACACCTAACATTTCACTCGAGTTGCAGACTGCGTCTGAGCTCCTCCGCATCCATTTGACAGTATGTCAGCAGTGACAAAATTCTATAAAAGGATGGCAGCTTTGCATACAGCTCAAACTTATGCAGCACAAGCTTCCTGTGTGATCTCTGAAAGGCTGAAAATACTTTGGATGTGAAAAAAAAAAAAAAAAAAAAAAAAAAAAAAAAAAAAAAAAAAAAAAAAAAAAAAAAAAAGAAAAAAAAAGAGATACGGTTCGAATCTAAGTGCTCATTTGATCTAAGTAAAACGAAGCAGGAAACAGAAGCTGCACAGACACTACCTGGAGCAGATTGCTGTGCAATAGGTTGGCCCTTGTGTTTGCTGTGCGAGTTAGAGATGGAGCATCATTTCTGGAGCGCTGATTTCTTGTCCCTGTTTCAGAGGCTGATGGCGTCATTGCCTATGAGATGTGTCACCAGCTTGGTCAACATCCAGATTGCCTCATCTCATACCTCAGAGGATTAAAGCTAAAAAAGCAGTTTTAAAAARTCACTGTTGACTGAGGGTGCTGAGTACCCAGCAAATGTTATCAACTCTGTTATAATAAATTCAAGAGGTCTCATATGCTTCCTCAGGTGCTTAAACAGCGATTCCAAGACTTATTCTGGACCAACACTCTCCTGAGGGAGAAGAAAGCTTGACTTTTTTGTTGTTTTTGCCTAGTTCAGCCTTTACTCCCCGTTGTGATGACTGGCAGGCAGCCTGGTGTCTGGCTTGTRCAGCAGACACCCAGTAGCAAAACTAATTCAGTGGTTAAATCAAGCCATAACAGACACAGCAAACCTGACAGCACCAGGCACAGGCCTGGGAGATCAATTGTGCATCCAATGCCTGCTTGCGGAAGAAAATAATTTTTTATTAATGAAAACGGCTAAAGCTCAAAAATGTCACAAATTTTCACTGGGAAAAACCCTGGGAAACTAGAAGACTATGTGATGATTATGGAATCACAGAATGGTTTGGTTTGGAAGGGCCCTTAAAGATCACTCAGTTCCAACCTCTTGCCATGGGCAGGGACAACTTCCACTAAACCACATTGCTCCAAGCCCCATCCAACCTGGTCTTGGATAGTGGAAACAATGAATTTTCTCCCACATGCTTCATCAGAGAAATGCCATTTGTCATAATTTTATAACATTTAAAAAGGACAATAAAGAATTTTGTCTGCACGGCCAGTAATTCATATTCTTGCTCACAGCAATCGTTTGCTCWGAATGCTGATGTCCATTCAACAGCCATTATTTTTTTTGCTACAAGGGCTTTGAATATTTAATCCCAGCAAAAATGTTTCTGGAAGSACATTCTTATGTGTCAAGAAGGCCATGCATGTGGCCATGCAGCAGCTCCAACAGCTCATAGCCCAAGTGAACAGCAGCCTCCAACACCACCTGCTTGGGCAATAAATGTTCATTGTGTGGGAGTCTGAACGTAAATGTCAATGTACATAAACAGTAATGGCTMAACTCACACAACCCTCTCAACCGTAATGTGCATTATAAACATTCTGGTATCATCTTCCAAACCCTTCTACTCTGAGCTAACTTTACCCCAAACAATCTTTTTTACTGACCACAGTCTTCAAAGTGCAAAAGACATTTTAAGGAAATGGTCACCAGTGGCAGGAAATATATCTTTAGAGATTTTCCAGCAGGTTAATGTTGGTTCTATGGAAGGAACATATGTGCCGTGACTTGAGGTCTAAAACTCAGAACATGCACATTTTTAGGAGAAAAATTATCTTGCATTAAATCACTTAATAGCAGAGTCACTGTAATTTTGGTAACAGATATACTTCACAAAGCAGCRGAGAAGTTCAGGATAGAACTCTCTAAACATTTACTTCATATTAAACTTCATCTGGCCTTAAAATTAGATTTGGATTTAGGAATATTCATAGCTAAGAAAGTAACTTTTTTTTTTTTGTTTACCCCCATTGATTTTCAAGCTTAGTTAAGGGAATATTTTAAAGTTAACAAAAAGTACTAGGTAAGAAAGTTGTACATAAATCCAAACTGATCCTTTTCTTCTTTTCCTGGTGTTTTTAGGGATCTTGGCACTAATTTTAAAAACCAGCCTTGCCATGGGTTATATTTAATAACTTAGAAAAGCCACTCCAGCCCATTGTGTAGCCATATTGTACTAAAAAAAGAGACAAAACCCCAGCATATGTTGATGCATTATGTAAAGACTTTCCTTGACAGGATTTAGTTACATGCAAGCTTGAAATGCAGTGTAAATGTATTTTCTGGAGTGCTAAAAGTACTACAATACCAAACTGCCAAAAAGGTGGTTTTACATCACACAATAAGRGACCTTAAAGGAAAAGAGAGTTGTGCACTCTGGAAGGCAATATCTTGATCTATGAGCCCATGATCGAGTCAGAGTTACAGAAACAATCAATGTTTTCACAGGAAAGGAAGGCTCTGCAAGGAATATAGTCCTTAGCACAAAAAAAAAAAAAAAAAAAAAAATGCTCCAGCCAGTGCTGTTGCTACCTCTGATAAAAGGGTTTCAGCTACCTGGTGAATAGTTTCTAGAGAAGAAAGTCCCAGGTGCTGCAAAATCCCACGCTGAGGATGAACACAGAAGGAAGATGAGATGTTCTGAGGTATTTTCTCCTTCTGCTTCAGCCTTTGAGGAAAAACAATCTCATTTCTATAGTACCAAACTTCCCATTCAGAAAAAAAAATAAAAATAAAAATAAAAAAAAACCAAAACCAAAACAAACAAACAAAAAAACAAACAAAACCCAAACAAAAACATAAGCAAGCAGCCACACAAGGTATTCACAGAAACAATGTGCCCCTGTGAAATTGTCTGGAAATAAGAACACTAAAGTAATTTCTTGTCTCTAGCTAATAGAGGCTTTATCCAACAGTCAGCTCTTCTTTCACCCTGCTCCCTCCCATGCTGCCATCCCAGACACTGGTGCAAGAAAAAAAAGGCAATAAATGCGAGAAAAAGACAGTTGCACRATGTCAAACTCCTCTGCAGACAGATGAATGTCCTCTCTTGTGTCCAGAAGCTTCCAGGGGAGGCTGTGGTGCCTGAAATGGACTGGGAAACAACAAAATAAAGCAGTTTATCAAAGACTTGAAGCAGTTAGTTGAATTAATTAATTCAACGTGTCAGTTCCAATCGCTTCCTATGATTTTATTTGCTTATGTGATACACAGCTTCTTCTAGTTTATGTGCATGACTCTACCCCTTTGCCCTTTCCCCAGCTCCCTGCTTCTGGTAAGCAATTGTGGTATTTTCACAGGATGTGGGAGATATCAGGAAATCAGGTTAGSTGTGAATTGAGCTATCCAGATCTGGGGGGAGAAATTAAATTTTTTTTAATTACATTTTTTTTTTTTAAATTAATTTTCAGTGCAACTCATAGCCACCAGGTTGAGTATTAGATAAGTTTGACTGCAGTTCTTGGAAGCCTTAGTCACAGCAGCCACCTAGAGAAAACAAGGATGTCCTTACTCAAAGCACTTCGAAATATCTGTAGAATACAATGAATTTCAGCTTGCTCCAAGCAGACAAAAATAGAAAACTGATAGCCCTCATTCTATAGCTCTTGAGCTTGTTCCAGTTTTTCAGTTCCTTTTAATTCTATAGTCTGTGGTCTCTGAAGTCATAGAGTTCCTTCTCCCTTGTTTCTCAAGACCTCGCTGTCCTCAGCTCTGGTACATACTTCTAGTATTGTTTCTTTGGGCCCCTTTTTATTTTATTAATGTGTCAGGATCATCAGAGTGTCTCCTAAAGCAGATACATAGCACTGACGTAGCCCAGTTACCTGCATCAAGTATTGTGGAAAATTCACCTTTAGGTTACAGCAGAAGAAGCCTCGAGCCATGGTTTAYATCCCCGCTCTTGCATGATGTTTTTGTAGCAGTGTTAGCAAAAATTATGGCAGTGCTAATTTCTTCTCAGCCAGAATTGGACCTTCTGAGGTGTGAGAAATATTCACCCAGAGCCATTATTTCCATAAGTCTGGACAAGCTTTGCCACAGGACAAAGTGTACCATCAGCAGTTCCAAAGGAAGGTGGTGTTTAGAGCTTGGTAATAATTYTAGGAGTATTTAGGATGCAGGAACAGGGAGAGAGGGACTCTCTGCTGCAGCCTCTGGGTGTTTATAAAGGCTTAATTAATTACAAACCCTTCAGTCCAGCTCCCCACCTGTGTTATCAATTCACCTTTACTTCAAGCTCCAGTTACGGTGACCCTTMTAATTCTTCTGAGCTGAAAACCATTAAACATTAGGCCCGTTGGGAAAAATACTCTCCATGAGGCTTTTTTAATCCTGGTTTATTCTTCCCCTTGTAACAGGGTCTGCAAAACCAACTTGCACTCATTACTCATTTCCTCAYGGAGCCAAGAGTTCTTGCTGATAACCTTTAACAGCGACAGCCGACAGAGGCACCAGCCYTTCTCCCCTTGTGCATAAGCTTGCAAATCTAAAATAGGGCCTTAATGAAAAAAAATTTAAATATTATAACTCCACAGTATATGTCATTGGGATATATTGAATGCAAAGCAGCTGTTCCTGACAGATTTGGCATRTAACAGGGGTAAAGTAATTTTACACAAATCATTATGTTCATTATATTAAATTAATAGATTGAAATTAGTCAGCGATGTTTTGTAAGCCCATCTTACCCACAGAGCCCTTTATCCTTCTATTCTAAGAGGGTTTTGGTTTTTTTTTCTCCTCAATATTCTGTTCAGAGAGGACATAAATGCCCTGATCAGTTGGAGCATAAGCCCCTAAATTCATGGCTGTTGAGCCTTTTCCAATATAAGCATCTGAAGAAAAGGTACTTAAGGGAAATAGAAAATGACATCATTTCTTTCCTGATCTTTTGAAGAATGATTTTCTTTTCCTCCCCATCCTACAGGAACAGATTCTGGACTAATTTTTCTTACCAAAAGCTTTAAAGTCTAAAATTCATCAAACATCTTGTCCTCAGAGAMAATGTCATCCAAGTTCAAAGGATCTATAGCCCTGCAAAGCTGATGTCTTATTTCAGAGCTAACGGCTTTGTTTTCAGTGAATGTTTGATTTCATCAAATTAAACCACTTCTTACACTTCCCATAAATGCGAAAAAAAAAAAAAAAATTAAAGACAGAACCAAATCTCCTGATTGTCTGGAAAGGAGCACACATACACATACCCACAGATGTACATATATATCATATACATTAATTTGGTATGTTTTTCTGATTTTTTTTTTTCAGGATAGATTTATTATATATATTATCAGGTTTTTCATATGCTTTTGAAGAGACTTTGAATTGAAAACAGTAGCCTTCCAAGCCATTTGTTCTAGTGATCATCATCGTAATTAAGAGCAYGCTTTTCATAACTAAATATAAAAAGAATTTTTTTCAAGTCAAGTCTGGGTCTGATTACTGATGGAGCAATTTCAAGATCTTTTGTTAGGAAGCRTTTCAATATTCATTCAGAAAAATGTCAGGAGAACAGGCTTCAACACAGAACTTTGGTGATTCATACTTATTTTGGTATTTTATCACTCCAACTTTAATATCCAGTTAAAGAGAGAAAGTTTGAATAAAATAAGAATACTAATGAAAATCGAGCAGTCATATGCTACATAGTCCTCCACAGAATTTAGGATATTCCAAAAATTGACACGTGGCTTTATCCTTCATCCATATCTGATACAGAGCAATACAKRATCTCTTCATTTAGAAGTTAAATTYGAAAAGTTGAGAGTAACCTTTTTCAAAATTCAGTGTACCTGTCACTGCTGTATTAATGCAGAAGAAATTTACTTTTTTCTAAATCCAAGTTCTTTAAACATCAAATGAAACTTAAAAGTTATAATGATGTTTATAAATTCATTAAATTAATCTGCTGACTGAACTCTATTGAAACTAGAAGTCAAACAAAAAAATAGAGAAATTGTTTAGTGGCGAACTTGGCATCATTAGGTTTATGGTTGGACTCAGTGACCTCGAAGACTTTCCAACATAGATGATTCCATGATTCTATAATAAGGGGGATTTCCCCATCAGTTTAAAAAAAATAAAAAAAAAAAAAAAACACCACAACACACTCTCAGGGTCAATTAAGAGAACTCATAAGCAGGTGAAAATGGAGTTTCACTCACAATTTCTCTAATTCAGACCTTCCCCTTTTATCTCTTTGAGCACGAGCAGTACAGAAAAGTCCGGAAGCACTGTTAAAAAGGAACAAACYCACAAGTTACCCAGCTGCAAAGTGTTTTCTGGACAAGAAGGTAAGAATTGGCAGCATCTGTTGCCTCGTGGCCACAGTGGTTTAAATTAGAAATTACATAAAACAGCATCTGAGCATTTTGCACAAACTTTCATCTAAGATGTTAAAACTGCTTCCATGTGCTGTCTGAAGGATGAATATTTCTGAATATTGCCTTTCACCTCCCAGGTGAAAATTAAAATAACATACTCATTAAAAAGGATGAGGGTGTTGGTATGCTTGACACCCCTCAGTCCATAAAACAGAAAATACAGGCAAAAAAATTGCAGGCGTGTTTCTTTTGAGATTAATTAATGACATTGAGTTTTAATGCCTTGTGCTCAGATATCAGTGTGAATTTTGCAGATGTCCACTCCCCTTGGAGCAACCACCCCACCCCAGGCTTTCTCCTGAAGCCCGAGGCACCAGGAATATCCCTGGAGCAGCAAAGTTTCGAGTTGAACTCAAGAGGCTCGATTTGGCCTCTGCTGCCAAAATCACCTGGCAACCCCCACCCCACCACACTCCACACATATTTTTATTTGTACCTTGCACRGGGGTGATAAAACCATCACTCATTTTTATTTCAAACGAAAGGGTCTCGGCGCTTTTTGCCCCCACGCTCATTTCAGAAGCCTGTGTAAATCCTGGCCCACATGGGAATCATTTTGAACATATTGAATWAGGATTTTTCTATGCCTCTCCCACTTTGATGTAGCCTCTGAGGAGGAAGAACGATCCTGGATGTACTGCTTGGTCATGTTTTAACAATTTGAGGATTGCTTCAAAATTCCTCAGTAAAATGCAAGGTAAAAAAAAAAAAGAACATCAGAATTAAGTTCAGTTGATAAGAGGCCCCATCCCCCCCCAAATTATAATGTAGGAACTTTTTGAACATATACTTTAAATTCACAATTCGTTTCTTATTTTTAAAGCTATATTTTATCATTTGATTAATTGCTTAAAACCGTACACAAAGATAAAGGGAACTTTGAAATTCATACCTTGGAGTATTAACATGTACTCAGGACTAGATGTAAATGTCAGAGAGAAAAAAGATCTAATGAACTCTTTATTGGTGAAATACAGTATTGCAGCTGCCCAGAATTTTAAAAGGTTTGCAGCCAACTCCAAAGCCAAATAACTGCAGAAGTTTACTTACAGCAGGACTCTCATTCAGTATTTGCAATCTCTTCTTCCAGGGTTCTTTTAACATTAATAAAATGGCCAGAGAAGAAATAATAAAAAGAAAAGAAGTGCAACCACAGAAGAATTTTTCTGTCTAGAAAATTACACTACCATAAGTTTTCCTTTTCCCTGATGTCTTCTCTGCCATAATAATGGTTTCAGGATTTAAATCCTTTGCTGCTATTGTGACTTCAAAGCCTTAAAACTGCAATTGAATGAAGTAGTTCATCTGTCATTATTCAAATATGAAGCAATTATGATGAAATAAAGATAGAATTCCATTGAGAAATACCCCAATCAATTCTCACTTATATTTAACTAGAAACATAAAACGATGCTTAGAAGAGTAAGTTTAGGTAATAAAAACTCGGGATATAAAAAGTATGAATTACTGATCTATAACTTACTCATTTCTGAATAAGCTGTCTAAATATATTTCACAAATATTGACAAAAGTTTAAGCTTACGATGCAAAACCGTCTCTCAGCTGGTCTCTGAGAGTGAGCAGCTTTTCAGAAAGATATTTTCATCATTTTGAGYGCCCAGATGGGAACCTGCAGAGGCTTTTGGGGGTCTCTGAGTAGGTCAGCTCCCTCTGAACTGTGTTTTATGGGTGTGTGTAGGAAATAACACACTTCCCTCAGCCATGTCTGCATTATGAGAGTGAAATTGGAGTGCTGGGTTCGTGGTTAGACTCGATCATCTTTGGAGGTCTTTTATAAGTTCAGTGATTCTGTGGCTCAGGGAGAAGTATTAAAATAAAATATTGATGTTGCTGCTTTTATATCAACACATCCTGTCAGGGCCCTGTGTGGATTTAGCCCTAAATGCTGATTTTTCACCTTTGGGAACCCAACCAAACCCATCCCTGCCCCAGGGCTRGAATTTCACAGGGAATTCCCACCTGTACCCAGTTCTGTTTGGGAAGATGTAACATGGGTTAAAAAGTTAATTATTTTGTTTTAGTATCTTCCAYACTTTCTTTCTCCTTTCATCTTTCTTGCTTTATCTACCAATGTATAATAATTTGCTGGTAAAACAAAATCAAGGTGGGTTCTGTATTAGTGAGACCAAGGAATTCCAACATTTTGGGTCTTAATCTTTCCAAATGGGCCAYATCCTTCTCATTCTCAGTCATGCCACAAACTCAGATGAGAATATTATTAAGTTATGCTTTTTTTTTTTCCTCAGAATATATTGCTCTTTTGGTAAACAAAGGCATTTTCTTTTCTGCTCATGAAAGAAGACTTTGCCTTCTCTTTGGTGCTCCTGTGGCAAACCAGGGTTCAAATTGCACAAATGGATCCTATAGTGTTTTTCCCTTATATTTTCAACAGTTGCAATGAGCTTAAGAGTTCTGTTTGCTTTAATTTTTTTTTGTGCTGAAAAAGTTCACACACAACTAGGAATCTACATATTCACATTCGCCTTTGTTTTGTAAGCATTTTCTCACTCTACCTGGGAATCAGTTTTTTGCCATCTACAAATCCTCATGTCCTGCAGATCAAATTGAAAAATGTAATTTCTTCAGACAATCCAAGAATGAAATGTTATCACAATTAGAAAGCAGTGGTACTTCAATATTGAATTTTAAATCAGAGATGTAACTAGCAAGAAACATTGGGGTATATACAATTAATTATTTCATACATAATTATTTCTGATATTACTCTAACTGTGATAACTTAAAGCATTTGAAAAAGCAGACTGTAAYATTCTTATATTTTTCCACAGAAGCTCTTTCACTTGATATTCTTTTGCTAAATAATATGTAAAATACTGACACCTAATGTTAACTTTCAGTATTATTCATTTTGCAAAACTTTTCATTCAAGTACGGAAAGACCATGTGAAACTGGTGCTTATGCTGCAATTTTCTTTCAGGAAAATGAGTAAACTGCAGTATAGCCTTCCTTCCCAATTTGGAAATCAATTTTCTGAATTTATATATCTGCCTATAAATGCAAGGAGCTTTCAGGCTTATCATCACAGCTCACTGGTAAAAAAAGAGAGGGTAACCAAGAAAAGTTGAAATAAGTGAGTTCCGATGCACTGAATTTAATCAAATCAATCAAATGAAGACAAATACTTATTTTTAAAGTCAGTATTTGTATCTCTAGTCTGAAATGATAGTAAAATATACTCTCAAATATTTAATATTAATCTGAACTGCAYATATTTAGTAGTTTACCTGCTACTTGGTTCACTCTCCTCAGCCAGAGACACAAAACATTATTTTCACAGTTTGTGAATTAAATGCAGGATCTCAAACTTCACAAAAAACAGTTTATCTTCCCATAACCGTCCAGGCAGCTCGTCCAAACCTGAGGTCCAGCTGCTATTTAGAAAAAGATCTTGAGATTCTTACTCCTCTGGGATTTGAGCTGATATCAGAACAAGAGATTTGATAATGTGACCTAGATCCAGATCTGGATTTATATTAAGCTTTATATTAAGCTTATATTAACTTCATAAGGAAGACAGAAGTGGCTCTTGGTACTGATACACAAGGCCCTGACTCCAAGTTAAACCCCTTTTCAGCACTGTGGACCTGCACAGTTTTATATTCAGTGTTTTTGCATCAACTTTCACTTTATGGAGAAAAGTCCCTTTTTAAGAACCTGTCACCTGACAGATAAAATCATCGAGCTGCAGGTGCAAGGATAAAAATAAACCCACAAAATACAGATACCTGGTCTGCWACACAAGGATCCAGGCTCAGCTGAACTGAGATGACGTCAGTGTAATCAGAACCCCTTGAGTGAAACTGAGCTTTCCAACTGATTAAAACCCCTGTGCTATTCTTTATAGCAATATTCTGGTTAAAAAAGCTCTTCTTACTCTTCACAAGTGACAAAAATACCAACAAATGCTCWGTTTGCAGATTCTTTCAGCTTTACAATCTATGAAAGAGGCATTACTGCTGCTAGGATTTTAAAATGACACA
The DNA here is from genome assembly GCF_030028575.1 of Malurus melanocephalus. Taxonomy (NCBI): domain Eukaryota; kingdom Metazoa; phylum Chordata; class Aves; order Passeriformes; family Maluridae; genus Malurus; species Malurus melanocephalus. The sequence goes on from NW_026623399.1 coordinate 897,780, forward strand.
TCTTTGGGGGATTTTGGAGTACAGGTAGAGGCTCTGAAGGCCCTTGGGTTTCCTTGTGCTCTAAGGGTGTGAAAATTTCAACCAGTAAAAGTGACAGTGAGCAAAAATGGGGTCGTTCTCATTCCCTCCAAAATCCTTCCTCACCCTTTAAGCAAAATAAAGAGAATTATCGTGGAATCAGAGTAGTTTGGGTTGGAAGGGACCTGTTTAAGGTCATCTAGTCCAAACCCCCCGGCATGGCAGGGTTCCCTGGAGCAGGTTGCTCAGAGCCCCATCCAACCTGGCCTTGAATCTTTCCAGGGATGCATCCACACCTCTCTGTGAACAACTTGTCCCAGGTTTTTTTTACCCCCTTTATTGTAAAAATCTGCTTTCTTGTAGCCAAACTAAATCAATACTCCTTCAGTTTAAAGCTATCCCCCCGTGTCCCATCACATCAGTTTGTCCCATCTTTTTACAGGCCCCCTTCACATACTGAAAGCACCACTGGATGCAATTTTCTAAGTGTTTCACACCAAAAACCAGACACRTTGAATCTCATCAGAGAGGAAGTTCCAGCTGATTCTTGGAAAAGGCTGTGTGAAACAGCYACAGACTTTAGGGCTTAATTGCCAGTTATGGCAAGGTGTTATTCATGCCTTAAAACAACTTTGGATAAAGAGCTGGGGAAATGTAAGCAGTTTTTCTACATGGCTCTTGCCTGCCTTGTGAAAATCTCTGTAAAAATTCGGGCCACACGGTGAGTTAACAATGAGATATTTTGCTGCTGCTTAAAGAGCTCAGGGTTCATTTTGCCTAATCCAAACTAAGCCTCACTAAAGCTGCAGGGAGTGCTCRTACAGCCCTTCACGCTGCCTTGCACAGCTCTACAGCTGTTCTCAGCCTTCTCCAGCTCYTCCTCTCCAGCATGACTACCTAGAAAGACAGAACATTTAGTTTTGGCCAACTGTATCACACCAAAGAAGGCATCTGCAGTATAAACTCACTCTTCAATAAATCATTTATTAAACCAGAATTTCGAAATATCGGCCCTTTGAAAAGCTCGGTGTGCAGCAGCTAGGAGTTTTGAAACAAGTAATTGTTCAACTTTTACTTTTCAAGTATACCCTGTACTTTAAATAGAATTACCAAATTAAAAATGTAAATTGCACTGTATCTTTTAACAGTTGGTGATTTGTCTATTTTCCACATTTTATTATGCATAATTTTTATAATAAAGAAGGGATTTTTTTTTCCATCCCTGCTCTAGTTGATAGGAATTCTTCCATGCTTCTCAAAGCTAATGTAATAAAACTACATAAAATGTTTAAGAAAAGCCCCATTAAAATATACAAAGCATACTAATTCATRAAGTCAAAGTCAAAGCAGAGTGGAAATATGAGCTTTAATAAAACTATGTCTGTTGTAAATAACTATTCAAGCACAGTCATTTTTTTGCAAATTGCATGGGATATAGCTCGGTCTACTTGAAGCAAAGAATCGCTCAGCAGGATAAATGCATCTTAGTCAGAAATAGATTAAAAGATACAGCTGAGCCATCAATAAGAAGCAGATAGCCCAGTATTATTTGCTGTTTGTTTTGAAGATGTAATTGCAGATCCCAGGATTTCAATAAATCTGTGCACATCACGGAAAGAATTGTAGAGAGGAACTGGGGCAACGCGAAGAGCGTTTGGTTCTCGCATGTCACACTGCAAAACAGAGAGGGAACATTGAGTAAATTCAGGTCACTTCATGTTTATCTGTCAGGCTGTATTTTTAAATGCCACGCTTGCCTTCAAGGAAGAATGACTGGACTGACAAGGAAGCACGTGTAAAAACTTTGGGATCCTCAAGGAACTACAGTGAGGAGCATTATTGTAAGAATAGTAGTGTTTTGCCTGAAAAAAAATGATGCAAAGCTCTCAGCTATGTATCCCCAAAACTCACTTCAGTGCCTATAGCAACCCAGAGGTAAAAAGGCACACAGATGATTAAAAAAAAAAACAAAAACACAAAAACAAAAAACAGAAATAACTATTCCAGCATGTGAGAGAGTCTTGTTCTAAAGGTACAAGTAATGGCACGGGCATTGCAGTATTTTTCTTCCACTCTCTGTGATTTTGAACATTTTCCTGAATATAATAATCTCTCCTATTTGAAAAATGTCACTGCATTGCAAAGACAAGCCAACAGCACGAGGCCCCGTGGCCTCTTAAAAGCAGCAGTTCCTGGAACTCCCTGGCAGCAYCAGAGCAGCAGCACACATAACCTARAGAGGTGTCCTTTGGGGAGACAAGGCACCAGCAGAAATAAAGCTGATATCTCATTTATATGGCATTATGCTATCAGCCCCACCTCCCAGCACATCTGAATCACCCAAATTTCACACAGCTCTAAATTTCACTTTTATTCTTTCAGAGCAGTGCTCGATGGTAACTGTGCCATTATGGAAGTTCTGCTCCGTGACTTCTGTTTCTGATGCTAAAAAAACATCTCTAAGGAAATGGCAGCTTTTCCACTGCTCCACCTCCTTGCCTGACAAAGTTTTTGGCCATTTGTGGATCAAGGAGGGGGCTGATGGAGGTTCAGAGCTCCTTGTCATGTACATCTGTGGTTGTGCCTCCCATCCTAATTCACCCAAGATACTGCTCCAGCCTCAGCAGTGACTCCAGAGCTACTGGAGACAGGTCAACAATGAAAGGGTAATATAGAGTCTAACAAATAATTTGTACAATAACTCTCCATATTTGATTGCTTGCACAAGAAAAAAAACTGAAGATGTAAGAAAATGTCATCAGTCCTAGTGGGTTTTTTGCCTTATATGAAACTACATTTGAATAAAAGTAAATTAATATTTTGTTACTTGTTAAGAAGATGAAGTTTGATTTACTCACAGCTACTCCTCTCTTCTCCAGCTCTTTAAACACAGATTTGATGGGAAGGGAAAATGACAGAGTGAGTTGGCATCCTCTATCCTCAATCCGAGACGGTGTGATTATTCTTACAAAGGGCTTCTCTGGGTTTGCTTTGTCCTCGCTGTAGTAATGYTTTATCAGGTATTCCAAGTAACCAGTGAGTAGAATGGATTTCCTCCTCAATGCTTTCATTGTCGTTTGACTAAAAACCTGCAATGGTTTGGAATCATTAGAATGAGAATGTGCTGCCGTAGAAAATGAAAAGCAAATAAAGAAAGGTGTGACAGATCTCTCTGCACATTATCACTGGAATCAAGTAGTAACAGCAGACAGAYATTTTACATAAACATGACAGGACTGGGCTTTTGAAAACACAGGATAATATTATGCTTGAGATAATGAAAGACATTTGTKCCTACTGTTAAAAAGTTTCATTCACATCCATGTCTGCATAAAAGAACTTGCACACAAAACCAGTTGGCTGAGAGAGTTCCTCTGCATGTCTGAAGAGAATCCATAAATCTTCTGTAAATGCAACAGGGCTGCATGAAACTCAATATCACGAGAGTTTTCCCTTGTATGTACCTCAAACACACACCTTCTTAGTCTCTCAATTTCCTGAAAAAGGAGAGTGTAGCCAGGTGGGGTTTGGTGTCATCTCCCAGGGAAAAATTGATAGGAAAACAGGAAACAGGTAAAGCTGCACCAGGAGAGGTTTAGGTTGGATATCAGGAAGAATTTCTTAACTAAAAGAGTGGTCAAGCATTGAAACATGCTGTCCAGGGCAGTGGTGGAATCATCGTCCCTGGAAGTGTTTAAAAAACCACAAAATTGTGGGGAGACAGTTTAGTGGTGGGTTAGTGGCTGGACTCAATGACTTCAGAGGCCTTTTCCAAACGAAATGATTATACTGACAAAATCCAAGGACCAGGACTAAAATATCATGACTGGTGTACAAACCCTTGTGTTTGAAAGCACAAAATGTGTACTAATATACTGAATTTACCACTTTAAATCCTGTACAGGCCCTCTCTCTCCCCTAGTTCACATGAAGGAAAAAAAATAAATCACTGAATTCTTGTTTAATAGCTCTGTGTGCATAGCTACAAGAACTGGTRAGTTTCAGAAACTCAAAAATATCACAAGATGTGCAAAAATGCTTGAAAATGTCCGTGCTGTTTGGCCACACAAGAGCAATCAGTGTGGCAGAGTGGTTTGGGAGCAGAAGGTGAGCAGAGCTCCTGCTTCACTCTGGAAAGGCTTTGTTACAGGGAATAATGGAATATGTGACCCCAGAAACAATTTACCCCTGCCTTCCTCAAACCCTCCCTTTCCTTCTTGCCATGGAATGAGCTGCAGGGGAAAATGAGAAGATAAGAGACACAAAAGTGCCCAAGAGCCACCTCCAATCACAGCAGTGTTCATGGGCTGACTGCAGCTGCATATCAGAGGCAAGGCAGTGCCCTGCATGAAAATCCATCATCTTCACCCTCAAGAAATCASTGTTCCACACTGGAGAAGTAACAATTTTAAGATTACTCATAACCTGGAAGAATTTATAGAGAGGTACCTGAGAAATCCCACTCAGCTGGTTTCCAGCAGCGTCCAGATTTCATTCTTTTGTAGAACATCCCTCGTGTCCCTCCCTGATGCTATCACTAGATGCTGCACAAAACCAAAAACCCCTGCACCTGTGTTTGTGAAGTGGAATATGGATGTATCTTTGCAAGGAGATAAATGTGACAGGCACCGGGCTACCAGCACCCAGCACCTGCCGGTCAACGAAATCCTCGAGATGCTTCCCTCACCCAGGCAGGCAGAGCTGACCCAGGATTGTTCAGGGCATTACCAGACGGAAAACAGGGACTGCCTCCTGTTCCTCCAGGATTTKCAGGAGCATGAGGGATGGACCTCCTTAGGCTGCGTGCAAAAATCTGTTTCCACAGGCTTTGTGCAAGGAATATTCGGTCTCYGGGGTGACATTTTTCGAAAAAGGTCTTTAAAATGTGTCTGTAGAGCACTCCCCTTTTTTCCATAAAAGGCAGCAGCTACTGCCATAAYAGTCACTTTAAGCATTATTGAGGAATAACATCCATTAACACTTGCCGTTTTCATTGTTTCCATTGGAAACACTGCCTTCTGCTTAATGTGTCCCAGTGAAGGTGGCATGCAATTTCACCAGCCATCTCTTGCCAGACATGAAAACCATTCTGTTTCCCACTGTATTAGAGCAATTAGCACTGGGGAATCCTGGCTGTGCCAAAAGGTAATGTGGGCAGGGAAAGGGGAGGCGATGGAAACGGCTCAGCCCTCATTGTTCAAGGCTCCCTGCAGTGGGCTAAATGACAGCAGCCCACACAAACCCGAGCACTGACAATCTGGGTCATGGCAGAATAGCTTGCAGCTTATCTCCAAGGTCACATAAAGTTTAAAACAATATATTGGATGTTTAAGGACTGAAAAAATAACAAATTATCAGGCGGAACAAGAAGCATGGCTGTGCCCTTTGCAGTCCTTCAGCGTTGCATGTAAGATGGAGAGAGCACGACTGGCAATTTTCTGACTTTGTTTGCTTAAGATGCTGTTTTTACAATAAATACAGAAAAGTGTACAGTGTATGGACACTGCTCTTTGTTCCAGCATCAGCTCAGCCATTCTACTCAAATTAACAGAATGCCAAGCAGAAATAAATTTCTCCCATTTCTGCTGGTGGCAAAACCTTGCTATCCAAGGCTGCCTGAAAAACCAGCTTAAGGAAGATTTTATAATAGAACATATTGCAGGAAATAACAGAACATACAGCAGGAAAATCTGAGTTAACACCACCCCTTTGAGCCACAGAGACCCAGAGTCCTGATTTCAGGGGTGAACCATCTTTAAGAGAAATGCTGGAATTCCAATATGAAAAACGTATTTTTGTGTTTGGAGAACAGTTCCATGCCCTCAAACAGGGATGAGCTGTGCTCTCCAAYGTGGATCAGAGGCTTTCAGCATAGGGGTCACACCTTCAGAGAAAAGGAGGAATTAACTCTGTATGACAGGACAGCCCTTCCTGCAGCACTCTGTCAGGGATTTGTACTGATAGCTCAGAGATGAGGCTCTGCTCCTTCAACCACCAGAAATGAATGATTCTGTGGAAGAAAAGACAGTCTGGATTTATTCCACACTCATGAATTCCTGTTTTAGGTAACATTTGTAGACAGCTTCTGTCTCTTCTCTTTGTAACCATAGGGAGAACAGGTTCCCTGAGCCACTGGGATCAACTGAGACTCCAGGACACCCAGTGGCAACATAACTTTCATTCCTAAAGGATGTAAGTCTTCTTTGCTTGTGGAATGTATGAAGCAGCAGCTCTGGATGCAATTTTTCAGACCAGCATGATTCCTTTGCAGGGAGATGCTGAGCAGAATCCTCCTTCCCACGAGTGGTACTGACACAACACTGGACTTCATGAATCTTAGACATCTCTTCCAAGTTCAATTATTCTGTGATTTTGAGCCCTGAATATTTCTACAGGATAAAGGTGCTGTTTGTACTGAGCCCCTAAAGTCAAGGACAAACAGTCCTAGAGCTCAGGTTTGGAGGTGCAAACCTCAAATATCCTGGGTCCAACTCTGGTTCCTCCARCAGAGTTTGTGAGAGATGTGGGGAGATGAGTATATTCATTAAAGGCCTTGGTCTCTTATGGTTGCTGGGGTAATTTTGTTTGCTTTTCATTACCTCTCCCCTTCAATTTTCAAATATTTCACAGATTTCTTTAAGGGAGACAGCAATAATGCACGTACCATTCATTAAACATTTTTATACGCTTAAATTCAGGCTCAAAGTAAAGCAATTACTTACCTCTAAACTGGCATGCAGAGAACAGACCAGTAAAATTGGAGGATTYGATAACCGGAATCCATTAATTCCTTCACTTAGTTGTAATTCTGGAAAATGARTAACTTATATTAGTGTTTTTGATTTCTTCATTTTAATGGATTGGACCTTATCTTGAAGTCTGTCCTCGCGCAATAAAATATTTCCCTAATGTGGCCCGTAGGAATCGGTCATTAAAAGGAAATAGTAATCTATTCCCAGCTAATACTTTTAACTTCGAGAGAAGCCCAATTTCATCCAGCAGAAGACCTCATTAGCAGCTTCATGGGAACCAGAGGACTGCAATTAATTTGTTTAAATGGTGTGTGTTAAAACCACCTTTACACTTGAATCTCTTTTAAGGCTGGCACGAGGCAGAGAAATTCCAAGTCAGCAGAGGCACGCTCACGCGGAGCGAGGAATCACGTTCCTGAACTTTATTGAGCTGACGAGACACAGGGGAGGCTGCATATGCAGCTAAGTGTAGCTTCAGGCCACGCAGAGGAGTTGCCTAGACTTTGGGCTGTGAAATCTCACCAAATCTATTTAATAAATCTACAAAGCCTYGCTGTAAGTTCCGTGTCACCGTTCATATTTCATGCTCCAGCACCGGAGCGGGAGGACGCGGCRCAGGAAAGGCTTTTCGCGCACAGCGCATTTTCTAACGCCCAACTTCTCCCCTGTAAACTGCTCATGGAAACAAATAAACAATGCTTTTCTTCTTCTAATAGTGTTTCAAGGCAATTTGTGTCTCCTGCTGGCTTTCCACAGTGCCACTCTCTTGCATTTGGTCCGAAAACAAAGAGCAGACTGAGGCTATTAGAGAGGTGCTCTCCAGCCAAAGCTGCATCAACAGGCGCTGCCACGGAAAATTAAAAATATATTAAAAACTAAACAGCCAATCAAACCAAAGAGCTCCTTGCTCGTCCTGATCCCTCAGGATATTCTCTCTGCCACAGTTTAAACTGGAGCTGAGCAGAGTAGCTGTCAGGTTTGGAAAGGAATCCTCATTTTCTGTTGGGACAATAAACACTGCTTCAGAGCAGGTGTGGTTTTGTCGTACAACCCATCCTTCTCCAGTGCAGGAAATTTGGAAATGCCAAAATATTAGTGGGAWTTCACAACTTAAGTCAGGTTGCCTTACCTTTGTTTATATAATTTCTCATTAATTCCAGTGGAACTAATCCTGAAGAAAGGTATTACCCCCGTGAATGATAGAGGATCCTCTCTCCTCAGAGACTTAGGAATTTAATTCACTGAGATACTTTCAAAGTTTCATCCATATTCTGTGTCTGCATTTTGAAGGTTTTGCAGCAAAATGYCTAGGAGCAGACAGTCAAACCTGTGTGCCCATACATAAATTTATTCCAACATTTATTAAGTCCATTGCATAAGATATTTGGGATGAGTTTTAGCCAAATGCCTTAAACAAAAATGAGGAAATGCAAAGTTCTGTCCTTTCTCCTCAGACTGCTGCAAAAGTGAAGTTGGTAATGTATAAATAAATCAAATGAGGTAAAATTGAAAATGCACAAGTACATACTGTTTTCCATGAGGAATCGTGTTTTGAAGTCATGACCCCACCAGCCGATTAGCCTAAGGTTTTTTAAAGAAAACAAATTAATAGAAATCTTAATATAATATCTTTTAATTTAGATTTGAAAGTYAGGAATTATATAAGGCTAAGCAATATATGTTTCTAATATTATATTTTATTTCTATTAATGACATAAAACTGCAATAAATTCTATAAAGAGTTAGCACTAAAAACTTAACATTACCATTTGAGAATTTTTCTTTTACTGCAAATGATAAAACACACCACATCTTTCAATTAACTATTGATTTTAACAATATCCATTTTCTCTGAATTTACTTCACAAAACAAAAAATAGTACAGAAACATTTCCACTGTTTGGTTCCAAAGCATTAAATTCAAACCATTTTCCCCCTTCTCTTAAACTCAGTTTAATGAATATTGAAAGCTAAAAGGTGTTATAAAATCTGACTTATTTTCACCAGGAAAAGGACTTTTTGATGAACAGCAGACAGACAACAGGACCTTGGAAAGAGAATTCTGGGGGCATTGCCTTGTCCTTACTGTAGACCAGTGTGAATTCTGCATACACATTTCTCCTCCTGAACTAAACTTACTATTCAAAAAACCTCCTTTAAAATAAAACCCGAACCAGTTTAATGCGATATTGCTTTTTTGAGATAATCTCCAGAAAAAAAAAAAAAAAAAAAAAAAAAACCCAAAAAAAAAAAAAAAAAAACAAAAACAACCCCAAACAATTTTTTAAAAAATAACAGTCTGAGCTTGGATATTACTATGACACTACATTATTAACTCATATTTAATGAAAAATTTGCTCGAGGACAAAACTGTGAACAGTTTTCCAAAGCAGCTGGATGTACTGGATCACCTACTGCCCAGGGTACTGCAGATAAAACCAATATTGCAGAATCAAGGAGTGTCTCCCCATCTCCCCTCAGCACACAGTGATAAATACTGCCAGTCCTACTGGAGATTCCTCCTATATCAATATTATCACATATCAAGAAGTCACCATCACAGACTCCTTCCTGAACTTCTCAGCTCTGCAGGWCTGGACATACTGGACACCATTTCTGCCAAGGTTTTACTCAGTTTTGCCTCTGCCAAACAGCAAAATTGTAAGGAGTGAAGCCTGGTAAAACTTGTAATGATTAAAAAAAATCTATATAAGTAAAAGTCACAGAACAGCCTGCCTGGAAGTAAACAGGGAAAAAAAAAAGTCACGGCCCCTCTCTAAAGAWGGAGCATTTTGCAGTTTGGCTAAAAGAGCTGAGCTCTGCAGAATTAAGACCACATTTGAGTTAGAAACTTGTTATACAGATACTGCAGAGTGTAAAATAAAGTACTTCGTATTTCTGTGTAACAACGCAGGTTTTATGTTTACTTCTGTGAGAGGCTCTGAGCTGCATCTAAACAGAGGGTCTACAGAAAAGGCACRCTTTTTTCTTTATTGCTGCATGATGTTTTTATTATTCTAAGACCCATGAAAATTAATAGTGCAATATACATCCATTTTAAATGAGATATTAGGTTGCCAAAATGAGCACACCCCAAATAAAGTACAACGGAGCCTCTGCCCGAGTGACTCYGTTACTGATGCCTCGAATCATAAAAGATATTTCAGATATTTTATAGGAACTTGAGAATATATAGACAACATCGTACTGTAAACCCTGAATATTGTATGTTACTGCAACAATCTACTGATAGCAATGGTGCAAAATTCCATGAATTTCTAAAGTTTTAAATGGGAAAGAAAGAATCCATGAGAAATAAAACATTTGGACTAACAATCTGTGAGAAGGAGGAACCAATACTACATTCTACTTGTACCACACCCGAAAATCAAAGACAAATACAGATCAATCAGACCTTTACCCAGATCAGGGCTGATGAAAAGCTCTCTGGTTGCACTTTGAATGCTCACAACTCGCTAATTCTGAAGTTGGCTTCAACCCAGATCTCAGCTGCARCACCACGGAGGCAACTTGGAAAGTGAAATTTCGAAACTTTTCCAAAATGACAGAATGATTTTTTTTTTAAAGACAGTTTTAGCTGTCTTGCCCTTTCCTACCATAATCTGACAATTTGTTTTTCTCTTTTTTATTTTTTTCTCTTTTGGCTGTTCCAGAACTTCAGAGGTGTCACTGCAGGATGTGCACTTTGAGGCAGCTCTGGTCCTACACTCTCATTGATCTAATGGTCCATATGGATGTCACGTTATTTGACATTTAAGTTGACAGGCTTCAAAGTGTGGAAATTAGCAAAATCTTCACAAATTACAGCAATTTGCTGTTTACAATTTTCTGTGAAAATTCTGAAATGAAGGTTGCCACCGCTATGCCAAATTTCAACCTGTTGTGATGGGAAAGAGCTAAGGTGTTAAACCCCAAACATAACGCTTTATAAATGCTCACTAAAAATAATAGGCAATAAAACTGCACATTAACTTACTGCAGTAAAATTTCTTATTAAGGAGTTGTTACTCTGCATGCAAAGTGAGCATTTTGAACTGCAGTCACCATTTCAACTATTCCTGCTTCAGAAACAAAGGCACCAAGATCTAAATGGATTCTTAATTCCAAAACATAACTTTTGGCAAAATGCATAAAGTGGAAGGCTCTGAAAAGCCATATATTATGTGCTTGTGGTTAAAAACACCTTAAACATGTCAGCAATGGKACTGTCAAGTTACATGCTTCCCATGGCAGATAAAATCCATTGTGGGAAGTGTGTTAAAAATCAGYGTCTAAGGAGATAAAGGTCTAATTKAGCAAATGTTCCAGTATAAATTTAAAAATGCAAATTTATCCCGACTGAGCCCTTGTTTTAACACATCACTAATCAAAATTGCTATCCCAGCCATGATGAGTGGTGGTTGCAGCATTCTGCTGCCAGTCCCAGGTACCCCCAGCAGCCTCCCAAGGCTGCTCAGTGGAGTCGCTCCTGGAACACCTCCATAGAGAACAACTCTCCATCCTGGAGSAAACAGAGATGAAACGCATTGAAAAATCATGCCAAAAACGAGAGTAAATTAATGTCACGTTAGCTGTGGATTTTTCTGCAAGGTGAGCTTGTTCTTACAAACCCACTTCTACTAAAAAATAACTTTTGAAATACATTGTTCCATTCTATGCCTCAAATAAAACCATCTTAGAGTGKTTTGGGTTGGAAGGGACCTTRRAGATCATCTCTTTCCACCCCCTGCCATGGGCAGRGACACCTTCCACTGGACCARGTTGTTCAAGGACCCATCCAACCTYGCCTGTGTCCTCATGGTTTGATAACACTGAGACTTTCCCAGGGAATTCTGCAGCTTTCCAGTCTTTGCACGGAATTTTGACATGCACCACATAAAATTTAAAGCAAAATGCTACTAGCTCAGTTCCATGAAAAGGGTAAGAATATAATGAAATATTGCTGAAAGGTTTTCAAATACCATATTTTACTCCAAAATGTGCTCTTGTTTTACGAATCAATGAACAAAGGTTTGCTGGGCTGGAAAATGACTGCAGAAAGGAACMGCATCCTCTTATTTAGTCATACTCCCTTTAGGGACGTTTACACCAGGGAACAATCCCTTCAATAAGTATTTTTATTTAGCTCATTTTCCTCYTTCAAATCTGTCTGCATTAGGCTGAAGCAGTGGCTGTTCATGACTTGAGTCATCTCGTTTGTAGCTGCATTAATGATGCAGGAGTGCGGGACATAATGATCATGATGAATGTGCAGTGTAAACATCAAAGAAGATCCAGTTAAGGAACACAGAAAAAAATACAAAAAACATTCTTTTGACCTTTGCTTCGGCGTTACGGATGATCATGCTACTCATTTATAATTTACAGCCTGGAGCAACACAGGTCTCATTTCCCTTCTCGGCGACAAAGAGAGAAAGAAACTCTTGAGGAGTGATACAGAAAACAGGGAAATACCATTAATGTGGCCCAGCTTTTACAATTCCAGCAATGTGCTGCAACTATCCTGTCATTATATTGTGYGAGATAATCATTTCACATCCAGGGGAAGGCAAGCTGAAAAGCTACAGGAATACAGTGTGAAATTTGTAATACTTGATTTTACATCTYCCAGCTTCCCTGGGCACAGATGAGTTTGTCTCCTCTCTCTTATCAGGTCACAAAGCGAACTGGAATTTTCATAGTCATTATTTAGATTATATAAGGAGCATATACCAGCAAAGCTTGTTATGTTTATGAAAGGATGGATTAAGCTAAATCATAAACAGGCAGTTTTGGGGCAGGCTSTGTCCTCAAAGCAGCTGATGCAACTTCTGGGTGGCAGCTAAGCTCTTCATTCACACATTGCTTTAATTTTGCAAAAGCATCCAGGTGTTGGCAAAGATTTGTTTGATTTTTTTCATATTGCTGTTCCAGCTCTGAGAAAGAATCAGCTCTGAGGAGTTAATGAGACTTGTCACTGCTCCCTAAGTTCATTACACAGAGCTAGGCAGATATTATGTCTGCAAAGGCAGCCTCTTGCAGGGAAAAGAATGAAAGGGCCAAAAATAATCATTAAGTTCAGTTTTTTGCAGTCCTACATGTCCATGGCACCCCTGGCTGATTGGAGAGCACATCCAAAATCTCCTTAGGATACCCTAAGGACCTAAGACAAGCAAACAACAGGCACAAGAATGAGGKGACACAAGTTTGGAGGACAGAGGTTAATTGTGACTCAAATATCACTCTTTTAACGGAAATGTGTGACACTAACATCCATGAGGGCTTAGAAATTAAACTACAAATGAACACAGAAAGGCTGGAGGYTGGAGCCAGGCTGGAGCTGGGAACAATCCACATCTGACCATGTCTGCCCATCACCCCTCTGCCTAGGAGAACGTCTTGTACCAATCACTGGTGCCGCATCCAAAGCTCAGCTTTCATATTTCAAATACCAGGATGAAAAAAAAACAAATTAAAAAAAAACCAAAAATAAAACCAAAAACCAACCAAAAAAGAAAAACCCAAACAAAAAAAAACACACACACAAAAAAACCAAACCAAAACCAACAAATGGTACAATCATCTCTCAAAACCCAGAAATATTTCTAAGCATGCCTTACATCCATATATGAATCTGCAGCTCAAGTGGAAGTTTAATTTCATATTTTGAGGTACATTCCTCCAGTTTTCTGGACTCCATGAAATGCAATACAGATAGAAAAGTACCCAGTGCTCAGCAGGAGCATCTCCTAATGCACTCAGARGTCAATCCCAAGAACCAAACTCACAGAAACAATTGTCCCACCCCCCCAAAACCACCTTTCTCTCACCCAGATCTCCAAATAGCTCTCCACAACCTCTGAGCAGAGACCTGATCCCCAGGTTCAACAGCTGGGCTCGACTCTTTGCATTCTACTCWGCATTAATTTTATTGCAGTTTGCTAATTGCATTTTTTATATGTTGTAATTTAATTTCTATGGCATTAATTTTATTGCAAGCACATGAGCATGATTGTGTTTCTTTGGATTCAATGCCAAAATTCAGAATAAATAGAATGACACATACACACAGCAACTAAGAAAACAGAAAAACCTGCTCGTAGCTTTACATGGCATATTTTTGGCTCACTGGCTGGAGTTTGAGAAGGAGTTTCAATTTTCTGTGCTATCACAGACTTGTCTGATCACTGTTGAGTCATTTGGTCTCTCCATGCCTCAAGCCCTCATCTCAAGGAATTCTGCTCAGGACTGCCCTAACTCTCCAGTGAGACATGAGAATATATCTGTTAAAATGTGTTCACATATTTAGTARTGAGGGCCATATAAGGATGAAGAAAAATATTTATTTGGAGCATCTTATACAGGATATTTTAATATGCAGGTAAGGAAAGAATATTTTTTGGAGGTAAAGCTGATGGCACTTGGTATTTTCCCCTCCTGTCAGCCTTTCTCCAAATTATCAMCTTCCCCTCAAAAACTGTTGCCAGTGTCAGGTTTCTATTCATTTCAGAATGTAGCATTATTCTTGATCCAGATCACTTAAGTGGCATTTCCACTAATGAAAAAAAAAGGATAATTATTAAAAAATTGGTATTTCTATTGCTTAATTTACAGCTATTCTCACAATAACCGAACCCCAAGTGGAAGGACAATGTTATTCCACACTACTCCAACCTCTCCATACTGACCCAGGGCTCCCCTGCTGACAGCTCACTGGAAGGGAKAAAAAAAATACTTCAAATGATGTTTGAAATGATGAGGGGTCTGTTTAATCAAAACAAAGAATAATGGAAAAGTAGCTCYCAGTTCCATCACTGAAATCAAGAATTCAACGATTTTAACCCCCTTGTGCAGGTGAAATTCTTCATAACCCATGAAGCTGTCAGCCATGGAGTAACTCCACAGTATATATCTATAAGGGTAGGATTTGCACGGGGGATTAAGAGAGTTATAGCAGCTCCCCCTGTTAGACTTCAGCAATATTTCGAACCTAACTCTCCCAGTCTCCTTCAGAAAACCTTGCCAAGATTGCCAGAAGCTATATTTAAAGCCTTTTTTCCCCCCTCCCTTATATCTATTTAGATATCCTTTATCCCAAATGGTAAGCTTGGACTTGTTTCATTATTCTCTTCTGTGCAGTGCCTGTTAATTTTAAGTAGGATCTGTTGTTAGAATTTGAAAAGCTTTTGAAGCCCAGGTAATTATTAGCCTCAGACTTCTGTAGTTTAGGACTTGCACACACTCTGCTGCTTTCCTTACCCTTTTCAACTCATCACAAATGTTTCCTAATTATTAAGCATATGCGACTTGTGAGCGGCGCCATACATTATTAATGGGTAAGTCTCTTAGAACTCTGTAGAAAAAAATCAAAACTCCTTATGAAAAGTTGCTACTGTGAAAGTAGTAACTTTTCATATTTAATATCAATGAGGCTTTACTTTGTCAAAGGACCAAAGTAATGTGATTGTATTAGAGGCTAATAGCATGACATTTTTCTTCTGTTAAGAGGCTTGCATTTTCAGTACCATCTAAAGGGAGACAATTTTTCTCCTMTATTTTGAGGCTTGTCCTGGTTAAAAAATAGCTAAATTCACTTTCTGCCTAGCAGCAAGTTTTAACAGCAAAGACCCAAATCCTGAAAAGCAGTCTCATAATTTAAACAATGACACTTAACTATGCAACAGCAATGGATGGAATTAAGAAAGTTCTAGATCTGAATAATCGCCCTCTTTCCRAAAGCAGCTCTCAGCTCCCTGAGCTTCAGGGTGGGGGATTTAACACAACTGTTGCCACAATTAGAGAGGCTTTTGGGTGAAAATCCTGGGCTGTTTGAGCACAAGGTGATTTACAGCTYGTGGGTTTTTGCAGACAGAGGGTGTGCGCGCTCCTCTCGGATTGATTTTTACCTTGTTAGTCTTTCAGGCTCGACACAAGTGGGAATACACCAATTTCAACACGTCCGGACATATCACCCCTCCAGGTCAAAACAAAAGGAGATTGAGTTGGCTCTTGGAGCGGGGAAACAAGTTGTTGTGATGGGGGCACGAGGAAGAGGAATGGCTGCAATGCTGCCAATCCAATCAGGGCCCTCTGGAGCCTCCCCACCGAAGCTCCGAGGCGCCGGCGATAAGGGATGATAATTTCATTCGCCATGATCGGSCAAAAGGAAGGTATGATCCAACAGCAGACAAAATGGGAGGCGAAATTAAATCCTGGGAGAAGATTTCACAAAAAAAAACAAACCCCCTAAGGCTAATGAAGTTGAATTAAAAACTGTTAAATCAGCTTACGAACAACTATTATCGCAAAGTGCTCATATAACACTTTCACTGGCCAAATATCAGATATATGAAAAGGGGGAATACAGCCAACAGTATGTTCACACATTTAGTAAGGGGAAATTGAATATTCTGCCTAACACCAGAAATTAAAAATCAAGCAGGGAGCCAATTTACTCATAGAGATATTAATAAAGTTCTCAGTGATTTTTATAAAGTACTGAATAGTTCTCAATTATTTTATAGCGATAAAAAAAGCATATTATATTCTTTAAGAATTCAGTAGTTTTTTTCTAGGCTGTTTCAAATAGATTAAATTAAACAAGTGAAAGCAACAATCCCTCCTAGAGCTACTTTTAAATGGGAATTCTGACTTAAAGAAGACTTGGATGGTTTTGATTCCTATGATGCATTTACTGAACTATACAGTCTCTGCAATCCCTTGAATAAATCTTTCAGAGGAGGGTATCTAGATAGATTTCTAAATAATAAATACATCTGACTGAACTGTAATATAAAATTTTTAAGATCTGGGAAGTTGCACTTCCTTGGGTCTTTGTTGTTTTTGGATAGAGTAATCACAACATTAATGCAAGACCGTGATCATAGCAGAATCCTTATTAGCTAAAATGTAATTTATCACCTCTGCTCTTTGCCTGAAACAAGAAACAATCCACATTAGATGAGATCTTTTTTTTTTTCTTATGGCAGAGGCTGGAACTAATTGAATTCAGAGTTTCAAGTGCCATCAAATTTGCCACAGAATCCAGTAGAGTGTTACAAAACATTTACTAACTCCAAGGGATACTCAAGGAGAAAAAATCAGATGGACTTTTTTCAGCTGAAATGAATCCTGAATTCAACTGAAGTCTAAGATATGAAATAATTAAGGGACAACAGAAATGGGCATCTTTCAGAGTTGTTTTACAGAGTTTCTCCTCGTAAAGGTTAACTTTCACCCATCACTAGAAAACAAGAAAACGTGACTTAGGGACCTTTCTTTACAGGGCTGTAGTTGCCCAAATTTTCAGTAGCACATAAACCAACAGTTTTTTGGGGTCTCAGACAGATTTAACATGAGGCCTGATGTTTGACATGAGGTCCAACACTGGATCCAGGAGCCCCAGGCTCTTCTCACAACAGATACAGGTGAGAAGCTGTCAGATACGGACATTTTTATGGACTTATTCTCCTGTCAGAAAACAACTGAACCTGCAACTCTGACCTTCAACACACACTGACAAAAYCTCCCTGCATTTGCTCACAATGGGTTGCTGGAAAGTCCTCACAAAAGATTGTCAATGAAAACAGAGTGATGCTGAAAAACTAGATTACAGCAGGAAATKATTCCATTTTTTCTCAATAATCTGYACACAGCTAAAGAAAGTAATAAATAATTCTTCACATTCTTCAGCTATTTTTCATGTCATATGACAGAAAAACCTAACATTTTCCCGAAACTGTTGCGGCTGTGTGATTAGATCAGTGAATTGATGTCGTGCTGACCAAAAATCAAGGGAGAGGAAAAGGAAAAGGAAGATTCTGTGTTTGTCCCAGCACCCCTCTGGAATCCACTCCTCAGACCCTCGAGTGAGCTCTCTGGGGCTGGAACTGCCCTGCAGTTTCCCCACAGTGGAAGGCAGAGAGAGGCAGCTGCCAGCAAGCACTGAAAATCACTCTGTGAAAAATGAGGAGCAGTCCCTGTGACAGTAAAAATTTACCAGCAGTGACAAAGAGGGTGAAAAGAAGAATATCACAAATGGAAAGTGAGAGGAAGGATGGCTTACAGASAGTGGGCAAGAACAATGTATGTCATGAAGGCCTCCAGGAAGCTCCTGGTTCAAAGACATGTGGAGTTGGGGAAGAAATAAAAGACAGCAGGCAGTGGATCTCCTTTGCTCGACTTTGCAAGATAAAATAGATTTGATTAAGGGAGACAAAGGATTTAATTAAGGGACACCAAAGAAAAGGTTTCTGACCTGGTGAGACCTTATCCTGGCTGAGTGCTGGAAAGAAGGTTCAGCCAGGAAAAAGAGGGGTATAAGGACTAAAAACCCCATGAACATGTGGAAACAAATAAGCACAAGTAGTAAATTAAGAAAACTTTACATGATGCACAAACCCAGAATGCCAACTTAGCAAAAAATAATGAGACTGAATTATTTCCTTAACCTGGGCAATGACCTTCAATGACTTTTGAAAATGCTCATGGTTTGGATCAGGTGCTGTGTGTGACAGCATCACAAAACGAGCTCTGTGTGACCCCAGAGCTGCAGCTGGGCCAGAGAGGTGCTCAGCCAGCTCAGGGACACGAATAGCTCTGGGAAATATCCTGGGCACCAAAGCCCACCTGAACCCAGGGCTGAGAATTGCAGGATATACTCCAGGAGATGTAAATGGGAAGAAAATTGGTGACTGTTATTGGCATAAAAATAGAGAAGCTCTTGCTGGTGCTTTCAGCTTAGGGTAATTTCAAGCCAGACCATGATCTCAAAGCACATTCTATAAGGAAAAAAATTAGAAACAATTCCCCACTGTGGTCTAATGAACCAATACAAAAGCATGAGCATGTGCTTTTTTTTTTTTTTTATTTTTAAAGGGCATAAGCAGACTACAAGTTTAACTGAGAATCTTAGGAGGAAAGCTTCACAGAAAGTTCCAAAATTTTCTGAAGTCGAAAAAGTGAAAAATGATCAAATACTCAGTGAATCAACATCCAGCAGGAAATCCCAGATGCMAAATTGCATTAGTTCCAGCACATTTCTGCACAGAGGTAAGCGAGCTCTTAGTGGAAAAGGCAGAAAATTTACTTGAGGATTTTTTGTTAAAAATAAACTCTTTCCTCCCTAAGATAGAAAGGTTCTGTGAGGTGGCTACAGAAACAYACAGGTGAATAGMTAAGAAGAGTAGAAATAATGCCTCYTTTTGTGAYTTATTAAAGAAGCAGGCRAAGAAGGTTTCCCTTCCRTTTTCTTAGARGTGTGTGACACCAGTGYAAGTGTTTTATTTCTGGAAATTCATTCAGCACGAAGGAAGATTGCTGCTTGGTCTTACCGGGAAAAATCAAAACACAGCAAAGTGCTCTGGAAACTGGAACACAGAGGCACAGAGAGCAGGCAGATGACAACACACGGGCTTTGAAGTGCTGGGGAAAATCACAGCAACCACCCAGACTCCAAGGAGAGCCCCGGGATCCCTTCCTTGATAGCTAAAACATGCAAGAATCGCCCCCAGGCTGTGTTCACCTTTCCATGGGYTGAGCCTGTTGCTCCTCTCATGCCTTGGAGCTGTCGTGTCTTATACCATCAGAGCACGGGAAGGAAAATCTGCAAAGAGCAGAGACCTCTCCCTCTCTTTGCCAAGGCTGGGAGGGGGACAGGGCACACACAGAGATGTCCCATCAGTGTCATCCAGGAGGAGAAACGTATGGGAGTGAACTCAGGATGAGAACAGMGCATTCCTTCCACACTCACCCCAATTATCCCATGGGTGACGCAGAGTTCACAACTTTACAATCACCTGAAAATCCAACCAGGGCAAAGATGACAAAACAAAGGGGAAGACCTTCRGGGGAGGAAAGAACAAGAAAGTTATTTCTAATGAGAAAAGAGGCAAGATTGCTTAAAGATACAGCTTAATTACAAGGGAGGATTTGAAGGAAGAGAGAGAGAGAGAAAACGTTTGACAGAGAACAAGGAGACAATCATGGGAGCCACATAAAAGCAGAAATAAGAATGGGAATAAATGATGTGAGTGCRCATTAACCTCTCTCGTTTTTTTCTCCTGGAGACTCACTCCAAAGTTAAAAAATGCTCTTGGATATTTGCCATGCAGTTGGTGAATCCGAGAACACACCCCTGCAGGCCCATCATGGGTCTAGATTGGCCTAATAAATCACTTGTCCCAAGACAATGCAATTAAGCCTAATTAGCTGATAGCTTTATTCCTAAACAGTCTCTTCCCAAGGGAGGTTTTAACTTTTGGTTTCTAAATTAGCTCAAGGAGCTAAATTGCTCTCATCTCCTTGGCAAAGCAACAGTTCATTGCTACCTTAGCACAGGATACTTTGAGCACTCGGGGGACGCTGCACGAGCAGTTTATTTACATCAGCCCACAGTTTGAGTCCAGCAGGACCAGTGAGAAACACTCCTGGAAATGCAGGATGTTCACTTCCATCTGTCACCACYGACTTTCCCACCTGGCTGCACTCAGCTCACTTCCCTACAAGTCTCTACATCGCTTCTCCAGACCCTCTCCTCGACCAGGACGAGGTGCTCTGTTCTGATAAACCTCCAAAGGGGACAAACTCCAGGGGTTTATGAGAAATGGACCATCTCAGCCTATTATCTGAGTAAGGTCTGAGTAGAAGATGCAGAGTGAGAAAGGAAATTCTTCCCTGTGAGGGTGGTGAGGCCCTGGCAAAGGGTCCCCAGAGAAGCTGTGGCTGCCCCTGGATCCCTGGCAGTGCCCAAGGCCAGGCTGGATGGGGCTTGGAACACCCTGGGATAGGGAAAAGTGTTCCTGCCCATACCCTGCTACAGGGGGTTTGCAATGAGATGCTCTTTAAGGTCCCTTCCAACTCAAATCATCTATTTTAATTCTGTGATTCCTAGAAGCATTTTAAACAAGAGCAGCGTTAGTTCTTTTCAGTACACTAGCTACAAAACTTTTCAAATCCTTTTATGACTGTCCTTTGCTTCCAACTCACATTCCTCCCAAATTATGTTATTTTCAGCAGTTTCACAGAAAATCCAGCTCTTTATTTTGGGGATTATGTGACGCTAATTCAAAAGAGAATAATGTGATATCTCTTTATAAATCATAAAGAAAAACTCAGCTGGAGTTACCAGTCCTAGAAAGTGTAGAGCAACCTCTTGCMAAACAGAATTACTGGACAGAGAAAGTTTGAACTGGAGCACGATAGAGACTGGGAAAAATGGGAAGGGGAAAGTGTAAGGAGTTGGAGTAGCATATCTCTGTTTATCTGATGCCAAGGTTAAAGCTCTCAAAGCAAAAACGCTCTGCAGGTCTCTGTAAAGATGTAGCAGGAAGCTGTTTGTGCTCTGGCATTTTCAGGGGCATCAAGACACCAAAAGGGGAAGTGGACTAAGATAAGGAGCTGGTGTCTCACCTCTGTCTGTGAAGAAACTGCCCGAAGATGCCTTCTGTTCCTCAAAGCTAATATGAAATTTTTACCTTTTTTGCATCCCATTCTTTGAAACTTTTTTTAAAATTCTGTGGTAAAAGCCAACACGTTCTTTGGACATCAGCTGCTTCCTGCACATGCAGCATTTCTTCACATCACAGAAACTTTTCATTTTTMAACTCTACCTGCTGCTAGTGTGGGCTAAAGTCTTGATAAATCCTTTCATTTTAAACACTAAACTGTGTGCAGTTTTCATTTAATCCTCTGCAARGGTTTATCCATTATTCTCCTGACTGCTCTACATACATTTATTTCCCTTTCATCTCTTTAAACTGTGCCTCAGTTTTTCTTACTTTTACTGTCTCAGGGCTCTGCAGCTTTGTTTCCTTCTGTCCCTTTTGCCATCTGACAGCAGAGCTGAGCCCACTGCACAYCCACAGCTGCAAAAACCCTTCTGGGAGCACCTGAACTGTGCACCTTCTCCCCCAGGTGCTCACAAACATCCACATTTCATTACAGCTAAACTGCTTGGTAATTCAAATTATCCTTTCTATAAATGGAGAATTCAGGAGAGAGAAAAAAAATTAAGGAAATTTAAAAAAAAAAAAAAGTAAAAGGGACATTTCTGGAGCCCAAAGAGCCAGACAAGCAAAATTTCAGTATTAGGAGCTCACTTCAGTGCTCTCTATGTCCTGGAAACCTCCTTTCTGTATCACTTACATGAAAACCTGGTGGCACAGGCTCAGCCTGCATTGACCCATTGGTTTCAGTAGTATTTCATAGCTCTGCTCTCTCCAGGCCCTTTTTTTTTTATTTGAAACCTTCCCATAAAGAAATCACTCTCATACCATTAGCCAGGAATATACTGCATTGTGATATATAGAGCAGGTATTAAAAAAGCTATTTGAGTATTAAGAGAGACTGCAAAGGAGGTGAGATCATGAGAGAATGGGGATGTATCAGACCTATATCTGTCAGATTTATTCAGTTTTACTGCTCTGGGGAGAAAGATGGGGACTGGCAGAGGACTGGCCCACATGCTGGGGTAGGGATGTTAACTGGGCTGGTTATGTGTCACCTTTAGACCATGGCCCTGCAAAGCTGAGCCATGCCAAGCTGAGCCCTGCCAAGCTGAGCCTTGCCAAGCTGAGCCAAGGTGTTTGCAGTGCAGCAGGATGGTGTTTGCAATGACACAAAGCAAGACAGGAGCACAGGAGTCAGTATCACCCTCAGCTTCCTTCTGATCTAAGGATCAAACCCTGCCCTCAGGCATAAATCCTTCCCCAAAATACAAATTGCCAATTTTATAACCCTTAAGGGAATCTTGCACTGCCATGAAGAGGAAAGTGGGGCWGGTTTGCCTTTGGTCTGYYRTGGTGTTGCTGACTTASATCAGATTTGGGTTGTGGAGGTTTKCAGTGAGGCAGCCCCAAAGCAGAAATCAGCTCTGGCACGGCCTCAGGTACTGAGGGTAAGGCTGTGAAATACTTTAATAACTCTTTCTCAAGTTGCATTTTAAAAGAAAGCAGCAAATAAATGTTTTGTTGTTGTGGGAGCAGGATCTGGGGGGAGCAGCTGGAGGGGAACCCAGTTTTTGAAACTGGGCACAGGATAAAAGCACTCTCACAAAATTAAGGGAAGTTAAACCCAAATACCTAAATTCCTTTGGGGCTGTGCAGTAGCTGGGTTTGGGGGGTTTAAAATTGAAAATTTGGACTGAGCTGTTTTATTTTCGGTAAGTCTTTTTTATCCCAGCCTCAGACAGAAAAAGCCAAATGTTCTGCCTCTCTGAATTACGGTCAAACACACATTTTTCTATTAAGACCCAATAGATTATTTCCATATAAAAATAACTACCTAGTCGATACCCTGCAGGAAATATGAAGGATGAGACAAATTAAAGAAATTGATATAGGTGGGTAAAAAGTGATTCACTCAATACCGGCCGTGAGTTAGAACTGTATTTCTGACACTCCGAACGACAAAAGGGTGTCAGTGGAATTGGGATTTAATTYCCTGCTCGTGTGTGGGCTGAGGAGMACAGAAACAAGTGGYTGGTGCCTGTTTTGGACTGAARTTGTGTGGCCACTGGGTGTCATCCTTGATTCAGATGACAGCCAAGAACTGCAGCTACAGCGCAAAGCCTGCAACCTCCCGAGCAGCCGAATTCCACTCTATTTGACTGTACAACATGCAGCAAATTGTTCTGCATTTAAATCAGCTATAAAATTGAATACTTTGACATAGATAAATTCTCCTTTGTCTCAGTGCCTTATTTGGAGACCTGAAATGGCAGGAAAGGAAGGAGAGTAATGCAACCGGGACGTAGGAACTACGAACAATTTGATGAGTGATGATCAGATCTGGGGAAATATGAAATAACTGTGATTCAATAACACAGAGGGTCGATGCAGGAAGTTTGGAATTATATCCTTAATTGGTCCCCAGGCTGGGAAAGCCTTTTCCATGTAGGTAATTGCATTTATGTTATTTAGTAYCCAGATTCAGTACACAAATTAATGACTATGTATGAAGAAGCTGGTTCAGGAATTTAAACYCTCACTTGTAATACCAAGCAAGTACCCTAAGAAAAGTTCCAAAATGTCATCAAGGAGGAAAAAAGACTGAAAGTCCTTGATAGTTTATTCATTCCACCTATATCTATTCTACAATTTTTCACTGTTCAGCATCTTCCCAGTTCCCCACAGCCAAAATCCATGCGACCCCCACGGGCAGGTGTGGCCATGGGAACAATGCCTGTACCTGGCTAACAGGGGAGCAGGGAAAAAAAAAAAAAATCTTTCCAGAAGAAATATCCAGATATCYAGAATATTTTGCCAGTGTTCACATATAAGGATTGAATCAGCCCACAACAGGTCATATGTCATCCTAATGAGTTTTCTGTTCTGGGTGACTGAGAAGAACTTATCAGCGTGATTTTGTTATCTCCTGGGAGTCTAGACAGTCTGMAACCAGCACATAGTGCAGCAAAGCTGCTTATTATAATATTATTTGTCTCTGAAACCTGATTTAGTTTGCCTTCTTCAAGCTAAAATAAAAGGAAGTGCCAGCAATTTCTCAAGCATTACAGCCAGAAATGTTTACATTTGTCAGTGCATTAAAAGTATTAATCTCACTGTTCTTAATATCCACAGATGGRGTATAGCCATATAATGGCTTAAATAACAGGTATTTTTGTTAATGCAGCTAACCTGAGTTGATAGCTCAGCTTTTCCATGGATTATCGAGTCTTTCAGAACAGATCTCCATGTAATACTTCCTAGCTTTACCAGTGGATATAATTTTAATGAAAACATGCCACTACTAAAGAGCTATTAGGCACAGAGTTGAAATTGCCTTTGATTTCGCTCACCAACCAAAGACTTCAATGATTATTTAAAATCCATTTCGAAGGGAACATGTTAAATATTCTCTTTACATTAAACAGCCTCATAGACACGATTTGGGACACTTGTTTTTAATATTATCAACACTCTATTTTATGGTTCTATTTAGTTAAGAACTGACAGCAGACTTAAAGGAGGAATTTTAGATGTGAGCATGTACATTAACAATTTCAAGATTTACTGAAGTCAGTTTCAAACAACCCATCTGAGTCAGAAACCAAATTGTATAAATGTTTGCTATCCTTTCATCGATGAAATAAATCAGTAATAAATATTAGCCCAGTGATTTTTTTTTTTTTTTTGAAACAAGAATTTCCTTCTCTTTCTATAAATACATGCATAGCTGCACATTCCCATACTCTGTGACTAGGAATCTACACAATTTCACTTACACATCTCAATTCAAAGTGAAAATACTTTCCCATTTAAATTTCACTTCACCTTTTCTTTGGAAATTTATTAYTAGAAAAATACTTACGTTGGTTTAATAGTCTTGGAATGCTTCTCATGAATGTAGGCAGCAGCAAGGCCTCCTGCTCCAGAATTTAAGTACTGCAAAAAATAAATCAACATGTACGTGTCGTGATCGTTATCTGTAAAGTATCACTTTCCTTCCCTCACCYTGATCTATAAAACAAACCAATTTTAACATTTCTAGTGGTTTCTAGATGGAGATCTTAGCATTTGTCACAAAGTGCTGATGGAGGTAAAAGCAGGTATATTTTTTCAGATTAGCTTTAAAAGTATCTSTCTTGGCTTACGTACGGTATTTGAAGTCTAACAGGCCAGAAAATTGAAGTACATCTGAAACAGTTCCATATCATAATATATATAGCAAAGTCATCAAACAATTCATCTGACTATGTCTCTCACTAGGAGTCAAAGGAACTAAAGATACCTTGCTCTGTGATCCGAAATTATTAAAGCTTAGGCAAGAATATTCTCTTATTTAGGGACCACTTAATAAATTCCTGTAGCTGTGAGATCTTCTTGGTGTGAGAAGAGAAGAGGCCCTGATCCTGTATCCACAGGGCAGGTGTTTAAYCACCACCAGCATCCCTCTCACATCCACAAGACCTCATAGGCCACTGCCACTATTATTTTTGGAACCTCTCATAACMATTAAAGTCAATTCTTATCCACCTGACCTGTTTGCTGACCCATAATGCAAGTGACATTATGGAAAACAGTCTCCAACAATGAATTTATTTTACCTTGTAGGAGCACCAGCAGGCAAAATCTACTCCCCAGTCATGCAAATGAAGCTCCACGTTCCCAACAGCATGAGCCAGGTCGAATCCAACAAGGCATCCCTGCAGGAAAGGGATGATTATTGGGTTATTATTAAGATAATCATCGCTGCAAAATTRTTTGGAGAACACCTTTAGAGCTTAACTTGCTCTCTCTCTAGGCAAGCTAGAGACTTTTTACAGAAGCAGGGAGTGATAGGAAGAGTGGAAATGGATTTATACTGTAAGAGGAGAGATTTAGATTAGATGTTAGGGAGAAATTCTTTTCTGTGAGGGTGGTGAGACACTGGAACAGGTTACTCAGAAAAGCTGTGGCTGCTCCCATCCCTGGAAGTGTTCAAGGCTAGGTTGGGTGGGCTTGGAGCAATCTGGCCTGGTGGAAGGTGTCCCTGCCCATGGCAGAGAGATTGGAATSAGATGATTTTTAAGGTCCCTTCCAACTCAAACTTTTCTGAGATGAATCTGTCAAGTCACTTCTGTTTACAGTTATTACTAAAGGCAAGTTTTCTATATGATGGATACACGCAGAAGTCATCAATTGATATGTGTTTTGTCTAAAAGGATGCTTGGCTATTGTTTAGATTCCTGGTTTAGGAACTAGATTAGGTTTTGACTATGCAGTGGAGTGGAATCACTTGAAACAAGTGTTCAGAGCAAATGCATGAATACAAACACTTGTGTGGCACARCAAACCCCAGGCAGGGACAAAGCAGAAATGGGTGTAATGATGCCAGTTAGCCATAAACAGTAACATCCCAATTAATACTCATGCTCAAGGTGTCCCTGATATTTAAACCAGATATTTAACCTAATTTAAACCCTGACATTTAAACCTGATATTAATCCCAGCTTGTGGAGGACCTTGCTCTTTGGGAATCAAAACGGATGAGACAGCAACTTATGCAATGCCTTGATCTTTARGAACTTTACACTTGTCCTTAAAAAGAAGAATTCTGTCATTTCTCTGTGAAAAGTGGTGTATTTGTCATAACTGCAATTTGCACAGGGCACTGGGAAAAAGGGGGAAAAAGCCCATCTAAGGACGAGAGATTTTAGTTCTAAAAGTAATAGTTTTACACATGAAATAACCACTGGATGGCAGCATTTTTAAACTAAAAAGTTCTTCCAAGCTTTGCTATTTATTTAAGAGCAGAGAAATAAAACAGCCTTTTGTGCCTAGACTACAAATTAAACGTTATTTTGCATTTTGCTTTTAAAACACAAACAGCTTGCTTGCAAGCAGCAGGGTACGAATAAGAGTGAGAGCACAGGCTTCAGAAAARTCAACGTCCAATAATAAAACAAAGAGGTTTTTTTTAAGAATCTCCTGCTGTTTCTTGCATGAAGGGACTCTTAGCTAAATTATTTAAGCAGTACTTTGGTATATTTAATCTTCTGTATAAACTAGATAACAATTTGAATGGAGCAGCAYTTTAAGAAGATGTGACACGT
This sequence comes from Malurus melanocephalus, assembly GCF_030028575.1. Lineage (NCBI taxonomy): Eukaryota > Metazoa > Chordata > Aves > Passeriformes > Maluridae > Malurus > Malurus melanocephalus. Next base: position 925,083 of record NW_026623399.1, read on the forward strand.
TAATTCTAATGGAGACGTTTGTGAAGTTATCAGCTTGAGGAGCTGCTCCAAAACGATGGGGAGAAAACTCACTGCCATAGCATTTGCATGATCTAAAGGTTGGAATCAGAGTCCCAATAAATAGCTGTGGTGGTTTGATTTCACAGGGACACACAGAACTGAGTGAAGACAAATCCACTGAAATGGTGAAGCKAAAGCAGAGAGGCTGGGGCACACTGAATTCCAATGGGAACGCTCTCGTTTCAGGGATAAAATGGCTTTGGATCAGAGAAATAAGCTACAGCAAACTCAAGCAAATTGCCAGTGAATGGCGAGGTTCTCAGAGGGTTTTAAAGCATTAACTTCAAAACTTCAGTTGATTGGGTCTAAACCTTAACAAGTACATACATCCCACCCAAACTTCTGGGAGCAATGCTAAGATTCATTGGTATGAGCAGAAATCAGGAATCACGTGACAGGATGAGAGTTTTGCAGAATGTGTGTGTCTGGCTGTACATTCACAAAGTTTAAATTAATTTTTAAAAAAATTAAAAGTGGAAGTTGCTCATAAAGAAAAAGAAATGTAAAACATTTAATTCTACAAATCATGTGCCAAAAATAGTTGCCCTTTCCTTGTCAATGCGTCATAAGCTCTACAAAAAGTATGTTCAACCACACAATATCAAATTATGAAAATAGATTGGATGGGAGGTAGGAGGATACCTTGGGACAGTGGCAGGGTGGATGGCCTCACAGAAATGAGGGTCCATAACCACATCCACACGTGTGACCTTGGCATGTACAAACTTCCCTGGTTGCAAGAGATCAGCTTGAACCCACTCAGAGGCCACAGAAAGGAAGATTATTGACACAGCACCATCCTGAGCTCCTTTAGCTGCTCCCCACCACTTTGAAACTGGCTGGCAAATCCTGCTGGGCACTGTTTAACYCAGTATTGAGGCACAGCCTGGAAATTTGGGTTCAGCACTGGCAGGGTTCCTGCATCGTCTCAGAAACRCCCACTCGCACCAGTTTGTTGGAGTCGTCATCTGCGAGATGGGTTGTGCTGGTTTGCTTTCCCGGGGAGGTGTCTGGCACTTGAGTCACACAAACAGCAAATGTTTAGCCACACAGATTGCGTGGAAAAAAGTAAAACAAACTGCAGCAGCTCTCCGTGCACRAGGCACAATCAGGACTGCGTGGGAACGGCGCTTCCAGGGTTGGGGGGAAGGCAAAGCTCTCCATCTGCTCCGGGCACAGGAGAGGACATGAGCTCTCCCCTGCCTCTTCCGTTCTGCTCCAACATCTAAAAGTCATTCCTGCAAAGTGTCTGGGTAGCTGCTGATAACCAGCAGGTAACRGCTCAGCATGGACAATGACATTTGGAGAGAGGGAGAGAAATGACAGCTTCACGCCAGCAAAGCTGGGACGTTCAGARAGACAGGAAAAGAAATGGAGATGAAGGATCTTAAAGCTCTTCCTACTGGGACTCGAGAGATTAAAATATTTTACATAACGGTACAGAGTCAGGGGAAAGTACAATTAAACTTATGAAATGAAAATTGTGTTTGAAAGGTAGAGTCTCCTAAAAGTCAGCCATTTCTTTGCTTGCAGAAGAATAAAACAACTCAGCCTCTTCCATCCTCTAGAGCAAGCTTGAAAGTACAAAACAAGGAAAACTGTTACATCCTCCTMAGCCTGCTGATGAGTCTCTTGCACAATACGTAGTAATTTTGATTTATCTGAGAGACCTTAGATGGAAAAATAGCCTGAGGTAATTTTTCAAGCTTAATTTAGTTCATTTAATATTTAATGACTTAATGAAGCTGTCTATGTGCAGAGCTTTCACTCTGGGAGGAATCTTAATGTACGCAGAGAACTTAGGAAATTGGCTTAAAAAATGTAAAAGGAAATCAGTAACTTAATTCATAAATGATTGACCTCAAGAATCCTAGGACATTTTCCAGGCCTCCAGAGCTCACAGCTCAAATCTCTAGCCAAGCCCTGATAGGGCACAACACTGCGGGATTTTATTTCAATTGTACATTAAAASAATTATTAAGACCATCTGTGTAGGACCTTTCTCTCTGACATGCTGGCTGACAAGTTATTTTTTTCCTCCCTTCTTCTCAAATGACATTTTCACCTTGTATTTTCCCCTTCTGACTCGTCTGCTTGTCAGCTCTCCCCAACCTATTTTCTGTTCAGGAGCACAGGGTCATTCACCACCCTTCTTCCCTGGGAAGGAGAACCTTGCATTTTTACCACAAACACGACTTTTCAGCCTTAYYYTTCTTTTWAAAGGATTTTCAGCCTTTCTGTGATAATGCATTATCTATAAAAYAATGCTGGTTTSATCAGSWYCAGAAGCTCTTGAAGGACATATGGYCTTTAAGTCCAATTAMACCTATAGTTATAGAGATGCTAATGMYTTCAGCAGCTGAGYTTATTCTCCTCTAACCCAACAGCAGCTCCTAAGCCCAGCTCTGGCCTGGGAGAAAAGGAGAGGAGCCAATTCCTTTTGAACACTCCACATTTTGATGCCCAGAAGCCCTGAGTCCAAGAGAAGCAGCAGGGAGCAGAAACGYCTTTTACCAATATTAAGACAGAAACTCTCCATGAATCAACAATTTTGTGGCTGTTCAAGTAAATATTTGTCATAGAGAGATGTTGAAGAGCGGTGTAACAGTTTGTTACATGGAGGGTTTGTACAAACATACAAACATCACTTAACCCKGGGGCAGAATCTGTAAGGACATTGAGCTGAGCGTATCTGACAGGAGGGAAATAAAAACATGGCTGGCTCATGCTTTTCAAGCCTTAAGGGTACTCAAACAGTTCTTCAGGTTGAATTAATTTTGCTTTTTCAGTGCACTAATGATATTTTACTTCATGAATCTACCTGCCTCTCAGTCCTACACACTCAAACCACAAAGACACTAGCAATTCAATTTGGGTTGGTTTTTTTTTTTTCCTTCCTCTTGAAAAATCTCTGAAAGAAGAGATTCACGTCTACATTATGTCATTTCTAACAGGCATTCAGGTGGAAACTGGCCTTTGACATTTACCTGTTCCTGCTGGAATGCTGAATTGCTGTCACAAATTGCTCTCCTTTTCAGGAACATGATACAGTCTCTGTGTAAAGTGTGTGGTGCTTTTGTGTGTGTATAACTGCGGAAGATCATACCCCTGAGTTAATTTGCACTGCCTCACAGAAATTTTTATCTTTGTCCACCGAGTCCTGGSTATCTCCTCAGATTTTATAAACATCAGATCCATTTTCACTCCATGCAATAACTGTGCAACTGCTCTCTCCCAGAACACRGGTTCTCAACCACTTTGGGGCAGTTTAGAGCTATCAGTGAAATTGCATCTCTTCCACTTATCCAAGCACGCATCCCACAACCCAGAGAGCATCCTTGGAGAGGTGCTGAAGTGATACATTTTCTCCAGGTTGCTCATCTTTATGGAAGGGAAGAAACAGAGAGAGAAATCTTTCTCAGACACCTTTCAGACGCATCACGGAGCAGATTTCTGGGAAGCAGCGCTGAAGGCACGTAGGTGTTGGCAGCTGAACGAAAGCTCTGCTGCCACCAGGAGAGAGAGAGAGCAGAGCAGTGGGTGGCACCATCCTGTTAATAACCTGTCTTCCCTTTCTAACATTCCAGCAAAGTCTTGTGATCATTTGTGGTCAGTAAAGCACTGGAAGACACTCCAGGAAAGTGCTGTGGTGGTGTTGATTTTGGAGCTCACTCACAAACCCATTTCCCACCGCAGCTGACTCCCCACATTCCTTCTCACCCTGCTTTCCTACACCCGTGTCAGAAGTTGGTTTTGTTTTGCACTGTTTTTAACGCCAGTTTCGTCACCAGGTGCTGCTCTGAGAGAACATTTCCCTTTTTATATCCCWCGAGCCCTGCACCAGCTCTCACACCTGCTCTGCTCTCCCAGGGGGGACTTTACCATCGCATAATTTAYGCCCTGACGTCCAGAAAAAATTCCACTGCCAAACCTACAGCTCCAAAAGATCTATAGTCTGTTGTGAGGTAGGAACCTCTCCAGGGAGGGAAACCATTAAATATAAAGAGTTAGCTGGTTTGCCAAAAATCCAGTAATACTAAGTAATTTCCCCTTCAGTGGTTTAATCTTGGATGAGATAAGGTGCATCCAGTAAAAGGCTGCTACCGTGGGAAGACTGGTGACCTCCTGTTGATAAGACAACTTAATTAAAAACTGTCTTCTCCTGGATTCCTAAGGCAATTGAGATGGTTAAAGAGTTTTAGAGCTGTGGCCACAGAACACACTGCCTGCAAGCTCTGAAGGCTGAGTCATCACTAAAATGCTCTCATCTCATGGTGTTGATGTGCTCCACATTGTGCCTTTCTCTGGAAAACTCATCAGTGGAGTTTGAGTGATGCTGGCTCCATGGGGAGTCACCTCCCTGCTCATGGGGGTTCCCTGCCATGGTGTGGCTACAGGAAAGTAGGAAAATCATGGAAGTCTGTAAAACAAAAAGCTCAGAAATCTTACACAAACTAACTTTTAGAGAGARAGATTAGAGCTGTGATTGCCTCCTCCTCCTTCTGCACTGAGGTTCTTGGTATTCCACCCTTCAAGAAAAGCCATSTTAGAGTTAACAGTCATCAATTACCTTTTCCACATAGTTTAAGACACCTGCCTGAAAGATGACTCCCACAGTCATCATGCAGCACACACTCCCCAAAGGATCTGAGCACAGAGTGCTTTTGTATTTTACCAGAACCCCACAAATTTCCATGCTTTGTTCAACAAAAAAAAACCTCAGAATAACTGACATCAAAAATATTTCATACAGAAAACTGATCCAAATTRGTGTGAAAAGGACACATCTGGTGCAGCCCTACCTTTTTTTGGCCAGCCTTTGTTATTGTAGGGATGTCAAACAACTGTCCCGTGTAGTACTGCACCCCACTGAGCATAATGACAGCAATAGAGTCCCCTTCCTTCTCAATTACAGCCAGGATATCTTCAGTCCTCAAGGTCTCCTCCCCCTAAAACAAAAGTTAAAGCACACATTTTACATCAACTCTGGCAGTAATGAAACTGTCATTCCTTATTTCATAATCTGTATTTTACCATGGGCCAGGCTGCTTGCATAGGGAGATCAAAAGCAAATCCTTAGCATGGTAATGATATACAAAGGTAATGCTGTGAAGTAGCCTATAAGCAAGTAACCTCAAAAAAAAAAAAAAATCACTAGCAAGAGAATGTTGAAGGTGCCAGTTATAAAAAGTCTATTCACTTCATGCTCCCAACATGCTTCATACCCTTTAGTATTTCTGACAGTTTTAATTTACAGTCAAAAATTCCTGGTGCAGACAGAATATCAAACGATTTTTAAGTGGCATCTGAAATTTGTGACACCCACAAGACCTGAAAGTTGTCTATCAGTTTCACTCTGTACTTTTCTGATAAACTTGGTATCCCACAGGAAGCTATTATAAACCTGCCATATTTATATTTCAAAAACAATGTCTCACATCATCAAAAGTACAAAAATCCCCAAACCTGTGGTCATTAAATATAGAAGAATTTCAACCACAAGGAAAAAAAAAAATCAACCTCATTTTTGATTCTTTATAGGAAAATTACTGCCCCATCCTCCTCCTGTCTTCCTAGCAAGGGATCTTGTAAAACATACCACCACCTAGGGATCAATTAGGCAGTGAAAACCTAGAATTAAATTAGACTTGTTACTGAAAAAAGSTTGGGCAAGATGGTTGAATTGCAAGGGACTGTTATTATCTCAACAATCTCTGCAAATCTATCAAGCGTTCAGGAGTGGGCTCTTTACTCACAAGATGACTCAGATYTCAGAAGCAAAAGGTCACCCTCGGTTTATAGTTAGGTGACAAAGTTCTTAATGCTGCAGAAGCGAAGCGAGGCAGCCTTTCAAATTAATCTGAATTGCATATTACCGAGAGCAGACCTTTCCCTCAGCCCGTGCTGATGCAGACACAGCGGTGCTCGTGTTACGGCAGTCTCTTACCTCAGGACAYTCAAAGGACATTGGGCATTCTCAATGAGTTATT
>NW_026623399.1:931255-953291 GCF_030028575.1 Malurus melanocephalus
AAAAATAGATGCTGAAACACATCTGTTTATGATTTTTAAATTTTATCTATGCTTTAATAAACACAGATTACAGCTTCTACACTAGAATATTTGAGAATAAATGCCTGCTTTCATGTGAAATATTTCTGCCCTTGGTGGCAAAAATGACAGGAGTGACAGATTTCTCACCAACCTGCCGTGGCTGCAGCAGGACCATGCTTTTCTCCACATCCAACCCATGCAGTTGGAGCTGGGACTCAACAGCATACTGGAAGAGAATTCCATGAAGACCACATTAACACAATTGCAGGATAAACAAATAAAAGGAAAAAAAAAAAGACAAACACATTGTAACTTCAAAACAGGTGTTCAGATGCCTTGCTTTTCACTGAAAGTAATGCTTGAAAGCCTAATCCAGCTCCACTGAGAAATACACAGATTTCCTTTGGATTAAAAACSATCTTAATTCAATTCATATGAGAGACTGCAAAGACAAAGTCAAAGCCTAAATCCCWCAGGATAAATCCATGGAGCAGAATGAGGGTGGAGATGGGGCCCTGAGCGACCTGATCCAGCGGATTCCATGGCTGTGGGGGTTGAACATGATGATCTTAAAATCCTTTCCATCCTAAACCTTTCCATGGTTCTGTGRTGGGACAGRGGATRCATTCAGAGGCCAGAGAGCCTCTRAAGTTTGGCCAGCACAGACATCCTGCCCTTGACATTCTCACCCCTTCTATTTGCTGCACAGCTGGGAGGAAATAAGAGCTTTAAACTCCCGAGCTACTTCCAAAATGTCATCTGCCGATTTTATTGATAAATAATGGTCCTGGAGATCGAATAATAATCATCAAATAACAGCATAAAAGAGTTTAAAATTTCATGAGAGGAACTGAAGCAATGGCAGTTCAGAGATTATTACTGAAGTGCCGTAGAAATTTAAGAGGATGGAGTCCAAATGTRCAAGCACACGTGGAACAAATGTGGGCTTAATCTGAACATTACTTAGAATAAAAGCAATTTGAGGTTTATACATCTGTGCCACCATCTTCATTACAAATAAACCTGTTAGTAGCTCCAGTCACTTTTATCACACCTTGGAGATCAATTTGTTATCAATTTCCAGGAGTTTACAGCACTGATGATGAAGTAGCAGTGGGCCACAAACCCAAAGATTAATTTCCTGGAAGCTCTGATGCACGGGCTATTGTCTCCTATTTTACAGCACACAAATTATGTTTGAACTAGTAATCTAAAGTGCTAAGAACAAACATTTCCATCTCTGTCTGGGGATATATAAGTGTTAATGTTGTGAGTTTGTATTGATTTGGTTTCATAAAGTAAAACAGCAACAAGAATTAATAAAACATTTACAACTTTAGTTGATTTAGGCCAGTAGTTTGCTCAATGTCTTTAAAAAGACTAATAAATCAATGCACCCATTCAATCTTTTCCTCTTGCAACACTTTTTATTTGAACAAAAGGAATAAAGCTACGATCTGTAAAATATGCTGAGCTCAAAAGCTTCTGACAGATTTTTTTATTGTAATGTTACTTGGACAAGATGAGCTAATAAATATTCAAATCATACTACTGATATTCTTTGGAAAAATATGATTAATAATACAAATACGGTGAAATATTAATTTCTTACATGGTCAGAGGGAAAGGCTCTTGCTTCTAGAAGAATTTTATAGCGTCTTGGAGTAGGCTTAAAGAAAGATAGCTGTTAGGGAAAAAATAAATGTTAAAATTTATCTAAGCAGAAACAAGAAAGATGCTCTCAGCATATAACTTTAAAAAGACTGCTTTACTTTCATGCACACCACAGAGAATCCCCCAGAAATTACAAGTATTTCTTTGTCCATATAACATTTATCAAAGTAGGAAAGTGTTGCAAAACTGCATTTCATATATCCATAACAAAGGCCACCAAAACGCAGCAGTGAAAACTTTCACTTCCAGGAATCCGTGGCAAAGCTCTGAGTGCAGCCAGGGAAGCTGGGATTTCACCCAGCCAGAAAAAAAGCAGCAGCTGARGAGTTGCAGGCAGTGAAAAAGATTTGGATTTACATTCCTGCCCTAAAACATCAGTTACAGAATCATCTCTTACTCCGAAATAAGGCTGAGCCCTCTGCAAAGATCTGATCTCAGCATCCTCAGGTGGATGGGCTTTTCTTCTCAGTTCCTGCCAAGCTGGGCTGGCCACCACGCCTGGAGGACTAGGAGCCCTCCTGTTCCTAGCTTGGGTTACACAGTGTTCTGCAAGGATGCTAACTCGAGAAATTTGCTCCTAATTCAGGGCAGAGCAGCCCCGTGAATTGCCTTGTGCTGAGCCCATCCTGCCCTGTTCCAGGTTCCTTAACTCAAAAAGGGTCAGAGGCATAACAGAGAAGAGCCAAGTGAAAAACCTTTTGTGTGAGCCACACAAAGAGGAGCTTCCCACCTTCACTGGGATGAACCAAATCTTTGGAAATGCTGGAGAACCAGAGATAGGCTTTGTGTAGCCACAGGGACACTTGAGCACAAATGAGACACATTTATGGCTGCTATGTCATGTGAATCAAAATGCTTTAGCACATTTTAGACATACATAAAATAACATAATTCTGTGGCATCTCTTGTATACAACTGCATTTTAAGCTGGACTGATTACATCTTCGTCTTGCTCAAAGCTGAGCTCCTGTTTCCTTAATTTTTCCTTAACTCTGAAAAYTGTGGAATTGAAATGTGAGACACGACTTGTAAATATTTCTTCAATAATAGTGTTTTCTCTGGTAACTGGMATAAAATACAGGTGAGAACAGCTGCAACTTCCCCTTCAGAGTCCTTGAAAATATTTCTCTGTCCGGCTTTCCTGCTTAGTRTTGAGTCAGGCCAGGTCTTACACATACATTATTCAAGATACAACTCCCAAGGCTTAAAAAGTTAATCTGTCACCCAGTGCTGTCTCCGTGAGGTCCTCAGAAAGCACTTTGCTTACACACACAAAGAAAGGAGAAAAATACTTGTCAACACAACATCAAATATACATCACACAGACATACCATCTGAAGGTGCAAGTTAACAGTCAGCCCRTTCATTAAGGCTATTTCTTGTCTTTTGGCCCCTGGAATAATAAAAAGACAAAAAGTTTTAAAAATGGTTGGAGCTTTTCTTTAAAATTTCAGAGAAATATAGTAAAGTGGTGAGAAAGAATGAGTTCAGACAACATCTCTCCAAAGACTGGAAAGGAAACGAATGTTTGAGGTGTCATCAGAGTGAAGTAAAAAGATTTCTTGTCTGACTATTTACACTGCACTAGCAGGAAAATATTTATTTTTTCAGGTCAGACACAGAAAACGAAAAAAAAAAACCTAAATGAAATATTTCCATTTCCCAGCAAACCACCAGTGGATTTATTATCATGAATACCCCAGACAAATCAGGTCACAAAGGCAAAGCAAGCCTTGAAGACTTATTTTTGTCAGAAGTTCATATGTTACACAAGTGAGAAAACATATTGAGATAATCATCTATTGCAAGTGGTTACTGTAATGTCAAGATAAACCTCATCCCTAATTAAAAATAAAATAAAAAAAAAAAAAGTACAAGCAAGATTGACCTATTGGAGATAACAGAGCATTATTAATGTAGCAGCTTCACAAGGAGCCATGCCCATGTTGCTCCAAGGAGGATAATAACAGATGCCTTTGGACTACAGCTAATCACAGGCAGAGCTAATTAGTAACAACTAATTGTTGTTAGCAAGTATTTAGTAACAAATTCTCCAGCGCTTGTCAAGCCCTGGTGAAAGGTTTTAGACAGGATAGGGAACTTCGTGTTGGGCAGGGCAGCAGCARGATATGGAGAAAATCAATTCCTGTTTCCTGCTGGCTTGCTTGATGCCTGTTTTTGAAAAGCAGAAATTCACCCTTGAGATAAATCAATATCTTGAGAGCCTTCCTCAGATGGGAGATGGGCTCTTGCGCCCTGTCCTGGTCATCACCCAGCCGTGGATTCACCAAATGTGGAGAGAAGTTGCAAACAGGGATGAAGACAAAGTGTAAGGAGGCAGGGAGGGCAACAGCCAYCCTCAAAATCGATACAGAGGAAGGAAAACATGAATTTGGGATACAAAAGGGCAAGGGGAGAACAAGAAAAGGAAAGCTGAATCCTGAATTTCTCCTGTCCCTGCCTTGGGGGACACCTGACACACAGCCACCACACCCCAAACAGTTGAAGTTAATGGAGTGAATGCTTTCTCAGCCTACAAAATAAAACATAACTATGGGTTCAACTCAATACAGCCAAATATAGCCAAAGAACATGGAATTCTGTAATAATAATTTATTCATAAATTCCTCCCAGGCATGCCTCAGCTTCTGCCAGCACAGGAAGAGCCAAGCAAYATTCTCATTGAGATGTTCAAGGGCATTTCCACGTGTTGCTGAAATCTCAGTTTTGGACAGAAGGATTTGTCAAAAAGTCATTCACAGTGACTGTGAATGATCAGTCCAGGGGATGCACCACAATGAAAACAAAATGTCATCAATAAGTTCCCACTTTCAGATACCAATATCATCAAGTTTGTGCAATGAAATGTATAAAGAACTGATCCTTCACAGGGTAAAACAAGCCTTTTTCCTCACTTAAACTCCCCTCYTTTGCTTTCTTTTCTTCCTTCTGATAGTACTGCATCTGCAGGCTCCATGCTGCTGGGAGAGGTCACCTTGGGGCTGTTCTACTGCAGATACAGGAGACAGCCASAGAGAGTGATTGCAGCTCAAAACARTATTATTTGCAGTCTTAATATTTCTATGGAACTCTTGAGGCTGAAAAACAGGACAGGATCAAGAAATGGTATTGTTCTTATTTGTCCTTCTCTTCCTTCTGTGAAATCGTGGCTTTCACAGCAAAATCTGCAGGAGCAATGCTCTGCCTGCTGCACTGATTCTGTATAAAATAAATGGTTAATCTGTAGATCACTTTTAGCTGCACGCTAGCAGCCCAAATTAAATATGACACTACATTTGTCATGTAAGTCTTGGTCCTCCGTAAATTATATATTTATTAAAAGCCTTCCATTATTGAATTTCATGCCCACAAAACAAACCTCATCCATGTCATTGGAAAACTGTTATCCTTTATAACCTGCACCGCATTTCRGAAAACAACCTTTCTGTGATCCAATTAACCTATTACAATATTCAAAGACCCGGCACAYGGGAGACAAAATTATGTTTGCCTTCCTTATTTCCTAACTTTATACCGTATCTCCAGGACAGGCWAAAACCTGTATGTTCTGCGTGATAAATCTCCTCTTTAATAAAAGGAAGCAGCGTTTGCAAAGTACAACTTCAGAGACAATTATGATTGTGTTAGGCAGACACTGCCATCCTTCTCCTCTCTGACTGCTGGCAAAGTCTGATCCTCGACGGAGTAAGTAAAAAGCATTTTGTAAAATGATTGGAAAAAGGCTAAGGGCCCCAATTTCGAAAACATTTTGGTTATTTCAAATAATCCTTATCACTCAAAGTCACTCCAAATCTGCTCAGCATTCAGTCTTCCCTCAACAGAGACCTGCCCGAGCACATCGTGCAGCAGCAGCCACACAGTTAATCTTGTTCCATCAGAAGGTGATCCTGCCAAGGTTGTAATGTTTTAATAAAGTCTGGTAGGAGAAGCAGAGATTGCCTTCACTGCGTTCTGCCACTTGGTGTGAGCGCAGAAAAAAAGCTTTGGCCTCCACTGACCTTGACTCTCCATTTCACAAGGTATTTACTACTGTAACTTTCATTGAACAAGAAAATGTGACTGCATTTAATAAGCAAGGTGCTCGTGCACTATAAACCATTAAACAGACAAAGGTGTTTTACAGGCTTTGGTCCATTCCTGAATAAATCTCACCAAAGAGTTTTATTTCCTACCACTACTTAGGGTGAGAAACGACAATTTCTCCTCCTCCTCCATAACATGTTCAATACCAAACAAAAACCACGGTAAAATTCTGTTATTGTACTTACATCAGAGTCAATAAATAAATTCAGAATTCATTCAACTACATACTCATACATAATCAATATTATATTTTGTTGGAAAATGGTACTTAAACATAAATTGTGAGGGTTGGAACTTTAAGATTGCTTCCAACCCAAACCTGGTTTGGGTATTTTCTATGAAATAGCACATTGGAAGAGAGGATTTTAACACAGCTCTTTTTCTCTCCATTTATCCTTTTAGCCTCTTCACTATTCCCTACCACTTTAAAAACTAGAATTTACTACAATGCATCTATTATTTGGGAAGTATTCATCCATCTGCATTTTAAGAATCATTCACGTATGTTTGGAAAAAAAACCCATGAGGATATTTTCAAAACAAAACCCTGCACATAAATTTGAGGGCCAGATTTTAGCCCCTACCACATTTTACAGTTCAATCAAACAAAGCCTAAAAATTCTGGAGAACAAAATCCAAAACACGACCTTTATCTTTGAGGAAAACAACTGGATTAGGAAACACTTCCCAGGAAACAATTTTAAAAACAAATAATTGGGTTAGTGGTAGGTTGACCTCAGTCATAATTTTTATTTTAAAATTTTAAATATTTGTTTACTATGAAGGAAATTTTTGTAATGTCACTGTGGTTAGGCCATGGTGATATAAAAACACCAGTGCCACAGGGAGTTTGGTAAATGAAAATAAGGAGATGGACAAGAAATTAGATGAAATTTAAGCAAAGCTCTCATTTCCCTCTCCTTACACCTACAGTGCATCTTTTAGTTAAATTAATATTAAAACAGAAACTTAGTTGGCAGCCTCTACAAGACAGATGGTTAAGGGAAAAGGGTCCCAGACTCACTCCCTGCTCTCTGCAGTGACTCTTAACCTGCAGCTGAGGCCAGAGGGACCCTGGGGTGGCAGTGGCAGGAGGTCAGGGCTCAGCCTGCCACGGGGGTCCCCATTTTGCAAACAAAGCAGAGGCAGACAGTCACAGAAGGTGATGGAGRGAGAGATGAAAATTCAGAAATTCAGGAGCTTCCAGCTGTCCTTTGAAGAGTCCTGGCTCTCCTGGTTATRTGAAGAACATCAGTGATCTTATCTTGTTAACTAATTCAGGTGCCTGGGAGCAGGACATAAGGGAAATTCTCAGCTGCCTGTTTAGTGAAATTCAAGGTTTGCAATGGAGARCTCCCATTAGCTGCCCACACCTTCCCCGTTACACCAACCAGAACAAGAATATCCACTGGCCAGGGGAGATACTGGTTCATACTGGAGAAACCCCTAACACAGCTGCCTTCAACATTTCAACACCCTCCAACTCTATATTTCCACATTTTAATGTTCTATGATGCTTAACGGGTGAGGGTGCTGAGCTTCCCTTCCACGTAATGAAAGCAAGAGTAGTAATTTTTTAACCTCCTGAGCAATACCTGGTAGCAACTTACAAAATCAGAACCCCCAATCTGCATTTTGGGGTTTTTTATTTCATTCTGCAGATTTTCTACATGGCCCAGTGATGCTCAGTGTAGCCACGATCACATTTACATTATCTCAGTGTTTACATCAYGGATAGACCAACTACAACAATAATTTATTGCATTTGTTCTGCTCCAGTAATAACACCCACTATTTTAGCTATTTGGAAACTTCATAAAGAATTCAGAGAGGGATTTTATTTATAAGTTTATAAATAAACTTGTCATGAAACATTCTTTAACGTCTCTGCTTCCAATTGTTCCAACCCTATTTGCTTTTCTTGAAGGAGAAAAACCATAATTTTCTCATTGAACGCTTGTCTGCGGTTGGAGGAGAAATTACGATACAATATCTGGAATACAGTAGGTCAACGTAATGATAATATTTTTCCTTAGTGATGGCACAAATGAATGCATGATAATTCAGTTCTGACAGTCGCTATTGAGAGTTGCCTTCAACACCTACACTGAAATATGGGCCAAATCTCCCCAAAATCTCCTAACCCAGCCTTGACAACAGTGGGCAGGGTTGGGGAGAAAGATCCTGCCAAGATAAATTCTCTTCTCCCTTCAGAGACAACCCTGAAGGAAATCCCAGTGAAAGATCATTTCAGCAACTTCAAAGAGTAAGAAGTTAGGGAGGAAATTTGCATGCAGACTCAGACAGCTGCTTTCATGGCAAATTCACCAGGAGAGATCTCCAGGGCTCCTCCTTCTCTAGAATAACCAGGAGCACTTCMTGCCAAAGTCCTGCAGCACTGGAGGGTCTTCAAGGGGTAGGGCAGGGTAATAAGAACTCCGCAATAGCAGGTCCTGCCCCAATTTCCTGCTCCACTGACATAAGCAGCTCTCAAATTTGAGTCTGGGCTTTGTGGCAGGGAAAAGAAGAACAGCAGAAAATGTCCAGATAGAAATCATTTTTCAAAGGGGAAAGTTCATCATTTTAGTTCTGGGAGAATGACTGAGAGTCTGCAATACCAAGTGCCCTTTAAAAGAGCTTCACATGTTAGTCCAAGTGGTTTATGAGGCTCCAAGAAACCCTCTGCTGCAATTAGTTTCATGATATGCATATGGCCGTACATTATCCCCAACATTCATCTCCTAAATCACTGGCAGTATTAAAATACAATGTTAGTCCATGCACAAGAAAACTTAATTTCAAACATAATAAAAGGAACTARATTTGGCTCACAGGGTTTTGGGGTTTTGAGTCTTAACAGAACCCAAATTTGGTTTTATTTCTGGAGAAAGGTCTGCCCCTGCAGCCCAGACTTACCAACCAGCTCAGCCATCAGGTCCAGGATGCACTCGTCTGCCAAAGCCCACGGGCGCCGACCATTGAAATGGCCATGGACACCTCTGAAAAGGAAGGGAAAAATTATGAAAATTGGTGATGTTCTATTTGAATCAGCCCTAAGAATCATGCCTGGCTTGGAGACTCCACATTTGGAGGGTATATGRCAAGGAGGAGACTTGCCTAAGCTGAGCACAACACTTAGCCATTAAACCTCCTAGCAAATATAGTTTAGTGGTTGGTCTCTGATAGGATTTCAGTTGCTTGAAAATTATTTTGGCCCACAGAATTCCTCTAGAAATTCCTCAGAATTGAAGATGACAGCCTTTTCAGAAGCCCCCTGGACAAAGCATCCCAGTGTGGGATGGCACCAGCTAACCCAGGCTCCCATCACTGCACAGAGAGCAGAGATCACCCCACAAACACCCCACAGAACCCTCATTTCTGCATGAACATTATATGGTGCAAAGGATGATAGACTTCAATCCTGCCTTGCTCCCAGAGTCTAGTAYTTCATGTCAGAAACAATTTCCATCCTCCTGCATCTCCTGTCTGAGCTCACCCTCCTGCACAAACCAGAGGGTATTTCYTGCTGGGGCAGGCACTTCCCTGCAYGAASAGAGCTGTTTGCTAATTTTCATTGCTTCTCTTCTCCCTGAAAAATAGGTCTAAGGATGCATAAAGTTTTTTGGGTTGACAAAGGCTATTTAAAAACKTTATATTGCAAACTGCTCCTGTCCACGGGGACACCTCAAACCTTCAGTGTGCTGCCAGTCTAAAGTGGCAGGTAGAAAAATTCAATTCTGGAGTAAGTGCTCTGAACGAAATTTTCCTTCAATTATGACAGAGAACTTCCAAGGTAGCCACCGTGCATACATAAATAAAAAGTTTCCYGGTTTCTTAAACATGCAGGGTGTAAAGTAAAAGATTTAAATGCAAATGGAGGCAGATTGAGAAAAGTAATAATGGTGGTAATCCAGAGAAACATTGCTCTGGGCTCCCATCTCACACTGGATGATTTTCATATTTGCTGAGCACCACGGGATRCTTGTGCAGTTGGAAACACCAGGCTGCATGAGGCTGAGGAAAGCTGTTTCAAAATAAGGACAAAGCCAGTAGGAAGCTGGGTAGAGAGCAAAAGAAGGCCTAAAAGCTTTGATGTGAGAAAAAAAAAAAAGAAAAAAAAAGTAATAAACCTTTTAAAGAAGAACCGGCCCACAGTGTTCACTCTAAATCATGGGAGGACAGCTGGCAGATTAAGACATGAGAAAGGAGGGTGCAGGAGACACCACCCCATCCTCAAGGTTATTTAAAAGATTGGTTTTCCCTCTCCACCTCATACTTTCCCTTCTCAGGTAGAGTTTCATTCTGTCTGGCACAAATATTACCCCGGTGTTTTACAGTCAGACATTTTTTGATTGACTTGGGTCTAATTCACGCCCCTGGGGATATTTCCAAAAAGAACCATGATCCTAAAGAAGAGGGGAGCTGCTGCTGCTGCAAAAAAAGCTGTATTAACCATTTCAAGCCTCTCCTCCTTGCAAAACACCATTGAAWTTTGGACTAGAATAAGTCCTTGGCTGAAGGAGTGCACAGATACAACTGAAATCTTTTAAGGATAAAATAACATCCCCACTCTCRACAAGTTTGACCCCACCCAGACAAGGACCCTGCTCCTCAGTTTGGGTAAGGTCATGGTACAGCAGCTGACTGCTTTTCTCCATTTTAGAATTGCTCTCTGAGAGCGGGCAGTGTGAAATAACCCTCATTTCCAAGAACATTTCAGAGATGAGGAATAAAGGCAGTGGGAGGGAGGGGAGAAAATGCTGTGAGGGGCAGGATTAGTGCTAAAATTTCCTCCCTTCTGTCAGCCCACAATGCAGCTGCATTCCCTGAAGACAGGGGTGTATGTTTCACAAACAGCAAGACATTTATTGGTAATTTCCTGTCTTATTCTTAACTGTAATATAGCGATCAAGGGACTTTAGGATAATACAGACTGTTAAAATGAAACCCCCAAAGATTCTCAGTGGCTCCCAGCCTGAGGGAATCTGTATTTCTGAAAGAGGATAGCAAACATAATAAGATGGGAAAAATAAGTCCTAACTACCTATGGGATTCTCTTCATTAGCTTTCCCTGATTTTATAGCCATTAGTGTCGTCCTAATGGGAATTTACTAATGAAAGTTCTCTCTATCAGCACACAGGGCTATCAAAATTTCAGAATAAATTTCCAAGTTATCATAAAAACAGTTGTGAGATTTTGGGCATGAGAATGTTTTACTTTGAGAAGAAAACATGGACATTTAACCATACTGAAAGAAAGGAGAAGCAGCACTTATTATTATTCATATTATTATTATTATGGCATAGCTTACAGCTTGCCTCCCTCTTGATGGCCAATATAAATGCCAAAAGACAAAAATTATTGCCTCTAAAATGGTAGTTAAAAGCATATTCTTGGACCCTTTTTTTTATTTTAATCACATGAAACTCTGTAGACTTTGCTGATGGCACAATACATCCTATTACACTTAGGTTGTAAAATTCTATGCTCTGCCTCAGAGAATTTATATCTCTGTATATTATGCCACCCCTCTCTCAGCTCTGGTAGGCAYTGGGGGTAATAATCTTTAAGGACACAAGTGCAGTGTTCCTGGCATTCAGCTCAAACATGGAGAGCCTAATTCTTCCTTTCAGGAAAGGAAATGAAATMTTGAAATCAGAGAATAAAGTGTAACAAACACCCTGGAAAGGAGATATAATCAAATAAAATGCAATTGAAAAAAGCAAAAATTTGGAAATGGASTGAATACAACAAAATAGATTGGGATGAAATCAAGTGCAGTGAAAAGGACCAAAACTTGCCAAAATTATACTCATTGAATTCCTGAAATCAGGGAATGAAGTGATGACGTGAAGTTCAGGGAAATGGACCAAACTTTGCTGAATTGATGCTCATTGGAACTGCAAGATTTCATTTCCTTTCCTGAAAGGAAATTCATCCTTTTTTTTTTTTTTTTTCCCCACTGCACCCTAGGTAGCAAAAGAGAGTTAAACTGAGTTATCCAAATTAATGAATACAAAACTTCATCCATCAAATCACAGGGCATCAGACAAACAGATATTTCTTCAACTTCTAAGAGAGATTCTCATTGAGCAAATTAATTTTTTAGTTGGTTAGCCTTTTMTTTTCAATTTGGCAGGAAATCACAGTGCCACATTTTATTCGCTGAGGTCTGGTTGATTTAAAGCTTGCTAGGGGAGCTGGAAACACATTTTCTGGGATGATCCCAGGGTTTCAAAGGCGGTGAGAAAAGGAATTTAAATTAATTGCCATCTTCAGGAATCTTCTGCGCTCATCCAAATCTTGTTCAAGTGCAAATTTCTTTCTTGCTCCTTTGCCAAAAATGATGCAAAGGTATTTAATGAGCCAGCACAGACTCTTAAGTTGGACCATGGTTTTAAGCAAAGAATCAGCCAAGGAAAGGAAGACATATCAAGAGAAAAAGGACTGTATGGGCCAGTAGATTAAAGACAAAACTAAAAACCCAGGGCTTTATAATGGACAGMTCTAGCTCAGAACCTGCTGGAAGGCAGAGAATGGCAGCACAGGTGGGTCTGTCACACAGGGCAGAAAGTAAGTRTTATAAACTCTTCCTTGGACTAGGAGATTGTTAATCTGCTCTTCCACATCAGCCTCTTGCCAGGCAGCTTCAATGCTCACAAGTATAGATGTATGTTTTACATTTAGCCTCAATTCAGTAATTCCTATTTTGAATTTACTGCACCAATGTACTTTTCACAGAAATGGCTCCTTCCCTCCCCTCCATTGATACATCCACAGAGAACAATCATTTTCCCTTTCAGTCTTAATTTTGCTCAATTTAACACCTCCATGCAGCAGGTTCCCCACTCCCCAGTCGCCCTGCCAGCCCTTCACAAGAGCACAACAACTGGCTACAGMAGGCTCCCTTCTGCTTTAATTGTTCCACTTTAATGAGTTCTTCGGACGTGAGAGACATGCTGCAGTGAGTCTGCTCAGGCACAGTAATGATTCTATAAAATATTTTAATTACCTAACCAGGGCAAAGGGAAAACTAGGCACTGCAAAGAACCTTTTGGCCTTTCTCCAACCAAAAAAAAGTCCCTTGAAGTTTGGAGTTTTAAAACACTGGGTTATTATATCCCTTGGCTAAGCACAAGGGAACAKCTCTTCATCCCTTTTTGCCCCTCATTTGATAAATCTTGGATTTAGCTGAAATCATAACTGAGAGATGAAGTCTCAAAGGCTCTTTTTTAATCCACACTAAGAATGCCTGTGGCTTGGATTTGTAATCTGTGTACATTAGCATAAAAAAAAGAGGAATGAGGGATATGGAGAGGAAGGATACAAAACCAGAAAAAGTGTGGGGGACACAGGTGTCAGAAGAAAGCAACAACCCACCAGTCAAAGCAGAGGTGGGAGATGGGTGAAAGGAACTAAGCCTTAAGAGGGAACACAAGAAAAGAGGTTTTTCCATGCTTTTCTCCCCCAGCTTTGCCCTAATGAGTTGCCATCACTGGTTGGAGATAAAGCTGCAGCTTCCCTGCCCTTGACCAGCGCTGGGTAATCTTCCTTTCCACTCCTGCCATTAACTGTAAGCAGTGAAAGCCCTTTAAATAGACTCACAGCTATTTGAGATGGGTCCCAAGACACAACAAACACAAAATGCAATAAAGCAATTTATAAGAAAGCCAGAATCCATACCAATGCTACATTGATGGATGTACCTAATTTGCATGCTGTTTCTTAGATTCCTGCTACTTATTTATCTAAGCCAGAGCCACTGCATCCCACACCTGCCACTGAACTGGCTTCAGCTGGGGACAGTGATCACCTCAGACTGGATTTTGCTAAGCTGCCCTTGGTCACTGGAATGAAAATACCCATTTCTGTACCTTCCACCACCTATTTATTCCTTTGCATCCCATTCACTGTGYTCTCTAAGCATGCACTGCTCTCTTCAAAATTACCATGATCATGCCCTGGCTTTCWCAGTTGTTTTAGGTGCAGGATTTTATTCTGTTTTATTGTTGATCTTGATTTGAGGGGTTTTTGCTTGGCTGGTTCTTTAGGGCTTTTTTTTTTGGTTTTAATTTTTTTTAAACTTTCTGATTTATTCTGGGTAAGGCTTTTGAGGCCAAGCTGTGTTTTTGGTGAACAGCCTTTCTGGTTTTGCTCGCTCTCTTCCAGTGTCTTGTAATCAATGCTCAGCCATATTCCCCCTTAGATACAGTTCCTGAAGGCACTTTTGATCTGAAGAAACATTTTTCTGCCAACCCTTTCCTTCCAGGTTTTTATATGCATTGAGGGAAAACTCATCCTTCACTTTGCTGCAGCAAAGACAAACACAGGAATAGAAGGRGCTGAAATAAGTTTGCAGTCCTAGTGCATCACCCCAAGGATGTTATCTGACTTCTGCCTTTTGAAGGAGCTCAGCTGTTTCCCTGATAAAGGGGGATAACAGAACAGAAATGGACTGGGTTGCAATTTTTGTAAATGACTGGAGCAATTGCATTTCTGGGCTGACTGGATAACCAAAAGGAATGAGCTCCTCCCAAAGTTCAATTGTCAACCTTCTTTCTTTCAGGAATACAGGTGATAAATAGGAAACACCAAACCATAYTGATGAACTCCCAGCGTTCATGTATTAACAAGTGAAAGAGCAGCTACAGAATTTTCACATTTGCATTGGGAAGCCTCCATCTCGACCGTTCCTGCTGAAACAAGGCTGCCCACTTAGCAGRATTCATTTTTCCTCTTCTGCCTCTCCATATTTCCTCTGCTCTCTCACCATGAAATCACATCTGTTCCACTCATATCCTGCACCCTATAAAAGAGTCCATCTCTCGCCCAGCTCACTCACTCATCCTGATGTTATTTTCCTTTTCCACCTTCAGTTCTCTATTTTTTACTCATCATTTTCCTTACTCATCCCTGCTCCAGCTGCTCAGGCAGGTGCTGGATACCTCAATGCACAGACTCTTAATGGAGACAGAGCATAATATTAAAAAAACCTAAATAAAGAGTAAAAAAAGCTTTTTCTTTCCCCAATGCATATTAAAAATTCCCCCATTTGCTATGATGACAGTGYGTTCCTGTCTCTTTCCCATCAGGTTAATTCAGCAAAGGTTGTTGCAATCCACACTCAGCTCCTTGCTGAGATGGTACTGAGAAGACAGGAACGTCTCTTTCTAAATAAAATGAACTTGTCAGGCAGAGACCTGGTTTAAGAGGAGCCAAAAACCTGCCAGCACTGGCAGCAGCATCGCCTGCATTCAGTGYTATTTCAAGGGGAGCTGCCTATTGCAAGGCCTGCAGGGCAAATCACACACAGTTAAAAACACGAATTAGGGAATCACAGAGCTTGGAACCCAAATAGGTTTGTGTGCCTTGTGCAGAAATTCTGTTTATAAACGCTGCTGGGTGGGGTAGGTTAAACTGCACAGCTCCTCCAGGTGAGCCAAAGCACAGCCACCAGCACAGCACGGGCTGGATGTGCCTGTTTTACTCCTTTAAAAGAGACATAAACAGTGCTGGGGAAACACTGTACACCATTTACTCCTGGGCTCAGTGGTTCTAACAGGCTGTTCTGCTGTTCGAGCATTTCCAAGGAAGATCCCAAAATAAAGCTCTCCTCTAAAGCATCTGCACACCCTGCAGGGTACTCACGTCCGAGCCCACTTGTCCAGTTCTTCATCCAAGTAAGTTTTAACTTTCTTTGGCTGCAGCCCAAGAGAATTCCCAGCGAAGTACACGCAGCTCTCCTCTCCRTCCACCAGGCTCAGGTCAGCTGCAGAGGGAAAACACAAAACAAAGTGTGGGAGTGACCTCAGGGGGTTCAGAACACATTCACCCCCCCAAAACACAAGTGCCACCCCCAGAACTCTGTCCTTTCCCCATCCCCCAGGACATCACGGTCCCCACACTGAACAGAGGTGTCAGATCCTGCCCTCCCTACCAGAACATCCCTCAGGTGACCCTGCAAAGGATCCGAGGAGGACAGCAGGCAATTTGCARGCARTTATTCACTTTTYCTCCTACAATTTTTGGAGCTGATGYGAGTTCAGGTCCCACTAAATCCCCATCTCTCCAGGGCTGTGTGAGAAGCAGCCGCTGACACCGATTTTATCACGTCTTTAACCAACAGTGAATAAACAGGAAGCATTTTCCCAACACGATATCCACTTTTCTTCCACCACCAATATATGCCTACCCTGAGTCGTGAAGCTACTTGAATCATGCATTTAATAAAAGTAAAGACCAGGTGTATCTGTGTCTTTCACATAAGTTCTCCCTGCAGATTAAATCTCTATTTAGAAAAATGTAGTCWTTGCACGGAATATTTTAAGGCAGACTCTAAAAGTTCTGGTCTTGTCAGCAAATACTGGGGCTGCACTTCATGTCATCGTCTGAGGAGGAGGAGGAAATCTATGTTGACAAATCCTTTCAATGATMAGGAGAAAAGCAAGGCAGTAGAAATTTATAAATAATAGCTCTAGTGAGGTTCTGAACAATSTAATTACCCTGTGTCATCATCCATCAATCCAAACACAGCCTTCTGCTGTTATTTCTCGTGTTAGAGTTTCTTGGAGGGACAAGTGACAGTGACCCTCTGGAAGTGGTAATTTGCATTTGTCTATATCCATACTTACAATACCTCAAAAGYTAATAACACACATAATTTTAGTAAATAGAATCAATATGCCTCAAATAAAGATCAAATGTGTTAGGACACACGCTAAAAATAACCCACAAGATCACAATTCACTCTGAAAATTTTGTAAGGACTGTAGGAAAAGAGCCTGGAAAATGTTCCTTACTATCTTTTGCACTGGCAATTACCAATTTCATTGAATTTCACCAGAAACACATTTTTCAGGAGTATACACAACTTGGGTAATTTCTTAATTAAAGTTTTAGAGGCTTTTAAAAAGCATAAGTCAGGGAGCAATCTCAGCCTAATCTGTTTTGCAGATACGATGTCTGTTTTTCATCTCCATTGTAATATGAATGAAAACAGAGAGGCATAAATATTATCCATGCCCCAAATTGATTACATTAACAGTTCTTTTCCTACCAAGAAACACAATAACGCTGTCCCACTGGGACTAGAGAGAAGGATCTTTGCTCAAGAATTTGGAACTCAATCTCACTAATRCTCATCAAGCAGGAAAAGAGGTGAGGAATTATAAGCAAGCAGCTTTTCTTACAGCAGAGCTTTCTAAATAAATACACTCCTTGTTTACTGTTKGAGAGATAGGGCATTACCTTTCTGACAAAGTGTATTTTAATACTTTTATACCTCCTCCTTTGGATATTCTTTTTTTGATGTGTTATCAACTCTGAATCTGGATGAATCTTTTTCCTTTTGACACAAACCTCTTTACTTCCCCCTGACATCACTAAAAGACTCATTTTGGACCATTDCTGCTTGTTTTTTTCAGCATCTTTGTGTTTTTACAACTTCTGATCAGCCCATCCTCATGCTCCAACAATTCCACATTCACTGTGGTATTCTTAACAGTAATACTTTTGTTGTCCTAAGTCTAGCACTTGCCTTTCCCCAAATTACATTTATTTCTCCAAATATTGGCCCTTTTAATTTCTGGAGGTTGATTTGAAATATATATTGAAATACTCTAAGAGGAAATAAGCCCAACTGAGGAAACAGAGACAAAGAAAAAAATAAATAATTATTGAAATGAGTTCTTAGTGTAGCCTGAATGAAAAAAATGCATTTACATTAAGATTATTAAATATATAATATATTCACACACCTACTCATGTTCATAAAAACTGGTCAAATCCAATCACATACATTATTTTGCATACTAATTACACCCATTTATCTACATTAAAGGTACACTTCTGTACCTTTTAAACTTAAAAGAAAAAGCAAGTTTAATGTCAGAAATATTCAATCCAACAAAAGGGAAAAATATAATGGCTTTATTAATCCGAAAGGAAGGACTAAATCTGYTTGTGCTCATGTGATCTCTGTCCTTAGCTGAAAGATAAAAGATCACACTGCCTGTACCCCCTCAGCAGCCCTCCAAGCAGGCAGATTTTTATGATTAACCACTCCCTTTAACCATTTCTTCTGGGAAATASAGCTCAACGCTTCCACTCTRGGGCATCTTTTTATTCCCAAGAAAMCCAAATGATGCCCTACTCCTCTACAAGGTGACAAAGCACTAGCCATAGCYTTAATCAGATGGGTGATTTGGTGCCCAATTTTCAGTCATTCCCACCTCCTCCCTGYGGTGCACGCAGAGAGTGTTAAAGAGACTTTTGTTGTCAGCTCGGAGCAGAGCGAGGGGATCCAAACATTTCTCTAAATCTTCCGCTGTCATCTTTTCCTCTTTGCTCACCTGAGCCTCATCCCTCATTCTTGCAGATAAAACCTCAGAGATTTGCAGGGAGTTAGGCTTCTACTGGTTTCTTCTTGATTGATACAACAAATAAACAGCTCTGAYGGTTTATAACTTGATAACTAAATTAAACTATTATAATGACTTCCTAAATATTTTCCTGTACGTCATCTCAGTGTTGTCTCCTATGGATGTTCTCATCTGCTTCTTGTAAGGTTTTCATTTTAAARCCTCATTGTAATGTTTTATGTAAATACAGAAAGGATATTTGATGGCTAATATCTGTAATGACATTTATCTTCAGGAACGCCTTATCTGGCATCCGCTCTGGGCGCAGATAAATGTCACAGCAGATCTGTCTCTACGCCATAGACACACAATGTAAATATATATCTATTTACACCCCTGCTGTTCTTCAGCAGGGAAGCTGTTCCTGATGACAGCTGAAGCACAGAAAAGGGAGAGAGGGGAAAAAGGGGAGGGCAAAAACAAATTTGGGAACACGGGAATGATGAGTTCTCTGTGCTGCTCAACTTGTACTACTTCGTACATTTCTWATCTTCCCTAAATTATACATATCCACCATCCCAGGACTAAATACTATTGTAACTACATTGAAAAGTGRCCTTTGGTGGTCTGGAGGGACATTTGACGCTCTGCAGGCAAAGATCCAACAGGTGAGGACAGCAGCACCAGCGCCATGGGAATTGTGTCCCAGCATCTTTCCAGCCCCAGTGACACAACTTGCAGCACCGTGGCGGCTGCTGAAAGAGCTTTGAGTACATAATAATCATACTCAAACTAACAGATGGAGCTTAGGAAACTCTCCTAAGTGACTAGGGTAAAAAACAATTAAAAAGAAAAATTATAGAGGCATGRAGGAAGCACATGGTTTAAATATTTGCCAAGTGTCCAGCTCTGGTCTGAATAACAGAAACAGCACAGCTCAAGGATTCAAATGTGGGGAAAGATAAGCCAATACCATCAGAAYGCAGAGAACTGAGATTTATCAACCYTGTGTCCCAAGGGCAGGAGCAAACAACATTCCCAACACTCATCATTGTTCAGCAGGAAGATACTGAACACAGAGAAAGTTTCAAAAGATGTCCAGGAATCCAGACTATTGACATCATTTTCTGTCACAGCTCCTTACTGGGCAGTTTGGTAAGCACACCTGTAATGTTTCATTTGTCATCAGTACTGTTCCTTTTAGATAAAGAAAACCTATCTGTATTTATTGAAAAATGAAAAAAAGAAAGGAAGTTCTATCATGTTTTTCCTTTGATTTTCAATAGATGCATTTTGCCAYGGCAGGAAAGGAGGAGAGTGACTGTGCCTGTATGTGCTCATCTAAGGCAATAATCTGCCATTCCTCCAGAGTCAGGGACTGCAGAAAGCATTTGCTTTCCATGTAACTGAGGTGAAAATAAACCCAGACAGGACTTGGGAAGGAGACCAGGACCTTGCTGTCTCCATAAGTGGCTGCTCCCACCAGATTTCTCCCCATGAATTTGGCTAAACATGGTGGCGACTGCMRGTACCAAAATAAAATGGAGCTKKTTTTTTTTTTTTWTTTYTSKKGKGSKYTGGGAGTCCTAACCCAAAGCAAAGGCTTCCCTCTCAGCCTGCCACCCCACTTTCCACCCCTCCTGCCTTCACACCAAGCCCTCCCCACACCCAAACATGCCACCAGCTCCTCAAAACAACCTATGGAACAGGAGAGAAGCAGAAAAACGTCCAGAACAATTTCACACAGCTACATTGAAGTCATGTGCTACCTATTTTTAGGCAATTCATGAGGAAAGTGGAAAATATCTTCAAATARAAGACTTCATTATGAATTATTTGTTCAGATCAATTATTTGCTCCAAGGCACAAGCTTCCATTCGACCTCATGAAGAGAATACCAGCAGCAATAAGACATAAATGTTCACATAATATATATACAGCCTCTTTCATTAACTAAAATAATTGTAACTAGACAGATAATACCAGACTGAATCACACYGAGGAGCTGCTCTGAACTATCCCAAGCCATGCTCCTGTTTCGGGCCATTAGACAGAAATGCTCCTGCTATAATTTTCAATCAGTCACTATATTGTTCAAAGCTGCTGACTGACAGCGTAAGCACCATCTAAGTACTGTGTCCTCACATTTGATTCAGGATGGGAACRAGAACATAGAGCTTTTGGTGCTAGAATAAACTGAGGGATTGATTTAGCAGCAGCAGGGACATTCTGTRCTCAGATATGACTACAATTGCTCAATTATCTCATAAGTGACACAGATTTGAAAAGACCTGTGATAAACACATGAAGAAAATGTGAAGCCCAGCCCTTTCCCCCTCCCTCACAGCAATTATAATTCTCACTTGGAGGCAGATCCTTGACTTTGGGGATATAGAAACATTCACGAAGATGCTTTAACTCATCGTTTTCATCTAAGTGGAGAGCGAGTTTTTTGTCCGTGGGACTGCATCCGAGCTKCAAGGCAGTTTGTTCCAAAATGCTTGCTGGGAGCACACGAGAAGATGGATCCATTTTTCAGGTCATCCAATTTCGCCTGAAAATCAGAAATGCCAGTTTAGCTTCTGCAGTTTGCATAGTCACGAGCTGCTGATAAGCAGCCACTAAAGCTGCGTCATTCAARACCCAAACTTCCTTGATTTAAAGCTTTTAAAAAGTGAAGTGTCTGAATAGAATGGTAAACCTGATCAAATATTTCCAAGGCAACATATTGCTGTAACCCCCAAAGGCTTTTTTCTTTCCCTTCTACAGATACAAAGCTTTTCCCTTTTTAACCTTTATCAGCCTCTTCTGAGTTCTCCCGCCAGACTGACAGCAGCTCCAAATGCTGGAGTGTCACTCACAGTTTGGAGATGTCGAAGCCAGAGGCAGCATTATTGTTTCTGCAGTCTGAGCTCCTAAGAATAGCAGGTGCACAGAAACACTGAAGTTGTTTCCAGGCTGYGCAATGTTCAGCCTCTTTCAGCGTTTTTTGGCTCAAAAACTGGAGGGGGTGTTTGTGTACGGCCGTGTTCGTGTGTAAGGGCAGAGCATGAAGGATGCAGGTGTCAGGCAAACACGGCTGTCAAGATCAGAACCTGGAATTAATACTTCCTTTTAGCTACACCAAATATCCTGCTAGTTTAGTTTTGCTTCTCCTGGGACAGGAGAAAAGCCCAAGTGAAATCAGAAATATTACAGACCATGGATTCTCACAGAACATCCAAAACTGCAAAAATTGCAAGCTCATTGATCTGGATATGAAAATAGACACCACTCGGCTTTGCMACTGGCCAGGAGAGTTTGCAACACYTGCTCTGCACTTTAGGGCCAGCCTTCACTGCTCTTTCTGTGGCAGAGGCAACCAAGAGGCTCAGTGAGGTGCAGTGGGGTGCCCTCCACTTCTCCCAGTTTGGAGAAATGTAGAGTTACACCACACAACATTCTCTGCCTTCTCAACATCCCCAAGAGTCTCGGTGCAAAGGAACACTCAAGGGGATAGGATGAAATAGGACAGATTAGCTCATAATATGCAGCACAGAGCCACTAGAGAATAAGGCTTTTTCTCTCTGTTTGAGAAAGAAAACTCTTTAAACACACGACTTCCATAAGCTCTCATTTCTTAAAGCCAAAATATCCTACATAGAGTTATCCTGAAACAAGCTGTGGATAGAACAACAGATGACTATTGAGAAGAGCTTTGTCAACACATATGGGAAGGACAACGGTTGGTATTTAAATATAAACCCCGAAACAGCACAGACTCCTTAGTGCCAATTAACCCAAACCTGTTTATGCTCTGGCCAAATGGCCAGCATGATGCTATTTACCTGCTTTAATCTACCATCATTTGGTTTATGATGAGAACATAATCTTTCTC
>NW_026623399.1:953474-967178 GCF_030028575.1 Malurus melanocephalus
CCAAACCAAAACAAAAAACCCCACCAAAACAGCAGAGTTCTTTAAAACTGTTTTCATATTTAGCTAATGTTCACCGTCCCATGGGAGTTATTGGAGACATCCTATTTTTATGCTGTCTCCACACAGGTTGTTCACACCTCCTCATTGTCGCCAAATTTATCATTCCTACTCCTTCACCCTAATCATCCTTTAGATGGTAAGAARGAAAATAAAATGGCAAAACTTCTAGGGGGCTGGGGGGAAGATATTTCAACCRTCTTTGTTCTCTGAGTGCCTTTCTCTAGATGGCTGCACCCAGACTGGTGTTTGGGTGTGATGCTCAAGTGGTCAAACTGCTTGGGGTCAATGCACCCCACTGAAAGCCCTAAGGAGGGTTTGACCCCAGGGAGCTGCTCCTCAATTCCTCCAGAGCTGAGCAGCACATCCAAGACCCTGCCTCTGTTCCCTGCTGGATCTCAGTGACAGATGTGCATTTCTGCAGGACAGAGGAGTATTGACCTTCTGCACCTGATTTGGCAGACACCAGGAAGGGTTTAGGGATCTGAACTCCTCCAGGAGATGCTGTGAACCAATAAGAAAATCAAGTTATGTTCACAGACACCATGGCCATCACTAATACAGGCACCTCATTATAATCTACAGACACTGCAAGGCAACTTCAGTTCCACTTCTCCAAATTACAAACTTTAAGCTCCCATTGGCTTCACCAGTAAATGAGGGCTTATTTCCAAGCAATCCTTGGATCAGCACTTGGAAAGCAGAACTAGTTTTTTGTTTCCCAAAGCTTGTTTATTTGATTTACAACTCCAGCGTGGATGTCTTGATCCCATTATCAGAGCATGTCCCGCACATACATAACAATCCTCTATTTTTTCATAATGAGTACTTAATGCAAATGATGTTWAAAAGTCCTTATAGGAGGAGCTCTAAACCATGTTTCTCTGTTTTTTTTTTCTCGGGACAAGAACCACACAGTTGCCTGTGCAGTATTTTCTCTACAGTCTCCTTCCCACTTAAGTTAATGCCTGGATTTTTATTTTTTGTTTGTTTTGCTCCCTGGTGACAGACAGCTCTTGAGTYGAGAGTATTTKTTCAGTGATGTTCAGCCCCCATGCYCCTAGGACAGGGACMGTGGAGCTTTGGTWTTGCCATCACCTCTGTCCTCTCCTGAATCCAKCCTGGARGAGCTTTGGGAKCCTSCAGCRTTTATCTCCTGGGACCACTGAGGTCATTGCCCTGAAATTTGTGATCAGCAGGTGGAAGATAAAGGTGCCTGAAGGATTATTTGGTATTTCAACCAATTCTCCTCACCCAGCCCGTGGATTCCCTGCTCYACACCACATGAACTCAGCACAGCTTCCTGTTCTTTATCTCACCAGTCCCCATTTTTCAGCAAGGACACCCAGTTATTGCCATGGATTAATGGCCATCATATCCCAGGTCATCCCCTGACCTGCCTGGCAAGCACAAATGGGTTTTGTTTCCATTTGAGGCCTGACCCAAACCTCRCTGAAGTCAATAGGTGTCTCTATCACAGAGAGCAATTTCTGCATTCCTGTGGTGGCTGCAGTTTGCTGCATCTGATCAATGACTTGCATTTATCGGGATTCTTATTGATATTAGGTTTTGACAGCAAATATCATATTAAATACAAAGATCTAGAAGTTAMAAATGATTAAGTGCTCAGAGGTATCTGATTTAATACAAACATTATGAAATGAGATAAAACTACTAAAATAAAATCAATCTAAATCCTATTGGGAAAAAGAATCCCAGAGAGCCCTTTCTGAGACCAGAATAAGAAAGTATTTTTGTCCTTTGAGCGGGAATTAGGTTTCAGAGAGAGGAATTCCATAATTGCAGGGGTTGTTGGGCTTTTTTCTCTTTGACTCAGATTGGCACTATTGTAATTTTTATTTTTCAGAATAGAGTCCTGTGCAATTATTTTACAATAATTCATGAGTCATTTGCTGTTTTCTACACGTAGAGCAAACACATTTGTATAAGAACAGCACACCTTCATCTCTTTGTAACTGAAAACATTATTCAGTAACCTCTTCCAAATAAAACTCAGAGCCATCA
This sequence comes from Malurus melanocephalus, assembly GCF_030028575.1. Lineage (NCBI taxonomy): Eukaryota > Metazoa > Chordata > Aves > Passeriformes > Maluridae > Malurus > Malurus melanocephalus. Next base: position 955,557 of record NW_026623399.1, read on the forward strand.
GTGCAAAATGCATTTCACACTTTTAGAAATATGGCTCTTTACCAGGATTTTTTTTTTTTTTTATACAGCTTGGAGAAAAAAAGATATTTTAAGAGAAACAATTTGTCTCCACCACCTACTCTAAAAAATAGAATTCAGGTGTTTTGCAGAATGGTTTGGGTTGGAAGGGATCTTAAAGACCAGTATGTTCCAACCCCTGCCRTGGGCAGGGACAGCTCCCACTAGACCAGGTTATTTTCTTTCTTTCCGTGAAACTTTATTACACTTTTTGACTTAACAGATGACATGAAGTCAGCATTTTTTTTTTACTTTTTTTTCTTTCTTTGCTCTTTTGACTCTTCCACAGGACTTATTTGCATTATACTCTGATTCAATGTAAAAACTCAGATATGACTGACTGTAGKCAATATTTCATACTCAGAAAAATCACATACAACTTAAATTACTAAAACAGTCTTTTTTTCTATACTTTATCAGCACAGACTTTGCCCCCTGCTACTCATTTCCCCTTTTAAAGCTATGAAAGACAAYGGACAAGAATTAGTCAGGCACAAGTGGCACGAATGTCTGGGTGATTATTTCAGATTTGTCCTTTATGCATAATTTACTGACTAAATTTGAAAAAAAAATATGAATATTAGTAAGTCATCTTATCAAACCTCCTCAGGAAGGTCCATTAGGCTTAATTATAAGAATGATAATTTGTCCTATTTTAGATCTTGTATCTTTATGGATCTCCCCTCTATCTTGATGTCCTTTTTTTTTTAAAAAAAAAAAAAAAAAAAGCAAAGTTCCCTTAACCCTCCCCTTTAACATTTTCTTTAAATATTCCAAGATGTTACTCACAGTCTTCCTACCCAGCACAGTGCTGACAGGCACGCAAAAGTCCCTACTTTATGCTGTATCAATATCCTCAGAGAAAAAGGGTTTGCCATGGAAATAGCCTGTCCTGCACTTTCCTGCCCTCCAATAGCTGTTTTCCAGGTTGCYAAACACAGCTCAGCCCACAGACCTTTGATATGTCCAGGCTGGTGTCCAAGTGCTCCCTGGGGAAGGAAATCTGGGGGTGTGCACACGTGTGAGTGGGGAAGTTTGCAGCACAGGTCTGGGCTGTCAAAATACACCCACTGAAAGCACCAATAGCACWGTAATTGAGCTCGGTTTAGAAAACAAACAAAAGAGAAACTACAGAATCTCTCAGCGTGCAAGGGCTGATTCCCTTCCCATCTTTACACCGAAGAAATTGCTCTGGTTGAATACRATTTTGCAGAAGGAAGTTCCTGAAACAGCACAGCCCAAAGCAGCATGCAGCCTAGATTACTTCAGGTTAAATACACTTCAGTGGATTTGTTTAAATTACGGAACTGGAGAGAAAGAAAAATGTAAATATTCATAACACCCCCAACAACAGACACACAGCAGCAACCACCACTGTATAATTAAATAAGTTATACAGCACGGTGTCACAGCTGCAGCAAGGGAATGTGACAGAGAGGAATTATAATAAACTCAGTTACTCAGAGTAATTTAGGCACTTATTGACCTTCATGCCAAGAAGCGTTATGGTGCTAAAAGTAATTTTACATAGAAAACTCATCTTTTCTCCTCTACAGTGAAACCACGTTACCCTGCGGTCGGCAGCCGTTCCTGGGAGRGGGTGATGAAACTGCTGTGCAAATACTCCTTGCTGCATGGAGAAACAGCCACAGTCACGTGCCTGCTTCCCCAGACTCTGACCCCACCAGCCACATGATCTCTGAGTTCACCAAAACCCAGGTGTATATATAATTATTTCTTTTATCATTATCTTTTCCGTTGTCACCATGGCGAAATTTAAATCTCTGATTAAATTCAGAAGGTACCCCTCCTTTCATATGGGTGTGAGGATATAAACACAGTTGTAATGGAAGTGGCTTTAGACCAAACTCTTTCACTTTYGTGAAGGGGACAATTGATAGCACAGGAGCAAGAAGTCAGTGGTATTTGCAAACCACATGGTAGAGGGAGTGGTGGGAATTTACATGGAATGCAGATTTGCCAGGGTRGAAGGAGAATAAAGGTGAAATGAGGAAAGAACAGAGCTGATATCTCTCTCTTTGCTCTCTACAAACATTATCTCAAACCAGCCACATGTTTGCTCAATCCCCTCCATTCAAGCTTGAGTGACACCTGCCCCTACACAGAGCTAGAACACAGGAATATGGAATAAGAAAAATTGTTCCTCCCTATTCAGCCTCTGAAGCTTCAGAGGATGGGGGGAAAAAAGAAAAACCACAAAAAACCCCAATACAACAGCAAGGAGAGATRTAAGGGCAAAAAGGTCAGAGTTGTGGACTAACAATGTAATTCAGAGTTACATCTCCATCGTGGAGTTCTGTGYGCCCAGACCCCTGCAGTAATGCTTCTTTATTATCTGGATTTCCATTTTCAGTAAGCACCAATAGACRTGACACTCTTGAACTGAAACATTTCATCTTCTTTGCTAGAAAAATGCCCAACAAAACAACCACACAGAGCACTTAATATTAACCCCAAATAGGGCTGACCTCTATCCATCAGTTCCTGCRGTATCATTGCCCTGTTTTAAACTGTCAAATTATTTTTTTCTGGGGCTTCCCACTAACTCAGCTTGTTTACTCCACCAGCAAGACAATKGGACTGCTGCTCACAAAACTTTACCTCACCAGGAATCTGGTCTGGGAAAAGAAACAGGAGATGGGGGCACTTCAGCTACTGAAGCAAAAGGGATCTAAAGTCCAGCTCAGCCCAAAAGGGTATTTATTTCTTGTTTGGTTGGCCATTTAGGTCAAACCAAGCTGAAATGCACTGCAACTTTTCAATTTGCCTTTGGAAATAAAACTACACAAACAGCAGAGTGAAATTTTTCCCACTGCATTTCCCTTTGAATGAGCATCATGCGTTTTAACCTTGATTGTCCATRGTGGCAGGAAAGCAGCTGTGCTGGCAAAGGCCATATGGTTGCAGACTTTTATGGGAATTGGAATATTGACCCCTTCTTCCCAGCTATTCTTCTCAACCTTTCTGATGGAATGAAAGAAAAACAGAGCCAAAAACCTTTGCCCCTAAATTCAAAGCTCAAACATCAGCGAACATAAAGCCTAGATACATTTTTGTAGCTGCAGAACTAGTAAAATGGTCTGGGGTTTATTTTTTCCTGTGTTGCTGTGAAGCAGCCAGAGGACAGGAAGAGAAGAAGGACTGCTCTAAGTTACAGCGAGACCAATGTTCAAGGCAGTGTGGCYACATGAGGTGACCAAAGTCCCAGCAGGAGCAGGTTGATGTGGCACAGAGCAGGAAAAGAACACAACAAAGGGCGGCTCAGCCCTCACCCTCTCAAAGGAGCTGTAAGGACAGTGATGGGAAAGCAGTGGCAACTGACAGACAGTTTAGAGAAGGAAAAAGAAGAGAAAAAGGGCTCTGCATGTCTGTAGCTAAGGGCTGTGTGGGTACATGGGGCAGGGAAGGGATTGAGGGATGGGCAGGAAAACACATTTCCATTTCCCATCCCAACAGCTTCCTTTTCTTGTAATAACCCCATCAAGGCACTCAGTGCCAGCCACATCCACGAATGGGGTGGCACTGCCTCATCTCATCCTTCACCCCAGTTACCTGCTGTGCCCCTCTGCCCATCCCTGCCACTCCCAAACTGACCAGAGACCCTCAAGCCCTGGCCACGGGAGCCTTTCTGCCCCTTGACTTGAAAGAACTGTGTGAGTTCTACCACAGGAGCGCCGGTAAAATTTGTAACAAAAATAATTTAACAAAACATGTGCCTTCTTCTGAAGGCATGTGACAACAACAAATAACCAAGGGCACCCTAAAGCAAGCTCACCCMGTGCCAGATGGGATGCCAGGCCGCTGGGTCCATCAGGTCATGAAAGCCTGCATTGACACTGCTAGCCCAGAGCCTTCTCGCTGTCAAGAGGGTAAAATGATCCAGCAAACAAAGAARGATTCTCTCTAACAGGAATAGGCAGGTCTTACCCAGAATGAGACGGCCTGGAAGGCCCTCAGGCAGGGAAACTCTGTGGTTCTTACAGTCAGAAAAGGAGCAGCACAACACTGAAGTGTCCACGCAGCACACACTGCACCTGCAGCGCAGAGCTCTGCTCAGGCACAGATGCTCTGAAGAACCAAGATTGTCTGTATTTACAAGGCAAGCCCCACAGCTATTTTTTAGAGCATGCCATCTGCACCTTGTGATGGCACGATGCATTTCACCTCGGGCTTCACAGATATCGCTCAGTAAACARCAGCACAAAACCTTTGGTCTCCCCTCTGCTGAGCTTGCTGTAACAACTTTCTTATCACTTTTGTTTTCTCTCCACTCCATCAACACCCCTGCCCTGCCTGAGAACTCCTGTGTTACCTCAGGTCACGTCCAAACCCTGTGGGATGGGGATGCCCTACACATGCCCTCACTTAGCTGGTTCTCCTCCCTTCCCCCAGAACTCAGGGAGTTCCTTTWCCTTCTGAAGGGATTTGATGGGAACATGTATATCCAGCCTGTTTGCAGGAGTGAATTGCTGTGGTTGTCTGATTCTAACTTTTAGTCTTCAGGTTAAAATAGAAAAGCCCTTGCTCAGTCCATTAAACTTTACTTTACACAGATTTAACTCCCTATAATGATGATCTAGTGTTTCTTTTATTTTTATTTATTTATGTGGCAGTTATTAGTAACTCTTGCTAAATAATTAACTGTCTTGTAAGGACCCAAAATGAGCTGCTGAAACTTTCTTGCTCGTCTGATTTTCCATATTTTCTTTTCAGTCACACTGTTAGGCACATCTCCCTAAATATGGGTTTTTCCTGTTATGTGACCTGCTCCTAATATTGTTTTCCTTCAGGCTCTGTATCAGTTATCRTTTTCATTTCTTTCTGAGTCATTAAACATAGTATCTGTCCTTTAAAATCTATTCTCAAAGTACTGCCTCTATGAAAAACAAAGTAAAATCACAGAAACAAGAAATTATTTACTTTTCTGCAGTAACATTTGAGAACTAYTGCACCACTGTGCTGATAATAGTAATAGCCAGAGAGGGACAATAAGGGAATAGAGTCAAATGATTTCCACAAAAAGGAAACAAGAGCAGCAACTCCCCACGGCTCTGACAGCTCCGTGGTAGCTGCAGCAGTAGAACACATTTTGAAATTTTTCAAATTTCCTTGTGTCTCTCCAAGTCAGTTGCTGCCAATAAAAGACTACTGTACCTCTGGTGCCCTCACCTGCATTTCAGGCTGGATGGACACACATGTGCTTTAAAAACCTCTTGCTCTAAGGAATGGGCTATCACTGTTGTTCATCTTAATGTTTTGCAAAGAATAAGAGCTCTCCCACACCCCTGGTCAAATATTTTAATGTTTTAATGTTTGTTCTAGACAGCAAGGACATTTCGAGGGGTTTTCACCAAAGGCAGGGACAGGGTGAAGGATGTTCCTGTCCCTTCCTGAGGGACCAGTAGTGTGATGGCCAAGGGAGAGAGAGAGACTGAAGATAAAACGGGGGTTATGGCACCCCTTTTTCTAATGGCACCCCCTTTACTCATGGCAGCTGCTTAATGTAAGTTATAAAACCTTAAAAATCAAAGTSAGTGCCCTGGGGGTGGATTTCCAGYAAACCTCCCAAGTACTCTTYCTGCAAGATGCTCTCAAAGGTGTACCAGATGCAGCCTTTCTGTGAGGCCACAGTTTCCTCCCCCCCAGCTGTGGGTCCTGATCTCACAGAACCACACAAATGCCAACATCCACATCTGTTTGTGGCACATTTCCTGCCCGTGGCCACAGAGCTTCTGAGAAAGGGGAAATCAGACCAGCAACAAGCCAAATGCAATGGGAAAACAACAACACCTCACTGAGAGGCTTCCACAACACCAGAACTTTCCTTTTGTCCTCAATGTTCCTGTGCCATGGCTTTTAGGATGCTCTTCACACCATTGCAAGCTGACAAATAGCTGAGGACATGAACTGAACTGAGACAGACAAACGATTTCAGTGCCCTTCTCCTGCTTTCCCCTGTCCCTTGTTTGCAGCTCCATAAAAGTGAATGCACTTCACACTTTCACTCTTATTTTTAAGCTCTCGCAGCAGTTACCACCTGGAACCRGGCTCATGRAGGGAARGAGGAAAAAAAGACAGGATTTAAAATAACAAGCTGAGCTTGTACTGTGCGTGGGCTGTCGGAAAAATGAAATAAAGAAAATAAAATCCAAATGCCACACGTAGCATAACGCAGGTTAATGAAGCATCACGTGGATCTGGACCCTCCAAAAGCTGAAATTGCAAGGATGAGCTCTGCCTGATTTAAAGAGTGTGCTACTGCTCTGGACAGCCTGGAATCAGCAGAGGAACTGACAGCACAGGCTGGTGACAGGGATGTGACACCAGAGACAGCCCAGCAGGGCTTAGGAAGGGGATGCACTCACACACATCCTGCGATAAGAAACTCATGCTGCAGCTTTCTCTCCGAGCTGCTTTAACAGCACAAACACACACACAAACAGCGGCAGATCCCCTCGGCAAAGCTGAAAATCCCGGAAAACACTCTAAAGCCAAATGTCAGGAGAAAAGCAACAAGCTTTGAGGCCACCAGGGCACAGCACAGCTCTCGCAAGGGGCTGGAGGTGAGAAGGAAACCTCGTGCTATTCACAGCCCCAGCAGGTTCAGGAAGGACACAGCAGAACCAAACTCTGTCTGAAGAACAAGGACAGGTTCCTGTGCTGCTCAGAGGGGGTTTCTGCTGTCCATTCACTCACTGCTCCTCTCCCAGCCCCAGAGCCAAACCTCCCAGACTGCCCCAAGCATAGATTTCATCTTTCTTTGATTCACTAATAAACTGATCAGGCAGCAAAATCAGAACACAAACCAGCCAAAGCCTACACAAAGCTTGAGCCAATACTTAACTCCCTGCTGATATTTCTAATGCCCAAATAACCCTTWGTTTGCCCCTCCTGGCTGCAGGCGGTGACTCAGCAGCCACAGGGCTCCCATCAGTATTCCCAGAGCGTTTCCTTCCCTCTGCCTGTCTCCCTTGTGCCATGATCAGACCTATCAGGATGTGGTGAATTGCTCCGAGGAAGGTTACAGGTCTCCAYAGGGACTGCTCATGATCTTTGAAAAGTGCATTTCCCTCTAGCAAGCTATAAATGCTTAGGAGAGTCGCTAAAGATCACTCMAAACAGATTATTGAACACTTRGATGCCRTAYTCTCATTTTGTGTTATCACATACTKAAAGCATATTAAAAGATTCCTCAAATACCAAGTGCTTTTGCGTGGAAGAGATTTGTGTTTTGCAAAGCCAGAAGAAAATATCTTTGTATCATTCCAGGATATGTAATGCTTTTTCTGCTATTCTGCAGAATGGATTATAAGTGTCTGACAGTGCTTTCTTTCCTTTTTTTTTTTTTTTTTTTTTTTTTTTTTTTCCCTTTCCTCAGCACTGCTGACTRTTGTGATAGACTTTAGTTAACTTCTTTGGATTGTTTTTTGCCTCGCTAACGGTCCCCAGTCAAAATGAAAAATAAGAACCTTCTGGATCTCGCCTTGATAAGGTCAGACTGTAGAATTTTTCTTTCCAGCAATTTAGCCAGGCTCCCTCCTTCCAGAATACATTTACTTGGTAATAAACATCTCCAGACAGCCGGGTTGTACAGACTGGAAACAATTAAGCCCAAAATTGGGGAAAGCAGCACATGAATAACCATTTCACTTATAATGAAATTAGACTGAAAATTTCGGGAGCAAAGGAAGTAAAAACATTTTCAAACTGTATTCATTTAGACATATGTGTAAAAACCTGTGCTCATGCAAGTACCTTTTGTATATTTTAATATCAAACTATGAAGAAAATATGCTTGGTAATCACAAGCTCTGGTGTTGTCCTGCTGTGGTCAAGCAGTAGACACACACAAACATTCAGGACACAAAATTCAATATCTAGTAGGAAAACCAAAGAAATTTAGCAGTATTTCTATGACCTTACAAAAGGACACTTGCTAAGCGAAAGGTTAAAAAGGCTTGTCTAACTAAAATAGAAGAAAGTTAAAATACAGCTTATRTCAGATTTGAAGTAAAAATTTGTGGAGAATCCTCATCTCTCAGGTTCACAATTAAATAAATGCTTAGCTGTCCCAACTTGTTAAGAGATTCAAGTAAAATTCCTTTGTAACAACGCAGAGTTTATTCACCATCACAGACACTTCACCAGATCCTAAATTTCACTGTTTTCCAATTTTTGCATAAAGTCACTTACCACTCAGACAACATGCACTTAATTGCAAATCCACCACCTGTTTACGTGCAGTAAGAGAACAAAAAGCATCTGTTCTGTTATTTTTAATTAGGTTATCCTCCTACACCTCCTCAGCCCGACATCCTCGAACACTTTAGATGTAAATTCTAAAGTAATTGAGAAATGAAAAATTACACATCATGTTTAGGACATCATTTGGTGTGGTTTTGTCAAGAGTCTCAAGACTGGCCCTAAACTAAACTCGGTTTTATAAAGAATTCTTTTTTTCAGTTTGCAAAGTTCACAGCATTTTCCAGAGGAATTAATGAACATAGCTAATAGCTTGATCCGAGTTATAAGGCATTAGGAGGACACAAGGAGGAGAAAAGGCAATATATAACCTTTAGATGGGACAATTAGAGATCAATTATTAGACCCAGAGAAGAGCATTTGAAAGCAGCTTCTTCATTAATCAAAGATTATCTCAAATTAGAATGTTTAATTATTTGCCACAGTTCCTTGAATTTTCTTCACGACAAAGAAAAAAAAAAAAAGGCAGCTTTTTGAAAGCTGCTAGGTTTTGAATGTTTAACATAATTTTAGAGCTAAAATACCAAATATTTTATCGCTCTTTTGGGCAGGGAAGAGAGGAAAAAAACAGCATAAAGGGTTTATGAGGTAAGAAACTGGGAGGAAATACTCCAAGGGTGAAACAGACTCAACTTAAAGTTGCAAAACCAAGGGCTCATCCACTTGTGTGTTTCCACCAGAGCTTTACCTGCTGTGAGCTCTCCACCATCCTTCTCCMTCACAGTGTTGAGAAAATGAGGCAGAGACTCATGAGATAAACTTAAAAAATAAGCTTTTTGCAACAGAGTGCTTCTTTTTGTCATGGAATTTCATRTCCTAAAGGATCCCAGTATCTCTCCACAAGCACTATGAGCTTTTCCAAAAAATAAAAGATAATGATTACATTTCTACAGGTTCTGAAGCTCTGGTTGGGGTTTCATGTTGCCCCACTTGTGTATAAGTATTAGCCTGTCTGTGAAAATAAAATACCTGGCTGGTGCAATTGTCCATGCACTTCCCATTTTAAAACAAACAACAAAACCAAACCAAACAAACAAAGCAATAAAAAAATCAAACCAAAACGAAAAAACACACAAGCAAAAACTTCAAAAACGGAACAAAAAAATGTGCATCAAAACAAGACCAAAAAAAATCCCAGTTCAGTGATTTGAAAACTGGCTGCATACATGTTGAGGTATTTCTGCAGTATATTAGGCTTAACCCAAAAATGCCCTCACTCTATTACAAAAGYCAGAAAACAGAGTTTATTACAGTTTTACTGAAGACAGCACCATAATTTTGCTGTCTCAGGGGTGATTGGAGAAACACCTCACTGCAGGTTATCCCTAACCCTTATTAATCAATACCTMATCTTGTTCTGTATCACACCAAAGTATTGCTATTTCCAAGCYTCTCAGAGCAGAGCTGAGATTCAGCATCCTCCAGGTGAGAGCCAATCCTCCCAGCCAAGCTCTCAGCCTCACCACAGGCTTTTTCTGCAGTTCCTCTAGTGCAAAAGATCTATAAATACCACCAATAAAACCTCTTACATGGCTTCCCGGTGTAAGTCTTAGGGATCTCACTGCTGGAGTAATACCCTGCCTCCTCCACAGGTCATTTTTACCAGGAAAAAAAAATAAATTTATATATATATATGTTGAGCTAAAAACCTTCAGTGCCACAGCAAGCACTACTCATGAAATCAGTCAGAAACTACYGAGAGCTGCAGTGATACCATTCATGATTGTGCTGAGAGTGGAGTGGCTGCTCAGCACTCAGAACAGCTACAATCCCAAATTTCCTGCTCCTGCTGGAGATATCGCCCTGCAGAGGAGAAAGTTCCCATCAGGGAGCAGCAGTGACCCCATGCACAGAGAAATTGAGTCATGGGGTCCATAGGAAAAGAAGTTCTGAATTAAAATCCTGCTAATAAGTAGGCAAATTATTCTGGGGTAATATTCATTATGGAAACAGCCCACATACATGTGCATACAAATGGAATTTTATATTTAAATATCAATGTTTTAACAGCAACTCAATAATAAGGGGGTGTTTTGGTTTTAAAAGTCTAGTATCAGATGCTAAAGCAATTAACAATGTGTTGAGAAAATCACCTTTTCAAATCCACTCTTTCCCCTGACTACAGAAGGACAAATGTKATTAGCAGAGAACACATACACCTACATAGGAACATTTTCTAATTATTCAKGTGCCTATAAATGATCTCTGGCAGCTCGTAACACAATGAAAACTGAAGATGAACAGTACATGACACTGGGAAAAGAGTGCAAAATCCTTCCCCATTTCCCTTSAAATGAAACTTTTGGCCTTGCTATGGCAAAGAAATAAAATTGAACACACAGTTTTATGAAGGTTTAAGATCTTGTCTTGTGTCGGCCACATACTTCCAGCACCTCTCTTGTGCCAACACCGATAACAGAGTTATTCAAAAACTGTTTTAAAATTAATTTTCTACTTTATTTTTTTTCTTTAATCTACCTTAACTTTCAGGTTATTATCCAGCTGTCTGTGAGGTCACTCAAAAGTAGAACTGCTGCCTTGTGTGGGAGGCACGTGGATGTTTGCACAGATAGGAGAGGGGTGAAGGGACGATATATTCAATGTTAACTTGGATCTTTCAATCTAATTGCAAACTAGAAATTGTCTGATTTGCCCTCACCTCAGGTGACAGAGATGCCCATATTACACAAGGACCCATGCAATCTTTCATGGTGTGTTTGTACCCATTAGCTGCAGTGCAAAACCACACAATATAATAGAACAAATCAGTTCTGAAAAATGAGAGAGACAAACTTGTTAGGGAAGATGGAAATCTCTGCATTTCGCTCAGAAACAAGCTTTACAGCTTAGCCATAAATACCCCCAAATCTGGCTTTCTAATAGAACTGTGATACAAGTTAATATATTTCATTTCTAGGTGGCACATGGAGAAGTAGAAAATCCGATGTGTCCCCATGGCAAACCTTCAGCTGGAAGATGCAATGTTTATTTTCTGATACAGTTTACCCACACAGGAATCAAGCTCAATCTAGTGCCAGCTGAGAGTTAACTCAGTCACAGTGTTTATTACAACAGCAYACCAAATAAATTATATCGGTATTGCCATAAAATTATGGTATGTAGAGGTAGCAATGCTAAATAAATATTTATGAATTCTTAGTAYAGTGATTTTGAATGCAGTTATTTCACAATTTGCTTTGTCCAATAATCAGATTCATTTGCTGATGGAAATATTAAACTTTTTTTCCTATTATTTCTGTTTTAATGGAAGAATATTTTTAT
>NW_026623399.1:967350-985736 GCF_030028575.1 Malurus melanocephalus
TTATAAATAAATTCAAATGCTGTATTAACCTTAAATTAAAAAAAAAAAGAAAAATCACAGTCAGCAAGAAAATTAGATATCCTACTAAACTTTGCTATGCAACTTTTAAATTCCCTGAGAGGATTTTACTGGAAGTGATACTTAACCTTTATATGTCATGATCTTGGAATGGCCAGGTGTACACTTCTACAGCCAGGCCAATTATCTTCAATTAAGCAATAAATGTGCAAGGTTTSTTCAGTGCCAGTAGAAATTCCCCAGATTTACAGAATACCTTCAGAAATACACTAAGAGTTAAAAATCAGGTCCACCTTCCAGTAAGATTTTAATGAATCACACCTTTATGTAACTTCACCATTTAATACCTTTCATTTAGATTTTTTTTTTTTTTTTTAAGGTTTTACAACAGCCTTAAAGAATAAAACTGCTTGGTTGTCCTAATTTGAAATAGAAAGCATATTGCTCTAGTGCCTTACAGGGCTGTCTTAACTACCCACCATGGATATTTCTTCTAGACAATGAMCATATAAAAGATGAACATGTTGAGTGTGTTCATTGTAAAACACCAAATTTATTGGAGCAGTTCATTTTTTGGGGGGGAATTTACTCTGAAAGTTTATAATCACCTACCCTGCAGGAAAAATAGTAATATATCTGCAACAMAGCTTACTCACGTGGTACTTTGGGGTTTGTTATTGAAGAGGAAGAAGAAATAGATCTACCAGAGACACATGCTGAGAGCTTTTTCAAGATGCAGCAAAAATGTTATTTAATKTTCCTCAGAAGTAACATATTCTGCTGAGGCGATTTTATTGAACAAAAGACATTAATTGCAAAGATATAAAATGGGGGCTGTATGGGCTATTGTGGTATTATTATCAGGACACAACAGGAAAGAGCCAACAGGTGAGAGAAAAGTGAGATACAGTGCTCTCACTGATTTTAACTGGTGTTTATTGGCCACTTATATCACACTTTGCTTTATAACACAATCCCTGWGTGCACAGAACTTTAGAGATTCCCAGAAATGCTGTTGTGCTTTCCTCAACCCAGAAAAATATGAAAGGTTTTTTAGTGTGTAGGGAGAGAAAACAATAGAGGAAAAATAAACCACAAATGATTTGACAAAATGCTGCATGGTATTTACTAGCATCTGATGAGCCTTTTAAGCACATTTATTCTCTCCTTCCTCCAATATGTGTTTCCAAAAGTGAACCTTGCAAATAGGAGCAAAATCAAAGATCAGAGTAACCATGTTTATTCTTTACTAACTGGTGAGATAAATCCCTTTTTACATCACTTTTTGTCCATAGTCACTTTTATTTACATTTCTGTACAAAACTGCAAGGCCGAGTCAGTCCTGCTTTATTTAATACCACCACTAAACAACTGATCCACAAAAATCCGGCAAAATCACGATGCAGAGGACAACCCACAGCTCCAGCTCAACACTGGGATTCACTCAGCCACACTCAGAGCAAATAATTCAGATTTCTACATTCACAGGGCCAATGCAATGGGTCGAGTCTCATCAACCATCCTAGTCTGCCAAACTTGCAGGAGATCAGGTTTAAATATCCAAAATATTAATGCCACTTCTGCATGTAGGTGYTCTGTTGTTTCATGACGTGTCCTCTGTGTTTTATATTTCTCTGTGTGTGTGTGGAATTACGTGCATGTTGATTGGCACAGAGAAATCTGGGTTCAATCACTCAAAAGAGGCAGAAAAATTTCCTGAGTACCAGACAGCTGGGCAAGGGATAACACAGATTGCTGGATGGAGCCCCTAGCCACATTTCCCTGCCCTCCATCTCACTGACACAATGGAACTCAGTGACTTAACATTAACCAAAAAAACAAAAAACAACAGCACCAGCTGCCAGGCAGCCCCAGAGGAAATCTCCCATTATTTACTGCAGTGAGAAATGCCTTATTTTATCTGTAAATATTTTCAAGCAGTTTASGATTCATTCTTTAAAACTTGTTAAATAAAGATGTGAGGTCAAAAATCTTTCTTGTTCTGTGTTTTAAAACCCTCTGGTGATATTTCACTGCAATTTTCCAAATGCAGTGTATCCATAGATRTATTTAATGACCATCCCACAGAATGAGGCTCTCACATGACCTTAAAAGAACTTGTTTGTTAATTGTATTCTCCCAGTTCAGATGGTGAGCCTGAGAGACTCACACTCTTCTCACAGCAAACTTTCTGCAGAGTTTCAAAGGGAGCTATTGAAYAGGTCTAATAACCACACTCCTCTCAGAGTCTCTGAATCCTTCCAAAAAATTTCTTTGCCTGACAYTCAGTGGAGATAAAAAGGATTTCACTAAAAATCTCATCTGCCTCCTCCCTGTTACCTTTTCTGGCTGGGGACTTGAAAAGTTCAGTCATTGCTGAGGTGAGTCTGTGATGGAAATGTGGAGCTTTCCTTCTGGATGAAGGGAATGGAGATGCTTCCTTTAGCATGATTTAAAATACATCACAAGAGCTACAAAGGAATAATTTCTCAGGTTTGATCTTCTTTGGCTCTATCCAATGGATTTCCTAGAATTTTTTCATCAAGTTTGTAATGAGATAGAAGAACTCAATATACATACATTTAAATCAAAGCCTTCTGTGTCATCTAAGTGATATAACTCAGGACAGAGGGAAGGGGCTGTGCTGTTCTGGGTCCTTAATTTCATAGATAGTATTTCCTCATTTCTTCATTTTGTAATGCAGTGCTTTAATTGCTGTGGCTCTCATAATTACAGTAAAATTTCTTAATAACTAAATAAAGTTATTTTAATAAATAAGTATTTTTTAAATCTTTGTTGTAAACCCAATCATAGCATTAGCAAGTCCATTGGGAATTGGTTGGAGGCTTCCAAGAGCACCTTTTTCTCTGAAAAAATCTTAATTTCTTACAGCACATGTTATGTAGAGCATGTTTTCCTTGTGCCTGGGTACCACATATAACACAGCCTGCAGCTGAATCCCATCTACAAGTCACAGTGACAGCATTACTCCATCAGAGTCAGGAGAATTTAAAGAGATGTTGGTGACGTTTTACRCACTTGTGCTCCCTTTCTCAAACCAGCAATAATACTGTTCCCTTTCCAAGATGAGCTCTTGTGAGGAATTATAAAACAGCTCCAACCTAAACCCTGTATCCTTGTAAGCATTAAATTGTGCCAGGGATAAGTTGGATATATTAGGATATTAGGAACGATTTCTTCACCAAAAGAGTTGCCAATCCCTGGCCCAGCTGCCCAGGGCAGTGCTTGTGTCCCCATCCCTGGAGGGATTTAAAGGACATGTGGATGTGGCACTTGGGGACATGGGGCACTGGTGGCCTTGGCAGTGCTGGGGAWTGKTTGGATCTGAGGATCTTAAAGGACTTTTCCAACCTAAAAGAATCTGATTCTGTGGATCTGACTCAATCAGTGAGAAGAGCTGGCTCAYAGCAGCTTTACTGGGCATACAACTCTTCAAGAAAACATGTTAAAAAGGAGAAAAACCCTGGCAGCTTCATCTGATTTGGTGTTCTTGCCAGAGCAGAACCTGAGCATCCACAGAGGAGCTGCAGATCTCAGCATCACATCTCTACCTCCTTCCCAAGACTGAGCACATYCTGAGCAGGAGGAACAAAAAATGCAGGAAGATGAAAAATCAGGCATAAGAGAACTTCTAAAGAGGAGTTATCGCCACCACTTGAGATGTCRGAATCAAGAAAAAGTCTCAAATATGAAATTTAAACACCCTGACCACTGCTGCTGCCCCACAGCAACACCTGGGTGAGCTATTGTAGAACAGATATGCAAAGGACAAAAATAAAATTGCAGGCAAGCACACACTTAGCATTCCTTAATTCTGAAGTGTTTACCTTCCCAAAGAAAACACTGCTTAGCCAATGAAGTTATTTTTTTTTATTTCATATATGCTTTATGAATATATATGGAGCTGTGTACTAAAATCAATGCAAACATCTCAAAAATGCTTTAAATTGTTTCTGTTGTTAAATGAAGCCAGTGGATCTGCTAATCCGTATGTGTATAGCCATTCATCTCACTTTAATGATCCCCCTTGGCTATTYTTTATTTCTTTGTCCTGTTTTGATCAAGCTCATGAGTGATTCCACATCATGAAGATGGTCCTTGCAAAATGTCTGCACTGGCTCTGTGTGTTTGAGAATATTAACATCCATCAGGATCTGACCTTTTTGCACCTACCCAAGGCAGTTAAGGCAGGATTATTTTCAGCAATTCAAGAACTAATTTTTATTTGCGATGAATATCAATTCCTTTCTCAAAAATGAAATTTCTTATAGAATGCCTCCCAGTTTAACATTTTAGTAATAGGAATTTGCCACTGATAAGATTTATAAATTTCAAGGACATTTCAAACTTGTCAGCAGGAGGCTGCCAGTGCTATGTCACTCAAACTTTTTGACAACACAGCCCCAGTGTTGGTGACAGATGTCTGRAGAGCAAGTCACCTGTTACATCCAGTGGTCTAGAGCTGACACTTTTCTGATTTTATATGCTAGAACATTACTACACAATAATTTAAAATGATTTCTCTCCTCAATGGCTTTGAAACAGATAAAGCTCTTTRTAACACAAGCCAGGCAATTTTTACACTGTGGCAGCGCATCACACATCCCACATTTTTCTCTGCTGCGAGGGTTTTACTCACAGCAGGAACAAGACACCTATTTAAWATCATCCAGGGTAAAACTCACAAATTTTTTTGAGTTCAATTTACCAAGAAATGCAACRAGGTCCTAAACATTTAAAGTAAATGCACCCCACGTGGCTCTGCTGAACAGTTTGCCAATTCAAAGGGATGTCAGGAAGAAGCAACATTAAACTAACAGCCATGTGCATTGATTTTCTGAAAGATTAGGTATTGCAAAATTGCAAGGAGGAAAGGCTAGGCTTCAGAAATTTGCTTGACATAAGGGAGTGAGTGGTGGAGATTCATTAATCAAAGTCTATAAGGACTTTATTAATAACCTTGCCTGATAGTTCTAAAGGAAAACAATTATATTTTAAAGCATTTAGAACATTTAGGGTACCRGCAGGAATTGCCTTTGTTAGAAACTGTCTTCAGGCTAAAGCTCCACTAATAAGATGAAAATTGCTGATACCAGTTTGAGGAAAATATAAAAGTAATTTGAGCAGAGATGAGTTTGCAAGAATACAGAGTTAATGAAAGCATATGGGAGKGGTTTTCTGGAGCTTTCCTGGGCTGTGTCCAGTGACACAACAGCATCTCATCTCACCAGACCACATCATGATGTAAAAATGGAAAAAAAAAAATAGAAAAAGAGTTGACGTTCGTTCTTGTTTACTTCCTTCAGTGACCTGATGTAAACAACCATTTGGATCTTAGCACACGGGGTGCAAAACAATTATTTATAATTTTTTCATGGTGAAACTATTTGTCTGATTAGTCAATGAAATGCTGGCAGTCAARCCTGTCTATCTCATCTCAACAGTGAACATTTTGGGGAGAATATCAGATTTTGGGGTTAAAGATTGATTGTGACCTAGTTCTTAAATGWAACAAAATGTTACTTGGAAGCCATTAGGGAAAAAGGTCATTCTAAGCTATAAAAGGAGAAAATATTCCAGAGACAAATAATCAACATTGACAATTAGGTTATTAGACAATTCAACTAACCAAAGTTTCTGCAGTGCAAGTCTTATCCTGAACTTTGGTGTATATTATATAAAATTACTTTTRTGTTAAATAAATAAATAAACAAATAAATGAGCACAGACATTTATGACAGTTCAACCAAATAGAAAATGTATCCTTTTCCAGTTTAAATTGTGCTTATTTTTCAGAGTGGTCCTATTCCTTTTAAATTTCTCTTTAAATATTCCTCTCTCTCTGCAAGATTATTCTGCACAGCATTTGCTGAGGACCTCCACAAAGCATRTTATTTAAAAATAAGCAAATATCCTCTACTTCAGTGCTTTAGTCCTGCTGAATATCTGAAGGTGCCATTAGAATATGAAATTTTCTTTTTTTTTTTCTTGAAAGACCTTGGTGTAGAACCACTAAATTTTCTTTACTGTATTCACCTCCTCAGCAGTATTCAGTRAGAGCAATCAGGCCATATTTTCCACTCATGCTTATGTAAATCACAAATAAATCATTTGCAGCCAGCAGGCRTGACCCAGCGAGAGCAGGTTCCCAGCTGTTAAGCATGGGCTTAGTCAGGAGAGATTTGTTGGATTCTGTGGTTCTCACTAAATGCGAGTAAAGAGAGGATTTATCTCTGCTCCTCGTTTAGAGAACACGCATGGATTTTGGGGTTTTGTAACAGGCTTTATCACTTTGTTCTTCCCTGGATGTATACAATCAGGTTAATTATGCAGTGAGCTAATTACTGCGAGTAGGASTTGTGATCCCATTCAAGCTCTGACYCAGACCCCGATTGTCCCTGGCATCCTCCTGTTGCCTGAGCATCCTTCTCCTTATCCTCACCGCACAATAGMGGCAATTCACTGACAAAATGWRGAGCCAGAGGGGAGAAACAACGTAYCYCMATTTTACYGWTGTTTTGGACTCATTTCYGCAGGATTTAAGMCGAAATTCCCAATCCTRAGCACCTCCAAATGCCTGGTCCTTTCTTCCACTGCAGTTACATCCTGCTCAGAGTTGCCTTTTGCAGCTTGTCCCAGGAACTGGCAGGGCTCAGAGGAGAGCCATGAAAAATCAAGACAGGGGGTTGCAGGGTAGCATAAAAAAAAAAACAAACAAAAAAAACAAACAAAAAAAACAAACTAAAAACCCAAAAATTTTACATCATGATGCCTCATTTATCCTATCTATCTATCTATCTATCTATCTATCTATCTATCTATCTATCTATCTATCTATCTATCTATCTATCTATTTCTTGTGGTTATTTTGAACATAACATTTTACACTTTGAGAAGAGTAAAGCAATTCTAGGCTGGATAAAAGTAGAGTTTTTGGAGTCCCCTCGCACAGTGACAGATGAACATCCAACCCTGTACAGCTAGAGCACATGCAAACATCAAAATCAAATTTCATTTCTATTATCAAATAAGACAGAGCAGGCTGTATTCTTCGAGTAATCAGCATTATCTATTCAGGCACTGATATTTCTGATCTCCTGAACTCTGTTAGCCTGGCCCTTGGAAGATMTTTCCCTGTGATTAGAAAGTGGGGATAATATGGTCAGAAGAATCATTTTACCACTACAGAATTTCCCCTATCTAAGCACTGATACTGGGAAAGCAGATCCCTCCTGGTCTGCATCCCAAAATCTGGGCTAAAGGGAGTATTAATAAAACAATGTCAAMTTAGAGGAAGCAGACGCTGCTTTCCCAGCTCTAAATCTACCAAAATTTATCTAAAATTACTCAGTGCAAAAAGACATGCAATATCAAATCCCAAATGTGAAAGATTTTCCCCAGAACCTGCTGAATCACTGATTAATAAAGTTACAGATTTAATTAAACTAAAGCRTGATTTTTTTTTCCTTAGTATCCAACTTTCTAGGGACTACAACAAATAGTTGTTTGTTGTTTTTTTTTTTTGGTTTTTGTTGGTGTTTTGTTTTTTTTTGAAAAGACATCTCTTCCTAATCTTGTATTTCCATTTAATAAAGCAGGGACCCTTAATTAGGGTTTAGTGTCTCCCTTCACAAACAGCTGTTTGTATCTGCTTGTTTTTTTATTATTAAAGAGTTGTATTTTCCAGTTAAAAGATACTTTTCAGAATTATTCTTTATAGAACCAATTCTATTTTTAAACAGACATGGCAGCAGCAAGAATAGTGAGAGTTCAGCGTTTCTTGACTCCTGGAATCAGGAATCGTTCAAGCAAGTAAACTCAAAACAGCTGTGGTAATTGGCTGAAATTGCCACTTTTAATGACACAAATTATACCAGAGTGAAGTTTAATGAAAGCTACAATTCCCAGCTTCTATATGCAAAATTTAAAACATTCTCCTAAATTGTGTTGACCTCTCTTGTTTAATACCCTGCTAATCTTTGAAAATTGGAAACAAATGCTTCAATTAAGAGACAATTAATTGACAATTAATTCAACAATAAGCAGATGGCCAGAAAGAGCATCCTGCTATTAAATGAATCAAATGTGAGAGGGAGCATTTGACCTTTCTTATGTAAAGCTCCYCTCCTCGAAAAAAACACTTTTCTTGAAAAAAAGAAAGCGTGTGGATTTTTTTTTTTGTGTCATACTCTGCCGAGCTATAACTTTGAAAAATGAAAATAAAAAGCTTATTTACATCAGTATTTTGGTCTAGGGGATAGGAATTGTGAATTAGRAGGGAAATAAGGAGCAATAGCATGCACAAGTGCAAGAGGATTTACAATAGCTCTTGCACCCCAAGGCCTAATAGAAGAAAATAAAGCCATCATTATCATCAAAACTGCAGATGATCTCATAAAGGCCTTGTCTACAYGGGGAGGTCAGCACAGAACAAGCTCTGTTATGAATTTTAAGTGCAGTTCCAACTTTGCTCAGCTCCCCGTGCAGGAGCRGTGGCTGCTCTTCCATGGTTATTGTGGATGAGGTGCACGGAGGGGTTTGGGGCAGGGGTGCAGTGCCCAAAACTGGAGAGAGAGAGGAACCCAGAGCACAAACACAGCTCAGACAGGTCCTGCTGCAGGTGGGATGGGGCAGTTCAACCCCCCATGAGGGAAAAGGTTCTTTATGTTCATCTTCCTACTCTTTCCCCTACAACATCCCTGTGCACATCAGCCTGATGGGGTTTGTTCTAGTGCTGTCTTGGTGTAATCACAGAATGGTTTGGGTTGGAGGGGATCTTAAACCCCAWMTCCTTTCAACCCTCTGCCATGGMAGGGACASTTTTCACTGTCCCAGGGTGCTCCAAACTTCATCCAGCCTGACCTTTAATACTTCCAGGGATGGGGCACCCACAGCTTCTCTGGGTGACCTGTGCCACAGCCTCCCCAGCCTCACAGGGAAGGATTTCTCCCTAATATCCCATCTAACCCTGCCCTCTGGCAGTTTGAAGGATTCCTGTTGTCCAAAGACCCTCTGCAGCTCTCTTGGAGCCCCTTTGGTCTTTGGAAAGGCCTCCACTCCAATATGAGGAAACTTGAAATCCATACCAAAACTCCCTTGGCAAGTCAGGGGTTCACTCTTCATAATCTCAAAAAATAAAAGCCAAATCCTCAGTGGCATGGGGGTTATTTTCAGATAACTTCACAAAAGTGGTCCTTTTTCAGTTCCTTGTTTCTTTGAGAAAATCTGGAAAATTCTAATTGAGCTCAGTGAACCACTGTGTGAGTAAATAAAAATTTATACTAAAGTTGTAATGCGGTGCATAAAACAGAAGATCCACTTGTCCCATGCAGAAAGAATTGTGTTTTTGTGACAGTAAGTAAGTAATTTTATTAGGAGGAAAAAAAAAAATTGTCTCAAATAAATTACAAAATGATAAAAAAAAAGGGATACTTGAAGGTAAAAGTTCATTTGAAAGAACTTGAGCTACAGATAAACCAATGTTTCCATTCCCCATTTTTTTTTTTATTTAACCTATAGTTAAAAAAATAGCATGGTTAATGTTTGAAACTCCTAAATAAATAATTCCTGCCATCCCTCACTTGGCGCTGCAGGCGCTCTGACTTTGTTTCGTTTGATGCTGTATTTTATGCAGTCTGACTATGATTTCATTGGTAATTTATGCCGCATAAACCTCCACACCTGGGTGGCAGAAGCAGTAAGCTCAGCTTTCTGGGGCTTTGGCTCAGGTAAAGCAGGCAGGTTAATCATTGCTTACACCTGCAGCTGTGTGGGCTCTGTTAATATTCATCAGGTGCTCCTGCCCTTTATTTCTGGGGATGTCTCTTAATCCCACCATGAGAACAACCTAATCCAAAAGCTCGAGCAGCAAGACCATTAAGCAAATTCATGAATACTTTCTTCATAATATTCATCTTTCCTATGTCAACATAATAGTGATTTTTTTTCCTTTAATATTAATAACACTTTTGTACTTGAAAAGGGTTGTTTTTTGAGTATTCCAGAAGTTAAACAACCAAATAAAAGTTGCTGTGTAAAACTGGTTGTCTTCTGTGACTTGTGCTTGGTGTCCCCTGGAAAGGACCTCTTGAACTGGTGAGACTCTGGGTAAAATTTACATGGTTTAGACAAGAAAARCGCAGACAGAAATAATTAAACTAGCTTTCTCCAGGTAATTCATGGGAAATAGAAGACATCAATGCAACTGGAAATACACTTTACTATTGCTTCAGGAAACAAGCCAGAAGGAGGAGAGGAAAAACAACAATTTCCATGCTGAAAAAACCTTAAATATCTTGTTAACTGTCACAGTTCTGAGATGGAAACAGGCAGAAATGTGAGGATGCAGAGAGCTGGCTCCTGGTGGAGCCTCCAGGAGTGGCACAGCCTAATGGTCCAGCTCAGAAGTGGGGAACTGGAAACAAAGTTCTTTTAGTCAGGATAAACTTCTCAGCAGCTGTCATAACCATTAATATCGCTTATATTTGTAAATATTCATTGTTATATTAGTATTGGAATAATCCCGGGATATTCCAGATGATCAGGAGATACCTGAAAAAAAACATCTTGTTTCAATATTTTAACAGAGAGCACAATAACATCTGTGTAATTCTATTCCTTAGCCTTTGGTTCCAGGCTCAATCTAATTCTCTAATGACACCAAAATTGAGGGTTGAACTTACACAAGAGCCCATCCCTCTATTGGAACAATAATGTGAATAAATTGATGAGGGCTCAACACTGCRCTGAGATCCAATAGTCAGATATATCAAGTTTTTACACTGACAAATTCAAATAGGGTTGTTTTCCTTTCTAGATGAAGGTATTTGAAATAATAAAATGCAGAAATAAGAGTGTCTTTACTATTCCATCATTAAGAAATCTAAAGGCAACTTATTTCCCTACAATTATGGGAATTTTCATAAAGCCAGTACAATCCAAAAGTCAGATGTGGGACCACAGTCCTAAATGAACCCATGCTCTGTGATGGGTTGTGTTTAGTTTTGCAAACTAAAAAAAAAAAATAAATAAATTAACATTTCCTTTAGTCTTTTGCCTTCATTTTTCTTTGTTGCTACTGGAACATAGGCTTAACTGGGATTTTTTTTTGTAGCCCTTCATCAAGTCCTGGCAGCTTATCTGCAGCTCCAAGGCAGGATACAGGTTAGCAGGGTATTARCTCTGTGTCGTCTTCACTTGAGACCAAAAAAGCATTCAGTCAGCTCAYGAAAGATAGAGTAGACCTGGCAGTTTATTATAAATCCTGTGCTCTTGTCAGCGGTCCCAGCAAGCAGGTACACCCCTGCAGCTCAATTCAGGGATGCACAGGGATAATGTTCCCTTTAGATCCAACTCTGTTCTTTGCTAATCTCCTGTCAGCCAAATTCTCCTTGCTCTTCTTCATTCCGCACCGCGTTTCRTTTTGGAAATCCTTAATTAGCCACCGAGGCAGGTTAAAAAAAAAAATAGTGACATGACTGATGAGTCAGCATTTCAGGTAACAATTGCCAAAGTTTTTTGGGTTTTTTTTTAAGCCCCAAACTCAAGAAGAGTCTGGCTCTGCAGCTCACTTTGTGGGGCTTTGAAATGCAAATCGGTAAGTCCAGTAGACTGAAACTCAATCTGAATTACTCAGAAGTGTCAGAACAACAAAGGCTATGAAAGTGCAGTGCCCTATTTAACAAACCTTTGTAARGAGATCATGGTGGAAAACGTGGGGTTTGTCACCTGAAAGACTTTAAAAAGTTGCTTGCCTGATCACAACTGCCAGACCTTTGTGAGCGAGGTTTAGTATAAAACTTCATGCAGTTCTCCAAAGACCCATTGGTTTTTTGAGTGGTTTTATATAATTATGTTAATTATTATATAATTATTTATTAGTGGTTTTGTATAATGTGGTTTAAAAGTGGTGGTGCAAAGGGTGACAAGTTAAGGGCCAAACCCTCAAAACCAGCTTTATTCAGCCATGATTTCTGCAATTCACATTCTGCCTCAGTGGTGCACATAAAACGTCCTTAGTCCCAGTTCAGTTCCACCTCTGCAAGAAGAGATGAGGAAATGTATGAGAATGTATGAGAATCCCCTTTTCTGGATGCTTCCTTGACAGATGTTTCCTCCTATGCCATAATTAGCTGTAAAATTTTGGAGATGCACCAGCCTTCAAAGCCCACACCAACCAGGAATATCCCACGCAGTCATTAACTGTGTGATTCACCAAATTTAAATGCTGTACAAAAATATCCCTGTGGACATTCATTTCCAGATATGTGACACCTGATTTCCTCCTCTTCCAGAGCATGAGTTTAAATTCATCTGTGAAATCCCCTCATTTACCAGGTGAATGCCTTGTTCCCTCTCAGATATGGGGCTCCCTCCCCTGTCCCAGATGTTCCTGCTCATCCTCCCTCTCCAGCTCTCACATTCAGCACAGTGGTCTGAACCTTCCTGCCAATTGTCAGCTACATCAGTCTGCAAATGAAACACCTCACAGAAGAGACACTTTTCCTTAGGTGGAGAGAATAAAGAGGCACAAAAGATCCACTGGCAACTGCTTAAAATTTACTCAGCATAAAATCACAAGGTAAAATAGCCCAAAGTGTGCTGGGAAGGCTTTTCAGAGTAGAGATCAAGGTTCATCTCGAGGGGAATCTTTTGCAATATGACTGGAAAGGTCTGTTGGCTCCATAACCCACTGACCACTCCAGGACGGGGTGTACAATGTGCTGGACACTTCTGTCAGAGTTTTGAAGAAGCTCAGCAGAGTTCTGGGTGACAGCCACCTGTCCATCCTCCTGCTCCATCTGGGCAAAGAGTGTTTTGCCTTTCAAACAGAGCCATGTGGGTTCCATATTTCCATTTGGGCTCACTCCAGAGAATGGATGCAATCTCAAGACCTCCAGCAGCTCCTTGCAGAGCTGAGGTGATGTTCCCACCACGCTCTTCTACCTTGCAACCCATAGATCAGTAAAGGCTGCTGAGTTTCCCACCTGATTTTACCCATCTGGGATCTCTAAACACAAGAGTTTCCCTCTCAGCACACCCAAGAATCCCTTTTCATATGAAGAGGGCAACTCCCTGCTTTATGTGAGGTGAAGCCTCAGGTCAGTGTTTCGCTGCTGCAAAACACAGATGAGCTCAGCAAAGGTCTTTTAAGCAAACAGACCTTCTTAGAGCTAATTCCAGCCACCAGTGGACAGTTTGTGCCATCATTCTGTCTCACCACTCAAAGCCTGTGAGCTCAGCCATTTTGTCTCTCCAGTAAGTTATCAGATCAGCACTGTCAAAAATATAAATAACCTCTTTATTTCAACCCATTGCTGTTGCTCCAATGGGTACAGAGCTGGGGCATCCTGCTGGAACAACAGACAGAAATTCATCCCCTTGCTTGAACCTGAACACCTGTGCACCATCTCACTTGCATGAGCTGGTTATTTGGTAATTTATAAATATAGCTGTGAAACGAATGCCTGGGCGCTCTATGGCTGCCTGTTTACCTCCAGCTCCTCCTTGGCATCTCCCATCTATTTAAAGAAAAAAATAAACGAACCCCAAACAACAACAAAACAAAACAAATTATAGGAATAATGAAAGACTGTGCCATGAGATACCTGCCCAGAACAGAGTGATTAATTTAAATTAGCATAGGGACTTTAGTGGGCCACAGGGACACAATGATTTATGTGGAAGATACTTCATGCTAGAATAACAAAGGAGACTTACTCACTTCCATATATTACAGTAATTAGAGAGGGGGAAAAAAAAAGAAAAAAAAAAACAAACAAAAAAAGATGTGCAATATTTCCATGGAGGTTAAGCTAAAGATGCATCTATATCAATCCTTAGTGTCCATGGTTTCAACCCAAAATTCATCCTCAGCACTTCCTAAATCTTCCCAGTGGGTTCCCTGCCATGCCAAGTCCTGGTGCCCATCCCTGCTCCATCCCTGCACACACAAACCRCTCTCCCCTCTCCCCAGAAGGTTTCACGTGGCTCTGTCACACCTTCTCCAAGGAAAGTAAAACAAGTGTGGAGAAAGCGCAAACAAACAGAAGCTGCCACATACGTGTTCTGGAAGAGCTCATTGGTGTGTGGGAAGTGCTACCGTGTGCTAAAGGACTTTTATATCTGTGTGAGTGCAACGCCATGAGATTGTGCCAGCAGCGCCAAAGAAGGAGATTTTCACAGCCCTGGTTAATCTGACTACAGAAACCTTGTGCAGGACAAAATTAGATTGAATTTACATTAACACTGCTCATTGCTCACAGTGGAGGTTGTACTTGCTCAAAGGAGACCTTTGTGTGTCACACAGGGGTATTGTGACCTAAGGTCTAAGCCTGCTTGGTATCCACAAAATGAACGAATATTCTATGAAAACTTTTGCCTGCCTTGTATCTGGGAAAACTCTGATTTGAAGTACCACGTGCAATAGGGTTTTTTTATAACCATGTATTTTTAATGAAAGTGAAAATGTCCTGACTAAAATCTAGAAATTTATATTAATAAAGATCGATCAGTAAATAAAAGCATCCAAATGCAATGCTGTCCCCTATGGCCAAAGACAATAYCTTGTGTTTGCCTTAGCACAGTGAAGTCACTGAACTGATAAATAAATAACAGCCAGAACCAGGACTACTGTAGAGGTGATGAGAAAAAAAAAAAAAAAAAAAAAAAAAAAAAAAAAAAAAAAAAAAAAAAAAAAAAAAAAAAAAAAAAAAAAAAACCAACCAAAACCCAAAAACGAACAAACAAACAAAAAAGAAACCCGCACTGCATTTACCAGGAACAAAGGCAAAAACAATACTTGGCATAATACTGCAAAATAAAATTTAACGATCCTCTGAAGTAATTAGCAAGTACATGAAACTCGTAAACAGAGAAAAAGGGACATCTCCTGYTCTGCGTCTCAGACTGTCAGGCACAGATCCGGAGTGAGAACCTGTCTGACAGTGACAAGGCACAGCGGAAAGCGTGGCACCGCTCGGYTGGCAGGATTTCATCAAACCACAGCTCCTTCAGAAGGGCAAATTAGCTGTTCTTGTTCTTCTTCCTGCCCCTCCTAAAATATGCTGTCTGCGTCCAAATAGAGACACCGGGACACAAGACAGCTGGGCTGTCAGGGATGCTGCTAACCCAGATCTGTCAAGGTGAACATGTGAGAGACTTCAGTTTTCCATGGGCTGGGCGGARGAGGAAAAGTCTGTGCTGTCCGCCAGGGAGTCGGGGAGCTTTCAGCAGAACTCGCCGGCCTCTGAATACACAACTTACTCAACCTTTGGTACAGTGCCAGGATGCTGCCAGCAGGTACCAGCATGGAGAGGGTGCTGGAAAGGCAAGATGTGGGAAAAACTCATGGTTTGCTTTGTAGGGTGGAGGAAAGAGCCAGGATTGTTCTATACCCTGCAGTTTTCTTTAGCTGGGGCTCAGTACCCACATCATCACTGCAATGGAAGCGTTTGACCATCTGAACAGAAAAATTTGCAATCCCAGGTTTGCGTTTGTGTGTACTCTGTCTTTAATCTTCCTGTAGCAGAAATTCCTTTAAGGCTGTTACCTATAGGTGTTGGCATCCTTTGGGGTAAAACGTTAAAATAAGGAATCCTGTCTGTCTCATCTAGGGGGCACTTTGGTTACAGAGGAGTTCACCACAACCTCCCCGGCTTCTCCCAGAGATAACTTTAAATTTTAACACTATTTTCTAAAAATTGTCGTTGAAATTCGAGTTTTGCGCATTTTTCTACGATTCATGCACAGACAGAATCACCACTGTAGAAAAGAGAAAAATTTTGTTGAAATAAGACTTTGAGAGCATCCCGTGAAGAAAAGGCTGCACTTGTAAGTGATGTCCTGACAGCAGGCTCAGCAGACACCTYTTCCAGAGAAATCTGGTCAATTTTAGGATGAGTTAAGAGAATACTTAGAGAAAGCAGTAGGTGTTTTCAAAATGGATGGGCCATTAGAAGCAGATAATTGAATACTTGTGGTTGAGAAGTGCCACTGAGTTCAATAGGAGCTGCACATTCATCTGAAACCAACAAAGGCTTTTGACAGACACCGGATACGGTGATGGGGAAGCAGAACATTTCTGAACAACGGGGRAAAAARSYTTYSGKTKMMAWWAAAAATTGGGGGGAAAAAGCAAACAAACAAATTGAAGATAAAATATTTTTAGTATGGTCAAATTGTTTCCAAAATAATGAAAAGCTTGGCCGGAAATTTGTGATTCACTCTCTCTAGTGCTGCTTTGTAAACAGAGTTTCCCTTCCCTCGGGTCTGGTCTGAGGAAAATCCAAGTATTGGAATGTCTCACCAGCTGTAGTGCTTTGTCTTCTACCATTTATGGTGAGGAAAAATACCTATATATTTATATATTCTCGTTCATAAAGAATTTGGATTCAAATTCAATGTTCCTTGGGTCACTGAATTTTGCGCCTGTACAATGAACAAAGAAACTGCTCTTACATCGAGATATTCCTGCCTGTTTGTCTCSGTTTGAGAAATCAACCCAAGACACTGCTAAAGAGTTTTGACATCCTTTARACCAGTAAATGAGGTTTGTCAAGGGTTTTATACAATTTAATAACCTCCCAGAGGGAAATGATGGAATTCTCGTGCTAACCTGACTAAAGGGGTTGCAGGAACACGCAGCTCAGCACACAGGGAGATCACCTWTCAGCTGTTTGCAAATCCAGCGAGTGCTCCAGGTCCTCTTTTGCTGTCCTGACATCAGCTCATGGAACAAACTCCAGATCCACTCTTGGTGGCATTTGAAGGCAGCAATTATCCTTGAGGCTGTAATGAATCCTCCCAGTGATGCATCACAGGCACCACAGGACTCTACGAGCTTCTCATTGACTCAGAGGAAAGCAGCAATCAATGGGGATGTGTTTGTAGGATCACAGCAGTGGGTGAAGTCAAAACCAGGATTTCCTTCATCCTGTCAGCCTTGACTGCCCCAATGAGGAGGTCCCAGAACGGATCTGGCTCTTTGGCTCTTCCTCTTTGACCTTTCCCCACATTTGTTACCCCTTTTTCATTGCTGAATACACAGCTTCTCCTCGTCCCAGTTCTTTGCCATATATTTGATTATCTCCCTATGTAACTGAAAAAGGCATTCCAAATMTTCCTCCACTTTCACTTTGGCATTAATTATGCCTTGTTTTCATCTTCAATTTGGATTCTGGCTGTACATTTGCAAAGATGATTTGCTGGGAATGTATGCAGCATCATTTGTTAGCTGCTGCTCTCCAAAATTGCCTCTTGAAGAAGCTCCKGTGCCAGATAAAAAGTCTGCAGAATTCAAAGGGACTGCATAGAACTTAGAAGACTTTCTCCTAATTAAAAGTTTAATATTTGTATTAGGCATTCAAAACAGGAGGGGTATTTATTCCTCCTCAATGCTATTTTCTGTATATTTTGTCAGTCTGCAAAGGTATTGCTTCGCTGCTTACCAATATTTTTCCTGTATTTCTATAAATCTGTTTATTATAGTTGTAAAATATGGATTAACTCACAATTTTCTTGAAGACAGTGTTAGGACTTAATCTATAACATTGTTCCCAGTACATTTGAAAAAGACAAGTGAGGATTTCAGAGATGGAAAGCATAATAACGTCTGTTTTATGTGATACTTCACAGACATATTTCCCAAAATAAAAATGATTAATTTAATCAAACCTTGGATTTTGAATCTCTTGTCACTGATAGGCGGATATTCCCCTGATATAAAATGACATTATTCCACTGACATTGATGTAGAAAAAACAAAACTTTCTATCTTTTAGCTTTGCTTGTACTTGACCCATTTTAGTTTTATTTTCAAGAGCTAAGATAATCACAGATTCACTCTGATTTTCAGTGCATTTTTTTGATGAATCAGAAATCTGATTTTTTTTTTTTTTTGCCAATCCCACAGGTTATGCATGGGGACCAGAAGAAGGGCAGTCTCCATCGCACAAACTGTCYCAGTAATCTCAAACACAAATATTTTGAGGCAATTCCAGAGTGATATATTGATCTCCCAAAGGTGGTTTAAGATCATAATTTTGTTTACAGATTGTTCCTTTGTAATCTCTAAATATTTTTCTACTAGTGGAAATGGAAGATGTTATATTTTATCACTTGAGTGATGCTGAATATAAAATTGCAACCTRCATTATGCAGCTTTGTGTGAGGTCTACTACCACCAAAATTCTCTTTAGCCTGATAAATATCTGTGGAAGGCTCCATTTGTATCAGGAATTAAATTGAGAATGAGGAACATGACCACTTGAAAATAATTTGTGTCTCTCCCCCAGCTTCTACTTAGTCTTAGTCTTTTCCTAAGAAATATTTAGCTGTTGAGAAAAATG
>NW_026623399.1:986140-999916 GCF_030028575.1 Malurus melanocephalus
TGCTCTGTGAATCCATCAGCCGGCTCTGAAGGCATAACAATAACTGGTCAAGGACAGAGCACACAATGTCTTTTCACAAGGGGCAAAGGCAATCAAGAGATTTCACACATATTTGTGCTGCCTGAGAAACATCCTTAATGTGTGGGGACACGGACAAGGGTAAGAGCAAGAAAGATAAATTATCTTGCTCCTAGCTACAGTCAGCCTGTGGATAGAAGCAGATTGACACAGTTGAGTACAAGCACCACGAGCCAGAGACTGTAAATACCTGTTAGAGTGCAAGCTGAGCTGAGCAAGGAAAAATGTGTCTCTCCTTCCTCCTAACCCTTCTGCTCGTCTTTATCTGTCTCTCCCGGTAATTTTATCATCCTTCTCGGAGAGCAGAGAGGGGATGGAAAGGGTAAGTGGCATTTCTAACCCCGACGCTGGATATTAAGGGTGAGGTATTTAAATCGGTGAGATAGATTTAAGAGTCATCAGCCTTCGGAGACAAGCTCTTAGATTAGCAGCTCTAAAAACTCTTCGGGAATTACAGCTAAAGCAAGCCATACAAAGCCTCCCAGTAATCCCATTTTTGCACATTTGCAAAAAATGGATTGAGGAGGCTGAGAAACATTCAGCCCTCTGAAACCCGGTAGCTTAAGTGGCTACTGCTGCAGGTTTTGGCTAATTAGACTGCCAGGTGCGGATCCTACAGAAAGATTTAGACCTGAGAAGAAAAGCATGAGAAAATGATGAAAATTTCTTTCAAATATTCCTATTTGCCCTCCACCTAAATCCTTCTGCGCTCTGCATATGTTGTGTAAGTGTTTCTGCTTTGTGATCGCTGAGGCTTGTACCAAGAATGCGACATACTGGAACAAATTTCACTTTGCAGGATTTGTGTGTGGCACTGCAGCATCACTCCTGAGCAGGATGGGATAGCAGGGATTGACCAGACAGAGCCGAGATAAAAAGGGCCAGCCCCTAGATTCCCTGGTGTCCTTAGCACTCCAATGTTACATAAACCTGTGTGTTGGATCTGCCCTAGGACAGAGCTCACCGTGCTGATTTCACAGGATGGTCTGTGCACCCCTTCAAGGAGCACAGGGAGCTTTGGGATTGCCTCACAGAAACTCAGAAATAGCAAAAGGTCACTGAGAAGCTGATAGTGCCCAGGACCTGCCTTTCCTCACCATTTAAACTACAGAATGGGATTCTCTTTACTCCACTCCAAACCACACGTGCCTYACTCTTCATGGAAATGAGGTCAAGGCAAGGAGAGCTGCTGAGTGTCTAAACCTTGTCTTGTCACTTACAGGACACAAACAGGGCATGGCAGCCTGGAAATATTCCCACTAATTTATAGGTTAACTAGAGGTGTGTTCAGGTGGGGTCATTCCTAACCCAATTAGGGACTATACCTGGGAACATCCCAGAGAATCATCCAACAGAGCTCGTGCTCAACAGGCAGATGTGGGCCACAGCTCAATGCAAATGTGTAATGGATGGGAAAATGGGAGTCTTTCACTCCCATACAGTCACTTTTTGACGTTCCTGCACTGGGAAAGATGTGGGAGAGCTCTTTGTACTGAGGAATTGATATCCCAAAATCCATGAGCAACACAGTGATCACCTGGACACGTCCCCATACAGCAGCTCAGGCGTGCCAGTAGAGATCCCAGCAGATGAGTTCCCACCTTCAGAATGTTTCTGCTGATCACTGTCCTCCAGATTGCAACAGGCAAGACACAAAGTACCCCATCAGACTCACACAGAGGTTTGTAAAAGAACTAACACGTTCTGTACGCAGGGAATCCAGTGCAAAATTGAAATATGAATAAAACAGAATGCATTGGAATAATATTATCAATGTATCTTGAGATGCAGCAGTAATACTGTTTGATGGTCTCCAATTGAATATTCTTGTTTGCTTTTACTTCAGTGTCTGCGTTTTGTTTTCTCACTTTGATTTGGAACTTATTTCAAGTACAAAGAATTTACCACTAAACAGGGGGAAGGGAAAGTTTCTCACCAGTCAGAGGCAAACACTTTGCATTTAACATGGAAACACAGCTCCTCACAACAGCATGAATCCCCAAACAAAAGAGAAATTTTGGTTTTGTTTTTTTTTTTTTAAATCAAATATTAGTGATTACTGTAAGRATCACTGCAAACTCCAGCTCCATGAGTGCTGGAGGAGCCCATTGAACTCAGGATCTAAGCAGCCATGCTAATAACCCTAAATTAGACTTGAGTTTACTGAATATTAAGATTGCTGAATATTAAACAAGAAACTTGTAAATTCCAACACAGCTGATCATCCCCTAGATGAGCCAGTGAATAAAATCATCCCTGAAGTGCTCAAATTCATGTACTGTTGAATCGCATTTTTCATCTCTGACTGAAGAGCAGAATGACTCTATGTTATCGTAGTTTTATCTCCATCGAGARCTAAAGACAGCTACTGTCATCTTGTATGCCAGGTCTGTCACTCTTGGGACATCTTGCATTGGGAGCCTAAGAGTATTCAATTTTTAAGTAAAGTCTTCTCAAATGCAAGATACAAGCTGTTGGGAAAAAAAAAATCTTACGGAAAGAGGAAATAAGAAATTAATTCCTTAAGTTGCGCGTCAGAGGAAAAGGCAYGCTTCTCTGCTGTTCAATTTTCAGAGAGAAGGAAAACAGAAGAAAAACCATAACTAAATGCAACATTTCATCATTAAAACCACAATTAAATCAAAACACCACAAATAATGTCTGCCTGCTGTAATTAAAACTTGAGGCACAGGAGTGAGTGCCTTCGAGGCAGCTCTCATGCCTGCTCAAACCCATATGTCTGCTGAGGTACCGTGTTGAGAACTGCTCCAGAAATGCTGACAGATGTATTCACTTGGTACACTGGTGGACTGACTAAAGCAGCAACAAAAACATTTTACTTGTGAAAACAGATTTTAAACRATATTTTTTGTTTATAGATAAAAATATGTGTACACACACAAAATTTTCATTATTACAGTGAAGAGTGGCCTGGAGTCAAGGCCTATAAATAAGATAAAAGGGAAGGTGTGCTGTACCTGGAAACTGTCACCACACTCATCCTCTTCTTTTGTTTCTCCAAAAGAAGAGCCCCAACATTCACCTTAAGGCTTTGAGTGAACAATGGCATCAACCTGGGTGYAACTGCCCAAAAACAGGAGCCTCCAGGAATTTCCCCAGCCCCCCAGGAACGTGGCTCAGCCCAGATGGAGAAAGATCCTCACACATCTTTTGTTTGGGTGTCCCAAACCTAACCCCAAACAGGTTTGGTGGCACTGAATGAGCCCAAAAACAAAAGGATGGCACCAGTGAGAATTTATTTTCTTATGCTGGAGGAAGCGTGTCAAAACCAATGCCTTTTCTATTAAAAATTAATTGTCTCAAGCAATATGTGACACTAAAACTTAAATTCGCAGCTCACTCCTTAAAGGTGCTGAACTGCATGGCTTTAATCCCCAGAGRCATTAGTGCAGGTACTTAGAGTTTGTAGTGTGGAGTTTTATTGATGTAAGCACCTCTAAAGGGGGCCAGATTACAAAGCCTCTTTGAGGATCCAGCCCTCAGCTGTGAAAAGCAGCAGTTTAGGCCAGCAGCATCAGAGTGGGCTAGAGCCCACATGTGCTATTTGCATTTGGAATGAAAGCATTTTAATAGTTTAATCACTTTTGAAAAGYATTGTGCAGAGACGATCCCCAGTCATTTTGAGGAGCTAAGTCCTCTTAAATTCTAATTCTCACCCTTCTGCTTATTCACAAAACAGCTTTAAGGAATATCTCGCCATGCCTCAGCTTTTCCATCCCTACAATATGTACCTCAAAGGGCCATTGTGCCTGTCATTAAATAATGCTGGTAAAGCACTCTGAAGATCTGCACKGGTATATATATTCCATGGGAAATTATTACTGTAGCATTAGCACCATAGGAAGTTTGATATAAATCCATGAACTATACCATTGGTTACAATTCTTCAAACACTATCTCCAGCATAAAGATATTAAGCAAAAGAAGTAGTTGACTACATTATAACATRGTTCTCTAAACCCTTTATTCTTACAGCCATATTATATTCAAATGTCAGAATATATCCAAACCCCTATTTTTATTTTAAGCTTGGCTGATTTATTGATGGCTGTGCTTAATTTTTAAAACATTTTCTCCTTTAGAAATTAGTCTTCTGTCAACCTCTCTAATGTACACAATCTGGAGTCACAGCATTCATCTTAAGCAGCTTAGCATTAATGTTTAATTCTGCAGTCCTTACYCTGGCTGTGCAGAACAGTTTGATAGTTTATGTCTTTTGCAATCAGTAGTTAACATATATTCCTGTATTSTCGACTGAACTGATAGTAATTTGCTGTTCTATCCCACTCCATTTTCCCTGGTTTTTCCCCCTTAATTTCTGTYTGGCTTAAGACAATGAATTTTTCATTAACAGGGAGTTTTGAAAGCCAGCAATCRAAATGCTGAAGGACACAGGCTCTCTGGCCTCTCTTTGAATGCTGGAGTTCTTGAGGTGTTTTTAAATCAGATTGTCTGGGCACCTGTGGACATGGTCTGCATGTTTGTTTCTGTGGGTTATGGGATGGTTTGGGTTAGGAGGGTCCTTAGAGACCAATTCCAACCTCCTGCCATGGGCAGGGATACCTTGACCTCGACCAGGTTGCTCCAAAGCCCATCCAGGGCTGTCTCTTTGGTCCTAAGTGTTGTGAATATCTCCTGTCCCACAGAGCTTCACATGAGGATTGTCCTTGTTTCAACAAGCAGAACACTGAATTAACTCTCCCTCGCTCTTCATTTAGGACAGAATGAGCCATGGAGGGCCTTATGCTTTCCCCAGGGGAATTTAGGCCAGCCTAAGTGCGCTGCTTTTCTTCCTTTTTCATATTTCTGCCTACAATTGTACATGTTAAACACCTACACCTCTCATACACCCTGGAGGTTGCTCTCTGCTGGAATCCACACTCGAGCAACCCACTTTTCACAGGAGAGATTTAAAGCTGCTGCTCTGAAGTACGTGGAGATTGGCTAGGTATGCTTAACATTAGTCTGTGCTTATCTTCTATTAAACCTAATAGGACTCGGCACTTGTTTAATGTTAATTATACCCTTATGTGGTTTATGGATTGGGGCCTGGATTAGTTATTTGATTACAATTAGGCCTGTGATTGCATGTTCACTGAGCTGAGACGGTTCAGCACTGAGCCTGAGYGCTCGTCTACTCCTCACCTGCCCTCCTTTGGAGTAACAGGAGTTGCTCCGTTGGCAGTGCTGTGGTAATGATGGATTAAAAAATAAAAAATACCATTAGTCCTTCTCTCAGTGCCTTGTGACAGTGAACAGGCAGAGCTGTCTCAATGAGAAGGTGAGCAAACCATCCCCAAACACAAACCTTTTACATCTTTGCTACATGAATTTACACATGCATTACTCCCATCCTGAGAAGCTGTAAACAAGRTGAACTCTTCTAACCTCAGTCAAAACTGTCAAACTAAAAACCAGAGAACAAATGCTCTGGGGAAAAGGAAGAGGTAGAGCAACCTTTAGCAGAGCWGCAAGATCTCACCCCTACCACTGTGAATAGCAAAAACTCGAGGGAAGAAACTCCCATCCTGTTAAACACTAAAAGGCTTAGAGCTTGGTGTGACTGCAGCAATTTACCAGTGACCTTGCAGAGTCAAAACCCACCGTCAGCTGGAAACAATATTAATTACACTGGGACAAAAYGACTCACTTAAAATTCGTTTTGTGGAGGGTAATGCTTACGAAGTTTTTTTTTTTTTAAATAGTTAATTTCCTTATGCAAAATGTCTTCTCTAGACAAACACATTAAGAAAAACTGATATCCTCATCAGAACGATCCTGTGGTTAAGGTAACAGATTGGGAGTCGTTCCCGAGGTCTGTGTCCTTTTCGTGTCTTATCTTTGAGAGACAGATTGTGCACCAGTTATTCTCATTGATGAGCAGCACTCGCACTGGTTGCCCCACACAAAATAATGATACAGCTCATGCAGGCACTCATCCATCACTGCGAAAAGACATTCTCAATGTAACCTTTAGATTGAAAGAGATGTTCAGGGAAGTCACTATCTCCTCCTGCATTTAGCACAAAGGTCTCCCTGCAGCTGCCATGTCAAAGGAGCTGCAGTGTAGGTAAAGACAGCCTCAAAAGTAGCCAGAAAACGCTATTCTAAGATATTTAAATAAAGAGGTATTACAGGCAAAATAGTAAAATATTTTCCACTGTAAAGTCGTTGTAATCCACACCCCTACATCTCAATGATCTTAGAGGTCTTTCCAGCCTAAACTGTTCTATGATTTTATTTGAGGCCTCAAGGACAAATTTAAGGCTAAAGTATAAAAGAAAAGGAATAGTTAAATACTGATTCGTACACAAAAGTTTAGTTCTTCTTCTTTTTTTTTTTTTTCCATAAATGGTAATCATTCAAACTATCAATCATCTGGAGAGGAAGAATCAGCAGGCAATCTAATTCAAGGAATTAGATTGTAATGCCTGATGTAGATCTACCAGTTAATTTAAATAATGAGTCACCTGGTAGGCAATCAAATCTAGGTCAGGACATTTAGCAGGCTGAAAATAATGAGTCTAACAGCAACAGAGCTAACAAAACAATCCAGATAATAATGACAGCACAGAATGACAGTCCTAACGTAATCAGACAGTGTGCACWAACTGTAAATAGACAGAGTAAAGAGAACGAACTTGTGTAGGGAGGCAAAACATATTCTCCAATGAAACTATTATAGAAGAATTATGTTTGGTTAAAAGGAAGCATAGTGACAATCACAGTGAGGACATGCAATATTTATGTGCTCTGACTGCATCTACAGTATCTGTGAAAGCTTTTTTTTCCCAGCTTTTTTGTTTGTTTTGCTTTGTATGTAAAGCAAACACTGTAAAATTTGATTGTTGTTGGGTTTAGAAAGGGAGGCAGAAAAAAAAAAACCCAAAACATTTTCCTTGTATCTTTTCCTGACTTTTGCTTGAATTATTTTTTTATATTGATTTTATAAATTGCTTTGAAAATAAGACTGGGGGAGACAGAAAGTAAATGTTCAGAAGCAGCTCCTCCTGCAGTCCCCTCTGCTTTGGTGTCCACATGGATCAGGATTTTGGAAACACAGCTATCACAGGGAATTTTGTACCAGCATCCTCCCCAAGCCCCTCGTTTCCCAGATGTCACTGAGCTCTGCCCAGGGCTGTGAGCACACACAGGCAGGAGGTTGGTTTGAGTGGGAAACACTAGATGTCAGCAGCTCTCCTCGTTCTCCAAAGGGTTCTGCCCGCTCCAGAGCAGTTTTCGTTCATCCTTCTGCTCGTCTCTGGATGCACATTTCCCAAATTATGAGATTTTTATCTTCACAAAATCTTGACTGTGTCCAGCTGCCACAAACTTTGGCAAGACAAGACAAGTGTTCTTGTCTTTGATCACAGTATTGTTCATTCATACAAGCGAAGGACAATTCACTCTGTCTGTCAGGGAATTGGGATCAGGAAGTGGTCTTTTGTAYAACCCACAGTGCAGAGGATGTCACCAGCCCTGTGGGGATGCCAGACCCTCTTTCCCCAGCACCCTGCTCCATGAATTTTAGAATTATCGAATCACTAAGATTGGAAAAGCCATCGAAGATCAGAGATCAAGTCCCCATTAACCCAGCAGTGCCAAGTCCACCTCTAACCCAAGACCCCAAGTGTCCATCTGTTTTTAAAATCCCTCCAGGGGTGGTGACCCCATCACTGCCCTGGGCAGCCTGTCCAAAGCCTGACCAGTGCTGTAGTTTGGAGGGGGTTTTGTGGGTTTTTGGGGTTCTTTTTATGTTAAGATTAACTCTCTGCTACCAATGAGAGTACCAAGGTTTTCAGACGAAATGTGGAATGTCGACAGCTTTACCTATTGAGATGAATTTTATAATCCATTACCCACACGATGCTCCAGGCAACTGGCGCTCTGCTGGCTTGTCACTAATGCTGGGYTCTTGGGTTTATTCAGCTTAAACTAATAGGGAGGCATATAGGAGATGACTATCAAATAAATATTCTTYGACTTCAGCATCTCATTATGCCTTCAAATTTGGCGTCTCATTATGCCTTAAAATGAATGATGGCACTACTTACCATAACTCCAGGTAGCTAGCTAATGTTGAACAGCCAATTTTTTCCCCTTTGTGAGCTGATTATTTAGTTTATAATCACAATTTCAGTTTTAAAAGCATTGTTGAGTTCCACTGACAGATTTTTAAAAGTATAGGGCTTTGTAGTTCAGCTTTGTGTTTCCAAGCATGTCAGAGACTCCTTCAAGAGAATCTGTGGGAGCTCTTGTGATTCCTTACRTCATGCTTTTTTATTTTCTTTGAAAAGTCAAAATGGGAATGATCAGACTTTATTCTTACCTATATCAGTGAGAATTATCTCTGCCTATGAGCTGGACCTACTGTGGTGATGAGGCAGTATCTGGTRGCTATTTGTAAAGACTTCATCGGGTTTCGGAAATGTAAAATGGGTGAAGAGTCTAAACTGGGGTTTATGGAGATGCAAAAATTTCATCTTCTGAGACCATTTAACATTGGTTTAAGTGTTTTCAAACACAAAAAATAGAGCATTCAGTATCAAAAGAGCAATAGTTCTTCATTCCTGCAGCAGCCCAAGCTGAACCATCACAACACCCATGACCAAGTGGACCTGACACAGTGCTCAGGGCAGTGGATGCTGAATTGAGAGATTCCAGTTATTCCTCCAGCTCTGGCAATGGTCTGATGTTTTCTCTTGCTGAAGGCATTGTATATTTTGGTGGTAGTTCCTGTCTCACCCTCTATTTATACTGCAGGTTTCTTTTAGGACTTCTGAGTTCTGCTGCAACCCAAGTGGTGAGAGGAAGAGATTGCAGAGACAGATTACTCCACCTTCCCTACCCTGTGCTGCTCAATTACTCACAGTCYTACAAAGTTCAGATGTCTATGTTGYTGTTCTTATTATTTAATTTTATGTTAGACTGGTTTATGTGTTCTCAAAGTTAACAAGAACTCCCTAATCTATCAGAGAARTATGCAATGACACAAAGAAGGTTATGGAGTTATTTTGGGGTCCACTTCAATGAAGGGAGCGTTGTAAATGAGAAATAAAAACCAAAGAGTAGCCTGAAGATTTTTGAACACACAAGAAGACACCAACCTTTATGAGCAAGATGGAAACCACAACCTCATCCCTAATTCCCATTTTTAATTTGTATCACTCTTTTTCACAAACACTGGAGCCCGTCACAACTGGAATCTCTTCCACAACTGGAGAGTAGCACACTGAACTTATAAGCCCCAAAAACATTTGCCTAGCAGGCCTGCTGAAACACTAATCCCTGAAACAGTAATTTCCCCCTTTTTTACGCATACTTTACCCATTTTGGATGCCTGAAATAGTAATGCCATATGTAATTCTCTTTCTAGCCAAGCCTACTTAAAATGCTCGCTCAGAAGTAATAAGCGCAATATTTTTTCTAATCAGGTCCCCTTGGAATGAAATCATGGGAAAACTGTTCCTGCCAGTTCATGCTGATTACCTGTGTGYCTCATTATTCTAAACCCTATCTGACAGCCGCACAGTCATAACTGTCTCTCAACAAGAGCTACCACTGAGTCTTTTAAAATAATTTTATTTCAATTTCTAGCTAGTTCTAGCTTAAACAGCACATTTAATTGCCTAATAAGCAGTTCATAAGAAGAACATAATTTCAAAGTAAAATGTTGGACCTACCCGGTCTTTGACAGCGACAGAAATTAGAGATGCCTTTTAAGTCCTCCAGTGCAAGTTATTCTGGAACAGAGGAATCAGCAACCTGGAAACGTGTTAGAATACTGATTGCAYTTTCAAAGCATGCACAGAATTAAAAAATAATAATAATAATAAAAATTACTGTAAATATTAAGCAATTACTGAAGGCAGAAGGTAMAATATTTTAACTGTTTCAGAAGCAGCAGTAGGCTCCAAAGWAATAAGAGTCCCAGTAGGTTTGGCYTGTCTATAGGGAAAACTTCCCATGCCACTGGAAACTGCTGTTATTTTATTATCACATAAAATATCGGTATAAATGGACAATGTACCCTATGCAGAGGATGATTTTGCCTGATCTCCCATGTAATAAAGGCAACAGAACTCAAACCATGTGGTTTTCCTTTCAGCTCAATTATCTGTGCCTGATGAGCACCCAGTTTATAAATGCTGCATTGTATTGAGGAGTCCCAGAGATGTTGGACTGGGCCAAGTCCTGTTAAATCCGTGAGTTTAACAGGGGAATTCCCTAAGGATTTACAGCAGGTGGATTTCAGTCACCAGTGTTGGAATGTCTCACCTCCATTGCTTTGTCCCCATGTGTCCCTGAGTCTGTGCATTTTGTGGATCTTCTGGGTCACTTGCAAGCCCAAGTCTGGCAGTGAAAATCCAGACAGCAAGGGAGAACAGGCAGGAGGTCCAGAATCCTTCAACATGGAGCTGGGGCATAACTGGGCAATATTTTGGAGTCAATCACGGGCAAACAAGGCATGGTCACAGATCTCAAGCCCTAATTCACCAGGTGAGCAAAACCTTCACCTTCTGGATTTTGTCATTTTATGTCTCCAGTAATTAAACATTAAATTCCAAAGACTGAGGTAGAGATAATGGCTAAAACTGCCCCCTCTTGTCCATTTTGGATGGCAGAGCTGTTGATTTTTCTAGATTTTCTTGGATAAATAAAAACTTTTGGTGGCTTCCTGGAGAATGAAAAGTGGCTGACAGACAAGGTAAACTACCAACGTGGGCATTCATTAGACATCCAGGAGGGTTTTCTGTAACTGRAGGACAGTAAAACCAGTTGCTATAGGGAAGACCCTATAGAAAGGCAGTCAGATCATTTGAGATTTGTAATGGTAATTATTTTAAATTTTTTAAAAAATCAGTTCTGGAAATTGATGCATTTTGTCAGAATGCCTTGACTCTGATTAAACTGTACAAACAAAAAAAGAAGGAAAATAATTAAACCCCAGTGATTTTCATGAGGTCAAATGCACTGTCATATCTCTGTTCATTTCTTTAAACTACACTTTCTGATTTTATGACAACATCACAAACTGGATGACCAAGAAGTAAAAAATTCTAAAATTTCTGTGTTCTCCTTGAATTTCAATTAAATGRGAGACTTTTGGCCTCATTTTAAATGAAGCGTTGTGTTATTAAGATGCTGCAAATATTTCATCAGGTCACTTCAGTAAAAAAAAAGAAAAAAAACCTCATGAAACTCTAGCTGTAAAGAACAAAGCACAAAGTGAAATAAAATTGCATAATCAAAATTTAGAAGATATTAGTAAATACAAGAAATACTGCTGAAGAAAAATCAATTTTCTTCACCCATCAGCTCAAAATAGAATTGCCTGGTTTTACTCCCAGAAAACGAGGAAATAATTTTGTCTATGAACATTACAAAGCTGATAAACTGAAAGTGYAAACTATAAAGTCATAAATCAAATACAAAACAAATTTCAGAAATGATCAAATAATAATGCATTTTCTGCTATAGATTTTTCTATATCTCTGCCTGTGAAATACCCTTTTAACCTGCCTTTTCCCATGTTTTTCTGAAAGTATGGTACATTCAGCTCCTCAACAAAATTCTTATTAGCGAAAGCATTAATCATTGGTTAATTGTAATTACTTAGCCTGTGGAAAATTTGGGAATGGAATTAGACTGTGACTACAAGTCAAATAAAGTTTGCCTTTCCTATTGATTTAAACATTTTTGAGACAGATGTTCAATATGGTTTGCTTGGCATTTTCTTTTTTTTTTTTAATGCTTGGTCAATGTGTTGAATAATAATTGAACTCACTCTCTACACAAATTTTTGTATCCCATAGAAGTTACCTTGTAATCATCAATTTTCCTAATAACAGACGACAGCACATATATTGCTTTTCCAATAAACTCGCGTGAAAGTACAAACCGAGATATTTTTGAGCTTCCATATTTTTGTTGYTCAATTGAATGTTCCTGACAACATTAAAAATTATTTAAAACATGCAGTGCACACTTTSATACCTTCTTTAAAAACCTCGGAACTTTTTTGGTGTCACAGCCCAACGTTCTTTCCTTTATTTATGTTTGAAAGGGCAGAGCCTCAACAGGGTTTCAGTGCTGGGAATGTGAAGATCAAGGGCTTAATTTTTCCATTGTTTTAGTAACTGTCTTTTTTTCCTTTCCCTTCTTTTTTTTTCTATCACCTTTAATACTGATGACTTCAACTATTTTAAGAAAATACTCGTTTTTTTCACTGATTTTGTTGGAAACTGGATGAGGATCCTTTCACAGCCCATTTCACAAAACCAGTGGGAAATGCTTATTACCCTCAAGGCTCAACACCTCTGTTGAACTGGATGAAATTGTCCCTAAAGGTCCATCCACTTGGAACAGATATCTGCCCTGTTTGAGAGTTTGAGATTGGTGATGCAGTGATTTTGTGTATCATACTTTGGGCTGACAAAATGATACTCACTTTCCAGGGGAACTGGTGTTTCAAAAAAAGTTAAATTACTTTGAAACTGAAGCGAAAACTCAGATTAAATACCTCTAGAAAGTGAGAAGTTTGAGATATCGGTTCTCCCATTTTCTCTTGCATTTTTTCTTCTTTTTTTTTTTCTTTCCTTTTATTTTTTTTTAATATATGTTTAAAAGGAGGAGGGAGAGAAACCAAACTGATGAAAGGAAAAACTGGAATAGAATAATTAAATCACTGATCCAAAGATTTTTGCCATTGTGGTAAAATTTTGTCAAAAAATATATTTTTTTTAAAACTCTTGCTGACAACACATAGAACCTTCCCTGAAAAATCATAATAGCATAATCTGACAATATTTATTTTATAGAAAATAAATATTTTATTAATATTTAAAGTTACTACAATTCTTTTCATGGCTTTCCAAACCAACCACCCATTACCACTTCCAGTGGTAGACTATTTCACTTTTCCAAAGTGTATTTTTCTAAACTTAAATCTGAATAATAACAGTGYTATTTTCTTGTCCCTTCAGATTTCAAATATAAAGTTAATGCCATTTTATTATGACATATTACTTATTCACACAGTTTGAATCTCTTGTGAAATACTTGCTTTTAAAAGAACATCTGAGAAATATTCCCAAATGGGAGGGGGAATAAAAGYATATTTATTTAGAACAATTTGAGCTGTTTCATTTTCAATTCAATGCCAAAATGATGYTGCTTCTGCAGTTCCCACCATGACCTCCTGTAACATGAGTCATCAGAGATAACAATGTCTATTATTATGCAGCAAAAAGGTAGGAGGTTTTGCTTTTCTCAAACACTTTTAGCTAACTTTTCCCCCATTTCCAGTGAAGGTTAAGGTAATAATTTACTGCTTGGCAGAAAATTACAAGACTTCCACGGTGACTCATCTGTGCTGGTTGGGTTTTACATGAAAGCAGCTGTAGAGCGCAAGTTTTTCCCACATTTTTAACCTGATTTATTCTTAGGTGGAAGATTCGGATGCTTCTTTTGAATAACAAGATGGGTAACAAAATGAAGAGATTTTGACACTAAAATTTTTAGGTTCTTCAGCTCTGAGCTGCTGTGGGAAGAGCAGGCAGACAAACCTGACCAACTTCCTGGGTTCTCCAGAAATTTGTGCTGGCCCTCAGCTCAACTCCTACTTGTATTCCTTACATCAAGGACCAGCATTTATAGCAACACCACAGCCTGAAC
>NW_026623399.1:999941-1011350 GCF_030028575.1 Malurus melanocephalus
GATGCAAAGTCCTTC
This sequence comes from Malurus melanocephalus, assembly GCF_030028575.1. NCBI lineage: Eukaryota > Metazoa > Chordata > Aves > Passeriformes > Maluridae > Malurus > Malurus melanocephalus. The sequence goes on from NW_026623399.1 coordinate 999,957, forward strand.
TGATACTCACAGAATTCCCARTCCACAAGGAAGGTCTTGGATGAATTTCATTTMTTGGATGAATTTYGTTATGMGCCTTGCAGGTCCATTATATGGGARGAACTCCTGTGATGATCATCACACCAATAAATAAAAGCAGRTTTTCTTTCTGAGAATTCTTTCCTGCAAAGAAGCATAGCAATAATGWGTATTTTCTTACAGAATTCATGAACTAAAGCAATGATTCAAAGTAAAAACTTTAGAGGAGGGTGGATACAGAGCATCAGAAATCAAGACTTAAAATGTAATTATAAAGGACAATATCAGCAAAACATTGTGTTGGTCTCCCTACATTTGGTCATGATATAATTAATCCAGCCCAAATCCTTTTGTAAAGGAAACAACTAGTAAGATAATTTTAATGAGTTTTAAATTGATGTTGTACTTCGCATTCTCTCTAAATCTAAATATTGGCAATGATTTCTCCACCAAAGTATATTCTTCTATTATAATTTCAATAACTACAGTGTATGCAAGCTGAGATATGCCTTAGTGAAAACAAGAAACATTGGATAATAGATCATTAACCTTAGGMCATATTTTACTCTTCATTTCTAAAGGTTTCCCTTTCTGTGCACTTTATTCATTATGCATTTCCTGCTTACAACAAGCAAATTCAGCAAACATTATTTATCAGAGTTCTTTTGTAGGTGAACAACAGCCTGGGCTTCCTGATGTGTTGTGGAGGACAAACCAAGGAGGCAGATTCCACAAAAATAAATGGTTGATGGCCAGGTTAGTGATGTATTTCTTTAAACATAGTGGAAATATCCTTAAARGCTGCAAGGACACATAATAAAGTGTCCCAAGAGGAGACTAACTCACGCTCTGACCTTTTACACCAGTTTGGTTATAGTACGTACTCAATTACCCAATTAAAAGAAAAAAAAAAAGAGAGATGAAGAAAATGGGTATAAATCCACAGTAATATCATCCTGATGCCTCTGAATCTTGGACTGAGTTACGCCTTACTCAGAGGCTGTGAGGCCCTCAAAAGCAAAAAAATCCAAGTACCACAATATTCTTTGAGAAAACAAAAATGGAATTAAACTTTTTTTTTTGATCAACAGCTTTTTCTATAAAACTGTCACATTTTCCCTGTTATATAATACCTGGATTTTCCTGCCCACTTCTTACTTTCTTGTCTTTATAAACCTGGAAATAAGGAACATGTCCTGGTTTGAAAGGAGGAGGAGATTCCTTACATCAAAGAGCAAACAGCACATTTCTGTCTCAATAAATGAGGTCATTTTGCTGTTTCTCTACCCTGCTTTTTTCTTTCTTTCCCTGGATACTGAACTCTGAAACTAAATTATCCCTACTTCCTCTTCTGAGGAACTGAAAAGGCAAAATTCGTGTGCATCATAATTTTCAACAACCACAGGGGTTTAAAGTTTGTAGCTTGTAGGTAAATGTAGCATTTTCTTCTGGTTAAAATAATTTATTCTTCTTTCTCTAGCATTACAATGTATTATTTAATTGCATTGTACAGTCAGCTTCTTAGCCGTGTAAAAGTGGAAAAGCCCCGTGAATAATTAAAAAAATACTTTTTTTTTTTTTCATATGATACCCAAAGGAATATTTTCATACTAAGAACAATATTTTCAAAAATATCTACTTGTTTTTGCTTGATGTGTTCACTGCATGTTTGCTAAACATGATGGGTAGATCTATGGAGGACATTCATTGAGCTTTTTTTAAATTGTAGGTGTTAAACCAGTTTTCAGAATCCAAACTCCTTTTTTTCCTGATGTCAACCTGAGCTCTGTTGTTGAGTCAGTGGTACCATGCTCAAGTCTATAAATTCATGGGACATTGGAAAGTCTAAATTTCATGTTCAGTTCAGTCATGAATTGTTGAATAGCGAAGAGTTCTCACAGATTTCTTATCCAACAAAAATTTGCTGCAAAAGAAACACAAAAACATCTTTGTTACATCCAGGACTGATGCTAATCCACATCTGATGAGATACTTTCCTTGAGTAAGAATTACTCACGGCACTAAAAAAAGTTGGTAGGAGTGGCAGTAATACTTGTTACAATGGTGCAATTACTTTCACAACTGAGGAAAATATTGCTCAGTTTTATTTTCAAAAGAAATTATTGTGTTTTTTCCAAAATTCCATCATTAATCTTTGTAAAGAACGACTGAGGACTGAATAAAATTACGATCCCCTTCTGTCAGGAAGAGAAAGATTACAATTACAATACTCTCCTGTCAGGAAGAGAAAGATTAGATTACACTTCATATTTTATGTGAAGAAAATGGTGGCTATTTTGGCCATAAATATCACCTCTAAGAAGAAAAAATACTGAGTTTGGATTGCCAGTGCAATGCTATTATGCCAGAGTAATATAATATCCACACAGACAWGATAGGTGCATTCAGAAAAGTCCAGCTATGTAACATGATGCACTACACTGCAGATGAAGCCTTCTCTTAATATATAACCTGCATAACTATTTCAGTGTAATAAACGGTGGGTGGATTTCTTGTTATTGATTTTACCATCCCAACAGTTGGAGGTCATCATACATTTACACAGGAAATACTGCAAATCCCAGTGGTCATAAGTTTGTTACCTCAGCCTTTTTTTTCTGGTTTTCTTTTTTTCATGGAGTTGGTACAGCAGTAAACATGGAGAATAATAATCCTTACTGCTTAGCAATTTCTTTTATTGTCCTTTATGTTATATACAATCTTTTGGTGTGAAAGCCCTTAAGAGAAACAAAATCAATAGGACACTATGAAACTGTAATAGGAGTCTGCAAAAATCACTCTAAGAACCATCAGATATAATAGAAAGTGATAATATCTCCATAGGGCTTTTCTTTCTAGGGAAAAAAAAAAGGCTAATAATTATAAAAAACGTAAAAAGCTTGTTTGCTTTCACCTAGTAGGTTGTGTTGTGTTCTAACAGGGGCTGAGGGAGGGAAGGGGCCACTGTAACTGGGAACAGAAATGCAGAGGAAAAGCTCAGCCCTCAAAGGAGGACTTGATTTCTGTAGGATTCATGGAAGAAGACTCTTTCAGCGAAAATGATATAAAATGGGAAATACTGGAATGTTRAGTAGTTTTTTTCTCCCAGTAGTTTGAGATCACTAAGTGTAAAACTTCCAAAGCAATTCCTGAGATACTGAGCTGCATCAGGGCTGTTCAGAGAATGAGCAGGTGAACAACTCCTTTATCCAGACCCAGAGCTCCTCTATTCATCCCTTGGAAGGAAATCCCAGAGGAAAGTGCTTTAGGTTTGTGCACAACTCTCTTTGCAGGTTTTTGCTATCAGCCTGCACACTCTATCACAGTTTGAGAGCTTTATCTATGCAGGGTTCCTTCCTGTAATGGCCTATTCTGATGAGCTGATGACTCACAAAAGATCTAAGAGTAACACCAAGAGCACCACAAAATTATTCTCCTGTAATTTCTATGTTCAATGATATTCTTAAAACCTTTCAAGGAGTTTGAGAGGTGATGATTTTGTAGGCCCTGATCCAAACTTACCTACAGTCAGTAAGAACTTAGACTTTGACTTATTTAATCCTGATTTAGCTAGATAATACAGCCAGTGCTGAATTTTAAGTGTACAAATAGTTCTATATTATGCATACAAATCCCTTTCCAGATTAGGGTAAATGTTAATCTGTAAAACACCGACAGAACTCCTCCAATAAGCTCTTTTCACAAAAAAATAAATTCACAATGGGGAGACTCGGAATGATTACTTCAAAATTATATTCAAAGATAAATGAGAGCTTCAACGATCTGCCAGGTTGGAGATTGGAATATTCCCTGTCGATTATTGYACTTCTGAAATCTGTAACCACGGACTCTTCCTCACATGGTTTAATTTGTGGAGGCTCATGGAGGTGTTTTGAATCACTTTATAAATTCCTGTATTTCCTGTCCAGCCTGCTAGGGCTCTGAGCTCTGAGCTAAAATATCCAAGTGAAATGCCTGGAAAGTACGAAATTCAYGGTGAACCATGTGATGGACAAATTATGTATCAAACCCTACACTCTTCCATATCAGTACAAAYTTATTGAACTGGATGGAATTAAGACCAATGTCCTCTATGTATTGGATTCTCCATTAATCCTCAAATAATTTTTGTACCTCTACAGTAATAGTGGGTTGTTTGGTTTTTTTTTTACAATGTAAGTTTATTTTGCCAWATATCTAAACCAACCCAAACCAAGRATTGAACRCACTCATAGCAACTGCAACACCAAGAACACAAATGTTCTATTTTCCCTCACATCCCAGCCACAGGAGCACCGCTCAGCCCATATATTCATCAGAGTGTTTTAGTGTACCTTTTAAATTGTCATCATTCTCTCTGCTCCATTAATAGAACTATCTGCATGAAAGAAAGAACAAATTGTCTTCTAACTGGTCTATTACAAGGTACATTAATGAATATAGGGRAACTTTATTAGTGCTTTAATGGTGTACCTGCTCACTTCACATTGTCTTGGGTGCTATTGTTATAACGGGCTGCTTGACAGACATCAAAGTGCTGCCAGGTACAACAAACAATGGATTAGAARGCAACTTTTATGCTTCTACTGTTCTTTTTCCTTGTAAAACAAGGATTTTCCAAGCAACATTTACCACCAGTCATTTGACGGCCACCGATATTTGGCCATCTTAAATGCAGTTGCCAAGCCAGGCGCTTCAAGTTTCACACGACTTTGTCCCTGTAAAATGACTTCTTTTTTTTGAGTGAAAAAACAGTTGTAAAATAAATTCTGAGGAGCAGAGCATTAACTTAATGTTTTATCACATTAACTAAACTATATCCTGTAAAAAAACTATCCTATAAAACACTGCATTAAAGTTAATGCAMGACTGAATATTATACATGGGTATATTCACTGCAATTTAGATCGTCACTAGGCTTAAGCTTCCATGGATACCCTTGAGAAATTGGCTTGACTAAACATAGGAAAATTAAACCTTATATTAAGGAGGAAAATGACCTTCCAACACATGGGTCATACATAAGTTTTTTGTCTTCTTTTTTGTCTTTTTTTTTTTTTNTTTTTTTTTAAGGCTGGCCATCATCATTGAGAATCAGAAATGAAAAGATGAATTAAAATACCTTGTTCCTTGTTACCGTTGTTATCCACAGATCAGCAAGGGCCACCATGGGATGGCCTGGATGTAAAAGTCCCATACAGAATACAAAAATTTATTAATTTCACAGTGATTTTTCCTACTGTCCTAAAGCTTTAACATGGTTTCTTTTGTTAAAATAATTTTTAGCCATTTCCTGACAAGATCAGCAAACTGTTTGTTTTTCAATAAACTATTATGCAGAAGGCAAATATTATGAACCCACAATATTTACTTTGCAAATATAAAGATAAATTTGTTGTTGCTCATATGACTCTGTTCTGTAAATTTATTGCTATAAATGTATATCTAAACCATACATATAAATATATAGTATATGTTGGAAAAGGTTGCAGTTCTTTCATAAAAAATCCAAAATAATGGGAATTAAAGTCAAAATCTTAAAATAAACTGATACTAAAGAGAAATACTTTAAGGAGATGAGAGAGACAAAAGTAACATCTGATATTCATATTTCACATTTGTGAAACGTATATGATTAAAAGCAGCAATGACTTTTCAATGACTTGAATTCCCTTTTTCACTGCCAAAGCTGAATAATTTTGAGGGTTTGTTTGTCTTTTTTTGTTGGGAGGATGCATSGGGTTTGCKTGTTTGTTTATTTGTTTGGGGCTTTTTATCATAAATCACCACACAAAATTCTAAATGCTTTGTCCTTATCTTCCTTTCTGGAAGAAACACAGAAAGACTTTTTCGCTGGAAAGCAAGGTAAAAAAAATCTTTTGAGAGATTATGTCTTGCTCTTTAATTTGATTTAAAACAAAGAATTGCAAGTGGGGTGCAGGAATATCTGGAATCACCTTGTACAATGACCAGGACCTACCAGTGCAGCTGTGATAAATATTTACGAGTGTGAATGGAATGTTATCTTTGACATGACCTAATTTCACTCCGTATTCATAATCTGTTCATTCATAATCATTTATCAAATCACGTGGTTTTTTTACAAAGTAGTTTGTCAAAAAGGTTTGAAGAAAGCTTAATCTGGTAAAAGGGTTTAAACATCTCAGAAGTACAATGAGGTTGAAGTTAGCATTAATGTTTATATTCATGAAAATCATTATTGTCTGAGCATTTTTAGACTGCTTTTTCTTGCAAGTTGATAACATAGGCTGACGTGCCATGATGCATTTTTTATTAAGTGCTTGATTATTCAGTTTGATTTCCTGAAGGCTTTGTGCTAATTTACAGAGGAGGGAGGTGATCAGCTTAAACTTTGTGCAGAAAAGTGAAAATAACAAATCTTTGGGAGACCTGTTATGGTGTGACGTGATTATATGGGGCCGATCTTCACGAGGCTGTAGAAATAATCTCAGTTCATGAAAAASGCCAATGTGGCAGAGCATATCAGGTTTAGAGGAATATATAAAAATTTATACAAACTTTATGCAAAATCTTCGAAATTTAAGAAATAGGGAAGAAGACACAATGCCATCAGATTTAACTCCCATTTTGATGTTGGTTTTGCAACATCTGTATTGCAAAGACTGAAATCTCTCCTAGCTGAAATTATGCAATTTTCATTCCAGAGCTCGGCACTGTTGTAGTGACATTTTCCAGTCTAGACAGAGGACTATTAACTAGTCCAATTTTACAACAGGTGAAAATGACCCCAACTAACTCTTCTCTGGTGCTAAATTTAAATTAAAAAACTAAAGAAAAAAGATTTGCCTTCTCAAGGTTTGCAAAGAGATAATTTCGTTTAAATGCTGAATCACATATTTTGTACTCCAATATAGTATACACCTCGGTAGGCTGAATATAATTCACATATTTCTTAATATCAAATTGAGCAATCAAAAAAAAAACCATATAAAAATGTATATGCAAAAAATATTAGGACGGAGTGCATGGCTGCCAGTGAAATATTTCTGCAGAAGTAATGTGAAAGATCTTGTGTAAGGAAACAGCAGCATCAAACCTTTGGTTCCTTTGACTAAATCTTGAATAATTAYCAGGAATCATAATATTCACTATCAGAAAAATGCAGAGAAATCTTCCTCTCAGTTTATTTTGTCTCATTCACAGTTTGGGTAAAACCCAGCTTATTCAACTTTGTGTTTGAGCACACACACYGGAGGAGATGTGAGTACCTGCAGTGTCATTTCTCCTTTTCATTGTTATTTTTTATATAATCTATGCTTGTTTTATAGCTATATTTCTGTTGCTGTTARAGGTGATTAAAGCATCCGAGTGAAATGTACATTTCAAGTATAAAATAAAGAAAAAAAAACTAACGTGATACAAAACTAAACCTATGTGTACTGTTCAGAAAGCCTTTATGGGATTTTGAGTCGGAGAACCTTCTGTGGAAAGTAGCCAAAAATAGAGGCAAATTACATCAACATAGATTTATCTCTGTGCTTAGTTCAATGTTTAATAATCCTGATACAAATACGCAGTTTATTTTGAACCACAAAGAACAGCAAACATGATCAGATAGAAAGACTCAACCAATTCCTTTCAGTTATTAGGCCTCTGACATTCATAAATCACWAGAAAGGCTGACTGATACTCTGAAGTCCGTCCAATTTATCGTAGTTGCACTTTCTAAACTTGCTTGTTCATTCTGATCGTTATAATAATTTGAAATGCCAAAATAAATCATAAAAWACCAGSTTGGAARGGACCTMARGGATCACCTGGTCCAACCTTTCTTGGCAAAGACACGTTCTAGACATGGCCCAGCGTCCTGTGCAGATGACTCTTAAAAGTGTCCAACATTGGTGAATCCATCATTCTCCATGGAAACTACTCCAATAGTTAGTTAGTTAGTTAGTTAGTTAGTTAGTTGATTTCACTAAAACAGTATTTCTTGCCATTGGAAACATTGTTTCATTTCTTTTCCCCTCAGGTTTAGGCGCCAGCCCAGGAAGGCGTCTGTGCATGGTGTTGAACATATTCTCACCTCACTCTGAGTTTAGGCACCTACTGGAAACATTAAATAATGCACTTAAATGCCTTCTGCCTCAAAATCAGCAATTTTTAGAGAAGGTTATTGATCACAGCTGGCCCTGCTGTCACCTGCARCTCCTGACCCCAAGTCACCTGCCCCAACCACATCCCCCCTCACCGGGGTTGTGTCCCCCCTTGCACTGCAAAACGTGCACAGCTCATCAAAAATGCATTTCATTACCTTCAGCATCTTTAAATTACAGGCTGAGTCWGAGATGCACTYGTAAAATGAAGCTGTATTTTGYAGAACARAAAAATMYTTGGAAAAAAAAATCTTAAATGTGTTGTCARTCAAATAAAGAGAATTTGTTGCTTTCATGAGATCTGCTGGTTTATTGTGTTTCACAGAAAGAACAGAGCCCCTTCCCGAGGTTTARTAGGTGGCATGTGCCTCCAGCTATACAGCAGAATAAATGGTGCTCCAAATGTTTTTTGTCCTAATTATACATCTGTTTAGAGAATGGATGGCATTTACAGAGATGTGCCTTGTCAAAAGTTGGAAGTTGTGTCTCTTGGCAGGCCAGCACACTCATGTCAACCTGCAGCACACACTCATCTAAACCCTGCCATAAATAGCAGAGGAMAAAGGGAAACTTTGCTATTTACCAAAGGCTAAAGTTCATTTAAATTATATTCCTGATTCTCGCTGCTGCCTGCTCTCCTTTCTGAGCTCCACAATTATTATTTTTATTTTTGCACCGTTCCTCTGGGATTCACAGAGCTAAATCCTCTTCATAAAATTCCACAGAGAATTTTCTCATTCCGAGTGCTAAGGAAAAGGTCTGTCCCATGAGTTTGCCACTGAATTGGTGATGGGCCTCATTTTGATGTACCCTTTTCTCTGSTTCCCCTGACTGAGCTCTTGAGTCAACAAAGTCACTACCATATCTTTGCATTAAAGACTTCTCCAAGTTTTTTTTTCCATAGTTGACTATCACTCCTGTCATTAAAATTTTATGGATGAATGCTCAGCAWGCATCCAGTAGTGTTTCCAAGAGCCCTATTTCTTTCCATTATTAATTAAAAGATTGGAGGAAGACTGACTAAGTCTTTGAAGTAGGAACTATAAGAAGCCATGTCTAAAAGGGTTTAAAATTGTTGTAACAATTATAAAATATTGATAAATTTTATATATTACATGCAAATTATAAAAATATGGAAGAACTGAAGAAATTCTTTGTTGTGAGGGTGATGAGGCAGTGGYTRCCCAGAAAAGCTGTGGCTGCCCCATCCCTGGAAGTGYCCAAGGCCAGGYTGGRCAGGGSTKGGAGTGATCTGRGATAGTGGAAGGTGGCTCTGCCCATGGCAGGGAGCAGGAACTGGATGATTTTTATGGTCTATTCCAACCCAAAACATTCTAGGATCCTATGAAAATCTAAATAATAGAAACTATTACAACCATTGTAATTACTATAATATTTATAAATTAAAAAAATTATCTAAATTCTAAATTATTTGTATATATATAAATTATCTATATGTAAAGTATGTGTTTAAATTTATAACAGAGTACCACCCAGGGCTATCAGCCAAGAACCTGATTTCCATGGTGGTAGGCATATATTAACACAAAATTAAAGCAAAATTTTCCTATGCAAAACTTTCAAGGTGGTTGAAATAAATGCTAGGAGTATCTTTAAACACTATTTAAGCATTTTTGTGTTGGCTGGTGGTTTATTATTAATTCTGCTTTTTGAGGAAACATCTTAAGCAAAGCTTAATTTTAATATATTTTATTTGATTGGACTTAAACTTGTACTTAATTAATTTAAAGCAAAATTCCTATTAAGTAGCTCTACAAATATTGATAAACTTTGTAATGTTTCTATGCGAGAAGTGTGATCATGGAGAACACACCAAGGAATGAGAGTCAGCATCAAAATGGAATAAATACTTTGTCTGTCCAGGAACCCATTCCTCTCTAAACAGTGYTCCATGAAATCAGGGAGTGTTTGAAAGACAGTGCCACTTATTGAGTAAAGAGACAGTCCAAATACCTTAATCTCAAAGGATTACAACCAGGACAAATGGAAACAAACTTTCTAGCTCCTTTCCAAATTAAACAATTAACTCTAATATTCACATCCTYGGAGACATCTCAGTTGAGCTAGCATGTCTAATTTATAATCGATGATTAACAGAAGATGCAACTAATTTGTCTTTGTTATTTGATTTTGCYCCAGTCAAATTTACTCAGTAAAATGGATTGAAGCAATGTCCTAAAGACTAGTAAGCATTGAATCAGAAATCTGCTCTGTGGTTTCTTTGTAGACCAGCATTAAATAGATGTATTACAGGACAATATCTCTTGCCTTGRGTAGATTTAACAAATTAATTTTGACCCATGAGCTTAATAAAGTCTGTTAAGTAGGCCCAACCTCTCTGTTAAGTTAAATGGACGCTGAATATTTAATTATTTTAATTGTCTGATAAATTTGAAATTGAGAAAGTAACAGCCCTGCAAATCTTAAAATATATTTTCAGCCCTGTGTGTCATTAAGCATTACTCTTGTGATTTTACTGCATTCAAGAGGTCACAAAGTCAAGCCCAGCCACCCCTTATTGAATGAGAATTGCACATTAGATCAAGAAAAATAGTTTTCCAGAGGTTAAAGCACCAGCTCAGGGAAGCCAAGACACATTTGCAGGAATATTGAGAATGGTGATTAGGGAGCAGAAGAACTAACAAAGATGGGCAGCCTTAATAATGATAAAATACACCTTGCTGAAGTCACTTATGGCTGTTTTTGTAGTAAAGGACATGAAAGTTTGGTATTTTATGTATGAAGAACTATCACTGTCATAGTCATCTCTACACTAAACACAGAGATGTGAACATTTTAAAATGAAGGAGCTGTCCCAGCACTCACTGCTGGATCCAGCAGGGCTCTGTGCACCCTCTCTGCTCTCCCTGTCCAGTTTCCCATTTTTTGGAGGGTTAACAGGTTTTAACCCTCTCTGCTTTCCCTGTCCAGTTTCCCATTTTTGGGGGGGTTATCAGGTTTTTGGCACAAATTTACCCTGTTGCTCATCAGCAAATCTCACATGCACAGGAATCATTGCTTGCACTGGGTCTAAGCTGGCTCTGCCATTGACAGGATCTGATTTTTGACACCCATCCCCAAAGGATCTCCTGAACAGCAAAATCCCTGCATTGTCCCAAAATAGTGAGGTGCATGGAGTAAAGGTGGTAGAAAAAAAGGTAAAACTAAACCTTTGGACAGCGGAATCTGATTATTTAACTGCAGCTCAAATATAAAGATT
>NW_026623399.1:1011537-1018100 GCF_030028575.1 Malurus melanocephalus
AACAGAAAAATTATCTATGTCACAGTCTGATATTTTAACAYTTTTTTCCAAATTATTTGAACTGAAATCATCTATAGTTTGTGGGCATGCATTGCAGCAGGCCTCTTAGATAAATATATCCTGGATTTGCTATCTTTTAATTTTGCATAATAATCCAATAAGAACACAAGATGACTCAACTGCAGCTATTAGGTCTAATCTCTTGAAGTAATTATTTCACTAAGAAAAAATAGAATTATTTCTGAAAGTGCCCTCTCCAGAGGATGGTTCTACACTGGACAGAGGACAGAAACTAATCAGCCACAGTAAAATAAGGAGGAAAAAAGCATCTACARTCACTTTGCTGAGAAGTCATCCCTGTTAAAATCAATACTGTGATTAATGTTAAAACACAGGAGATCAGAATCCATCATGCARTATTTTTCCTGTCTGTACTGTTATTTTTATAGCTTAACTTTGCTATGCTGAACTGCTTCACATCTGAATAATTGCTGGAAAGCAGCTCCAACCCTTTCTGGACAAATAAAGGAAGACTGAGGTTTGTGCTTAGCTGGGAAGAAAGAGGATGAGAAGTGAAAACAAAGTGAAAGCAAATCTGTGTTATTTATATGAACTGCAGAGCACGAACTAAACCAYTCAACCTGGCAGACAATTCCTGCTGAAATTGCTGCAAAATCTTTCMAGGTTTTCTGAGATGGAGTTCCTCACTCTCTGCTGCAGACACCCCAACTCTGGTGATCCTGGACCTCCCTGGTGAAGGACTGGTGGCCACAGCATTTCTGTCCCTTCCCTCATGCTGTTCTTTTCTGAATTCATTTCCCTGCAACAAGAACTCTGTCCTCAATTTCCATCCCTTGACAAGCAAGCACTGCAAAGCAACCATGACGCATTGACAGATAATTTTAAAAGACAGGATCAAGTTCATGTAATTAAAAAGTATCTGTTCAGAATATTTCAGGCTTTCAATGTTTTTTTTTTTGGTTTTTTTTTTTTTTAATTTTATTTTATATAAAGTCCTTGATTCCTGCAATAAAGAATGACCTTGATACATAATAAATATATTGGTTGTTGGGTATTTTAACATAAAGTTGCAGTGTGGGGTAGGCTGATTTACAGAAAGGGCTAAAATTGCATTTTTTCAGATTCTTGAATTAAAATCACAAGTCTTGSATCTTCTAATGGAAGATGTCCCTGSCCGTGGTAGGGAATTGGAACRAGATGATTTTTAAGATTCCTTTTAACCCAAACCATTCTCTGATTCTAGGATCTGAAAGATTTGGTTGGTGACACAGCAGTATTCACTGCATGGAAACGTGACTGATCACATTGAGCAAGAACACAAATAACCTTTTCTATGCCCAAAGCTACAGCTCAGAAATTAGTTATTAATTCCAGCTAATCCTCATCCCCACATACCCACAGTGCCTAGGATACTTTCACAGCACTGGTGAGTACCAGCAACCCCATAAAGAGGGAAAACCATCACTGGATCATTGTGGTTACAGAGTGCAAACTTCTGAGTCCCACACAAGTAAAGTAGTTACTCTAAAGAAACTAAAAAGGATTAATATCCCTCAGCTATGCAAAAAAAAAACCCCAAAAATACAACAGAGTTCTACTTAAAAACTCTGCTCAAGAAAAGAAGAAAAACAACTCATTCTGCTATTTCTGCTTGGCTGGGCTCTCTATTTATAAATAGACCCCAGAGACTCAGCATTCTAATACACTGTGCCCTTAGTTTTGTCCCTCTTCCACAACAATAGCCCATAATATTATTCACTTCTAAACAATTGAAGTGATTTGCATGTACCTTAAAACTGACATGGGCTGAACATGTTTTTAAATCCCTTTTTGTCTCACTACATTAATATATAAAAACTGCAGAAGCGTTGTCAGTGTGTATTTTACAAATCTGCTGAAGACTATTATTTAACCATGCTAATTATAACAATAAATAATTTAGCATTAATGATGAAGTCATATAGCAGAGAAGTACACATATTTTATACACCCAGCAGATTTTATTAGACAGCTATATCRGGCTCTGTTTCTCATCATCTTGCACAGGTTTATGCATCAAAGATTTCAGTTCAACTCTTGCTTTTTTCCTTTCCATTTTATAATATTATTGATGTATTATTTAACGATGGAAGATTTCGAACACATATGTTGATAAACAGACAARGAGCTTTGTTTTCCATAGGAACATTTCTTTTTATCTTTTCTTTGTTGAATTGTCAAGACTGCATCCTTAATCCCAGCTGGATGTTGGGCCTCGCCTTCAACGCCATAAAGTCAACGAGAGTTTTGCAACTGATTTTTATTGGAACGGGACCGAGCTCTGTATTGGTAATGTGCAACTTATAAATGCCATTTGCACACATATCAATTTTATTAACTCCCTTAGTACGGAATTTTCAGAATGTAATAGTTTGGCAGGCATTACTTTAGATTTATAGTGCTCCAAGATGACACCATTAAGCCACATTCACACCTCTGAAAATTGCTATAGCAACGGACTAGGACCAGTCCTTCCTCCACACTGGTGGGTGAGAATTATCTCAACGATGGAGGCTCCTGCTGCCACGTCTCGGGGGGCGTTGCTTTGGGAAAAGGTGCCTGTGTGAGATGAATCCCCCAATATAAACACACACAAATAAATATAGACGCAAACAGCACGAGCAGATGGTCACAAACTGGTAGAGCAGGGATGGGATGGGAAGGCATGGAATGTGTGGGACTATCGAAGCCAGAGTGGGTTTCTCTTTGGGAAGGGATGTCTTTGGAACAGSGGGAATAGGAGCAGGCTGCCCAGAGGACCGGTGATATCACCGTTCCTGCAAGGTTCCAAAGACAGAAATGGCATTTGGGGGCATGGTTTAGTGTGAATTTGGTGCTGGGTTAATGACTGGACTCAGTGATTTTAGAGGTCTTTCCCAGTCTCGGTGATTCTTACTCTATCCTGTGAATCTTTCATCTTCTACAGACCTGAAAAAAAAAACAAAAAACCAAGAGAAAACCTGGGAAGGTGGTTTGAGCACTCCTTAAAATATCTGTAATTCCTATTAAAGAGAGAGGAGGTGTTGGACCAGTCTGGCTCTCRGTGCTGCCTCCAGAACTCTGTGCAAGCCACATCTGACCTTGCCAGAGCACTTCCCTTGTTGTGCCATGGCAGGGAAAACATCCACCCCTCACCCCTGCGAGGTTCCTGAGAATAAAATAAACAGAAGGGCTGAGCAGACAAGGAAAGTGCAGCCAAACTTCACTTGAAATCAAGGACACTGCTGGGAGAAACCTCAAGGCTGAAACTCCTGCTCACCTTCATGGAGGAACAGGGAYAATCCAGGGAGAGACAGACCCGAGTCACTGATTTCTTTGGGAGAAGAAATGAGGACTCTCCCTTTGTCTGAGAGAACAGATCACTAAAGAAAATCAGGAATAAAGGCAATCTCCTGTTGATATTTCCTGCACTTCGAGGTTTGTGCTTCATCCTGGCAGTGAAACCATCTTAAAACATCAAATATTAAGGGACCACTAAGGATACTAAGGATACTTCAAACTGTATCTTCACACTTTTAAGTAATCTTTAAATTTCTATTTGCCTGGGGGGATGAAATGCATCTCTGACTCCAATGACCTGTCAGCTGTTGCAYTTCTAAGTGCTGTTTCATAATTACAGGTCCATTTCCTCTGTAACTGTAACACATGGTGGAGCCTGAGTCACTTTTTTTTGGCAAAGGTGTCACTCCTGACTAATGTTGAATCATGCTGGCAACGCTATTTCATAAATTTCTAGCAGAAGAGCTACAAGCAACACTTCCTCCAAACTATGACCTAAGATTAATTTGTCTACAAAACAAAAATTAAACTCTTTGCATACTTCKGAGTGCAAAATGTTCTATAAAGGGTTACTTAATTCTGAATTATTGCCTTCTAAAGCCTTGCTGAGCAATTGCTTTTTGATAAGATTACAGAGATACAGATAGTTAGCAAATAATCTTTTGAAATAAAGAGATTTAAAAGCAAGAAGAGTGATCTTAGTGGCTGGAGAYAGAGAGCAACCATCACAAAAATCTCTTTGCTTTTTGTTCTTTGAGAGATGATAAAAATGATTCCCTCTGAATCTGATAGCTTCAAATGGGGGGCCTGTCTTCTCCTTTCCAACCACTGGGAAATGGATTCTTTCCCTTTCTGCAGTAATTTTAATTAGACAATAATCCAGCAGAAAACTCTTGTCCTCCAAGGCATCCTGAGACAAGTGCTGACAGGGGCATAAATCCCATCGTCTTAAATCAGCTGGGCTGGATCTGGCCCAAAGCTCTTATGATTCATTGTGCTTAAAGGTTTGAAATAAAATGTCAAACCATTGCCATGGCCACTGCCATCAGCTCTGTCACCATCCTCGTTCCTGTGCATTCCCTGGCTTGTCACTGCATTGTGAGCACGGGGTGATGCCAGCAGACACTTCTTGGAGGGGACTTGAAAAGGAAGAAGTGAAAAAAATAATTCAAAATTTGCAAGAGAAATAGAATTGTCCTTGCAAAATATCTGCTGCATCAAGGCTGGGATGCAGCTGTCTCATCACTACTTCCSTGCATCTCTGCCTGTGCCTGCACATAACCTGAGTTTTCCTCTGAGCACTCATTTGTTGATGCCTCAGTTGATGAATTTTGAAAACGTGGTTTAGCTCACCAGGTGTGGAGCTTACTCTTTTCCTTCTCTTGCCAAACTGAGCACACCCTTAAAGTGAATGCAATCTTACATACACTCAAATATTCTTGCAGATCACATCACATATTGATAAAATTATGAAATTTGTTCCTATTTGTTGACAGATCACTAGTCAGGAAGAATTAAAAGAATTAAAATGCTCATCATTAGGAAAAGAAGGAAAAAACCCAACTAATAGTGAAGTCTGAAGACAGGAAAATTACTTTTCAGTCTTTAAAAGAACTAAGAGTGCCAACAGCAAAAATAGGGGTCTACTAACACTTTTTCTGTGAAAGTATTTTTCAAATGGCTGCAATTTGGGGCACGCCACAGGTAAATTGCACACATTCTTTCCAACACAATTCAGCTCCTGTCAGTTCAGTTCTGCCCACCCATGTTCAGCTCACTTTGTTCTCCCTGGGGGTGAAGGTCTGGAGTTATTCTGGTGGGATGAGTCTCTGCCCATGGCACGGGGACAGGAACTACAGGAACTTTAAGGTCCCTTCCAACCTAAATCTTTTATAATTATGTGCCAGCTGCATAAACTGCATATTGTGATCTGAGAAAATTCTGTCAGTGCTGTTTCTCATTTGCCATTTTCCTCTCAGGTTGTTCAGATATGCTTTCCCAAATTTCCCCACTATTTTCACTAGTCTCTTAAATCTCTGTTTCCTGCAGACTGATCTCTGACAAAGCTCTTTTCTCCCAACAAAGCCATTCCAAGGATTACTAAACTGCAAATCACTATTGAAAGTATTTCACGCTTAAACCTCGATGTGAGCTAAACATGATTTATCTTTAAAAAGAAAAAAAAATCCACAACAGTCTTTGGATTGACACAAAATACAGTCAGGAAAAAAAAAAAAATCAGGCATTCATTTGGAGCAAAGGGAAATCTCAATGCAGGTTACAAACACTGAATATTTGTTCTTGTGTTTTCCCAGGCTGGATTGTTAATGTTATTAATTGCATGTCTAAACCTCAGTCCCCACTCTTTAATGTGTAGACAGACGTAAAAATAGGTGTTGTTAAATGCTACYRTCTTCATTAAARACCTCTGCAAAAACACAAACCAACKAGTGCAACATTGATTTCAATTTTCTGTTTTTCTTGAATGTATATCAGCRGGTTTTCTCTCTTAAAAGCAGATTTCTTATTCAAAGGAAGGCTGGATATATGCTACACAGGCTTGCTTTAAAGTAAGAACAAGTTTCCTGCTTTCTTTTAATCTATCTGTAAACTGTGAAGTCTGCCATCAAGTAGCTCCATATTAGTTGTGGGTGTTCAGACCTGCCAATCATGCAAGATAATTTAAATTCGTAGGTTTCTTAGACAGTGATTTTCTCCCAGATATCAAGTTATCTCCTTCTTAAAAGGGATACAATAACTTGAGACACCTGTAAGAAAAAAAAAATACATGAAGCTCATGAAACTTGTAGGTTTGTTCCCATGTATAATTTGATGTTATTCTTAAATTCCACACAAAGTCTCCTTTATATGAGTTATTTTCATCTTTGATGATTAAAACTTCAGGACTACAGTTACAAATTTTCTAGTACAGAGGGGAAAAAAGAAAAGAAACCATTCTCTAATCAATTGTCTTCAAGATGTGGGGTATCATCTCTTTTAATGGCAAAGATCTCACCACCAGGKGAGACCTTTGATCCATCTAATCCAGGTGGGAGAGCCTGAATGATCCCATGTGGTTCACAGTCTTCTCCAACATCCACAATTCCTGGATTAGGGACACTATTGGAGATATTTCTGCCTGTTCCCTTCCATCAGGATATTTTTGTGGCCTCTCTATCCATGGATTTTTCTAACCCTTTTTGAACTGGCTGATTCTGTCTCCA
>NW_026623399.1:1018164-1028053 GCF_030028575.1 Malurus melanocephalus
GTTCTGATGAGTTTCAGAAGCAAGAGGGGTTTGTATGAGAACGCTCCTTTGGTCCCCAGAATTGCCAGAGCACAGGGTGATGCACTTCTCTCTTTTCCTGGGGTTTTCCAGCACACGGCTGTGCCTGTGGCRGTCACTGTCCTGCACAGACTCTTCCAGTCCTTTCAGCACTGCCAGATCACAGCTGACTGAGCCCACACATCTTCCCTTTCTCTGACTCACTCCATTTACCTTCAGTCCCAGAGTAAAAAGTCTCCTCGTTGCACAGCCTCCTTTTTCTCCCTGCAAGGACATCCATGGCAGTGATGCAACCTCTGTGTGCAGCAGAGAACACATGAGGGGTGTGGATCTGTTGGCACTGCTGGAGACCCTYTARCAGGAAAAACYAYAAAAACAAAGGAAAAAAAAAMMCAATTCTTCAAAGCAGCAGTTCCCAGGAAACACCAATACCATGACATGCTGTGACAATAAATTTAATTTAACTATTAAAATTAATCTAAGGATCACTTCTAGAAAGGTAGGATAGAAATACAAGCCTCTAAGAGCACTGATTTAAATTAAATACCCTTCTCTTGTGGTTTCCTAATAACACACAAGCAAGCCCCACTAATAAACATAAACACYTACAGTGGTGCAAAGAATGAAATGGACTAAGAGGAACAAAAAAGCCCAGCAGGATTTGTTTAGCTTGGCTTTGTGAACTAATTTCTAAAGCTTGCTGCAATCATTTTGCTGAAGTGGAATTTAGACAGATGCCACTTGGAGGCACTCTTATACTATTCTCACTTGAAGTTTCTTAGAAGYACTTCATGCAAGGAAAAAGTAATTTTTTTTTTAAATTTCTTTTTTCCTCTAATAATCATCTGGAAATGGGTAATTAACAATGGTTTGGGTAGTTAAACTTTGACATTACTTGTATTTATTACCTTGTAATTTTGTCAGAGGTAAATAGTCCCCTATACTCTCAGTAAAACTGATTTAATTCCCTTATGCAATGGGTGATAAGCTGTGTCTGTGATGCAATGCTGGCTCAAAGAAGTGGCTAGAAAGGATTACAAACTGCCAACTTACACAGATTATTCACTTTAAAGCTGTGTGGGGTTTTATCACTTCAGATTTGAAATTAAGCACCCAGTTTATCATTATATCCCATATATATTAAATTATATAAAATTATCTTTTAGAAGCAGATAAAAGTATTTCTGTTTTATAGGCATACATAATCTCTCAATTTTGATTGCATTTTAGATACGGAATTTTGGAATACATTTCAGTGTATTTGGAACATTCTATTTCTTACACAACTGCAAAATTCTTCTCAGTCTAAGCAGAGGTGACACTTTGCGAAGCTCTGTGAGACTGCTTTTAAAATTTATATGTAATGTGTTCATCAGTTTTCAATAGCTCACCAACCAAAAAATTAATCAGGCTAAAAGGACGCTTGGCCATTGTTGCAAGGCAACACCTTGCACACCTGTGAAAGCCACAAAGGGGAGGAAAGAGTGACATGGATCACAGCGTTTTACATAAAAAGGGAACTGGTCTGCTGACAGGGAAAAAACAAAATCATGRTTCAGAACTCAGAGATTGAGTCCTTTTGACTCTAACAATGGGCTGTGCACCCTCTCTCCTGTCCCATCTCACACCTCTGCAGGGGACCAACTAAACACCTTTTCTAGGGCAAAATAGAAGGATCCACATTCCCAGATCTGCTGAGGATGTGCTGCTGTAAATCCCACCAGCCCAGCCTTGTGGCATCAAGCAAACAGCAATTTCATGAGCTCCTCTCATTCCCAATGACCATTTCACACAGCTCAGTTGTGCAGCTCAAAGCCCATCTGAACAGAGATGCACCTCGCACTCATCTCTCCAAAATCCTTGCACACGCTCYAGATAAATATTAGGAATTCCTCCSAGTGAAGGAGATTAGCAAAAACTGYACTTGAGCAGAGYGTGAGTCTGAGCAGTGAGTGGAGAGGGATAATGCCTGCCTGGGGAGCCATCAGGACACTCTGCTCACAAGAGTGATGACTTTCAGCAGCATCAGAAAGAAGGTGAAGAGTGGAAACCACTGAACCTGGGAATAGAGAGAGATGAAAGCCAGGGAGCTCAAGTGCCAGGAGAAGGGCAAAGGCAAATGGGTATGAACCCTTTGGAAATCTTCTGGCTCTGCTGGCATTCTGCTATTTAAGGCCTAAGTTTCTTTTGGCAGGCTGGTTTTCTTTCCTGACATAGGAGCAGCCACAGAGGCCCAGAGCAGCAGTTCCAGATCCCACATCCCATTTCCAACAGCAGGGAAAAGCCAAAGCCCCAGTCCATCCCACATCCCAGCTCAAACAGCAGGGAAAAGCCAAAATCCCAGTCCATCCCATCCCACCCCAAAGACTCAGCACCCACCAGATGTGCTTTCTAAGCAGTGAGTTACCACGGAGGATTCATCTTCAATAAATGTGTCCAGCTTCTGCTTGAACCCAAAGTCTTTTTACTGTGCCTTTTTATATTCTCCTCTCTGCTAAAGACATCTAAGCTGAGCATGTACAGCATATGGAAGTAATATTGACTGTGAAAAAGCGATGGAGAGAGTACAAATTTTCCCAACATCCCGGTTTCAAAGCTTATCCCACACTTCATAGCTTGTTTGTTTTGAACCTGCCACCTCCTACTCATCCCTCTATCTCCCATCACTTGAAATACCTTTTTATTTTGCCCTTTCCCCTTCCCTTTTTATTTGCTTACGTTTTCTCTTTTTCACTCTACCCCAACCATTTCCCTGTTCTTCTCCTCTGCATTTATTTTTCTCTCCAATTTTTACAGCTACCTCGCTTCAGGCACGTATTATTGGCATAAAAATATTGTCTGCAAAATTAAGGAGGAATTGGAAAGTCACATCCCCTAAGAGGCAGGATTTCTTACAGGTCTTATTCTATTCAGAGAAATCTTCTGGCACTGTTCATAATGTAGAATTGTATTGAGTAAATACCTAAATACTTTTTTTTTTTCAGCAAGGTTGATGGCTTGACACATCTTTCTCCCCTCCTTGGCTGCTAAAGAWTTTTTACACAACAGAAAGACCTAAATAGTATTTGACATAAGCCAAGCACTTACAGAGAAGTCAAATTTCCTGAGATCAGAGTGATGGARGCAGCACAAAGGATCTGATGATTGATTTAATGAACATATTTGTCTGTAAAATGTTACCCCAGCACTGTCAAACTTGGTTTTCTGAGCACCCTCCATTAAGGATGGGCTGGAGATAAAATCTGAGCAGCAGCTGGATTGTGGGGGGATCAGACTCTCGTATGAAGGGCTCACAAATGTCCTTTCTTGGCCTGGCTGCTGTTTCATGGAAGCTCAGTAGGAACCTCCATGGCTTCCTGGGAGAGGGATGCAGACCCTGCAAAGGAGATGGCAGCTCCAACTGGTCAACCTTCCTGCTTAAAGAAGATATCAGAGCACAGGAGAGGCTTCTCTTCAAGCTAAAAGTTTCCTTTTAGCCAGTACTTCATCCATTCTCAGGTCACCAAATGATTTATGCTCGTGATTTTACAGCCAAACTGGTCTCTGATGCTAATTTGACAAGCCAACTGGTGAATCCTTAAAACACTTTCCTGTTAAAGTGACTAGACAGAGTTGAAACTGTGCATTAGGGCGTCAATCACAGAAACCATCTGTTCTAACAGGGTTTTTTGTTCTTTCCAAATTCGAGCTTTCTGAATGAGATGCTGACTGTTTTATAAAATACTGACAAGAATCAGTATACAAGAAATTACCTATTCAGCATCTCTAARAGATGGTAATTGACAGTAGTCAGTTAAGAAGTAAAGATGTTTTGAGTGATTAACATTAGGGAGGATGAGTTAGAGAGTCTCTTCGTTAACTCTGTTTTAAATTAACCTTCCTGGCACTTAGAGTTTGAGAATTGCTTTGCAAAACWCTACAAATGAGCCTTAAGTGCAAGGCTTTGTTTCCCATGGCTAGTCACAACAGCCATAAAATAAATCTGGGGTCTAGATGAGCGTTGCTGCCTTTCTTCAAGACAATATCCTCAGGTAATTTTATTTTTGGCTGTGAATGACTCACTATCAGCTCCATCTTTTCATTTATCACTCTAATCTTTCAAAACTAAGGAAGAGTGACTCAGAGCAGTTATGAAGAGAGCCTTTCCCCCCACAGATCAGTCAATCAGGGGAGAAGATTGCCCACTTCCAACCTCACAGGCTGGCAGGATCCAAGGGAGTCAAGCCCCAGACAAATCAGTCAGACCCCAGAGCTGACCCCAGAGCTGACCCTCCTGGAACAGGAAGCCTGACCCGAGACCTCCTGGGCCYCTTTCCCACCTAAATTACCCTGCAATTCTCAGATCCCAAAATAGCCAACTTTCTCCAGTATCTCTGATTGATAATTCATTGATGTCAGGCTGATCCTGCCTTGTCTGGAATAAACCAATGCTCCCTGACCCTCCACAAGTTAAATTTTATTGATTCATTTCCCACCAAACTCCAACCCTGATCTCTGCTTTGCCCCCTTTAGAAGAGCTGACATTCAATTACAACACCAGGGTTTTCTGGAGAGACAAAATTTTTACTTTCCTAAAATTTCTTCCTTTCAGACACTCTAAAGATATTTCTGATTGATAGTAGATTATCATGTGGGGAAATACCAATATTATGATCACATTTTGTTTTGAAATTTTATGTCCTACAGTAGCTATGTGGCATTGCCATCCCAAACCTCTCACAGCCAACTGTAACCAGCCTCTTTTGGATACCTGAGGGTTGTGGAGACACTTTGTTATTTTGAGGACACATTTTACATAGATAAAACCAGATAATACCAAGAACTCAAGCAGAAGGAACAATTTAATATCAGGCTCCTGTTAATATACAATGAGATTTGTCTTCAGTTTATTGTGGAAATTGTAGCTACCAACTTTCTTTACAATACAAATTCCTGTACTGAGAAATGAATTCTTTTTCCTTGCTTCTTTACAGTCATAGAAATGACATGATATTTTAATTTGTTGCTTGGTGAAATACCTGAGGCTGTTTTCATCAAATCATAGAATGGTCTGGGTTGGAAAGACCATAAAGATCATCTTGTTCCATGCACTACCGTGGGCAGGGACACCTTCCACTATCCCAGGTTGCTCCAGGTCCTGTCCAGCCTGGCCTTGGGAACTGCCAGGGATCCAGGGGATTCTCTGGGCACCCTGTGCCAGGGTATGAGAAAGATTTCTTCCCAATATCCCATCTATCCCTGCCCTCTCTCAGTACAAACTCATCCCCCCTGTCCTGTCCCTCCATGTCCTTGTCCCCTGACCCTCTCCAGCTCCCCTGGAGCCCCTTTAGCACCAGAAGGGGCTTTGAGCTCTCCCTGGAGCCTTCTCCAGGCTGAGCACCCCCAGCTCTTCCAGCCTGGCTTCAGACCCAAAGGGTCCATCCCTTTTGTGACCTCCCCTGGACCCTCCCCAGCAGCTCCATGCCCTTCTCGTGCTGGAGGCCCCAAAACTGGATGCAGTGCTCTGAGTGGGGGATCTGTCCATTAACAGCTTCCTTTATGTGCTGATACCCAAAAGAAGAAAATGGGTGAGCGAACATGCCTCCACAATACATTTTTCCACATTTTAAAAGAATGAGATGATGTTTCTGTGTTCTATTAGAGCAGAGCATTCCTTTAGCAGMAGGCTGTGAAGCTGAGGATGCTCAGGTGTTCTCTGCAAGGCTGCTCAACAGACTGCAGGGATGGAACAGACCTTGTTCTGTGAAATCCTGCTGACAGCTCCGAGCTGAATGCTGCAGCTCCCTGTCCCCTTAAGATAACACAATTGCTCGGATGCACAGCATCTTGTGCAGTTTATGAGGGAGTGATCAATCTCTGATTGGCAATTCTAATTAGCAGCTCTCTTACGTGCAACACGATGGCATTTTACAGCAACTTGCTCCTGGATATTAAACCTCCACAGCCATCTTCCACGAAATAAAGTAGTTTATAGATCATTTGATACCCAGTGCTATCAATTATGTTTGTTTATACTGAAAGGCTTTGTCTGTATTGTAATATGTTAGTTTTGATATAAAAACTCATATATTTCATACACATAATATCTTCTAAGGCCTCAGCTTTTCTTCTCAAAAGAGCTTCTGGCATTTGGGGCTGACACAGGAGGAGGACTGTGTTCTATTATTGCTGTTTCCAGAACAAGATCCCAGGTACAAGGTTTGGAACGTGCAAAGATGAGATTCTTTTCCCCTCTCCAACGGCGGTGATTCATAATGGAATACAGGAATCAGAAGAAAAATGACATCTGTTTAAAAATATGGTTCTCTGTTACAGTCACAATGACATATCACATTTTGCTTGGTTGAAAACAGCGAGAAAATGGTGCTCATTTGAGATGTGTTATGAAACATCTAAACAGATTTGTCACGGAATAACAAATTTCCCCCCCCCAAACCCACCCCAAAATAGGCARTGATTACACAGCAGGGTCATTCCTGAGCATCCCCATTAGAATTTGTAACTAGCAGAGCAAAGTCCATCAGAAATACAGGGAATAAGCTTGGGTTTGAACCACCAAGTTCCTCACCTGTATTGAATACAAGTTTGTTTCAGGGCATTTTTTCCCTCCCTGATATTTCTTTTGGAAAACTAGGCTTTCCATCATGCAGAAGGTGATAAATTACTGAGAAAAACACAGTATCTTTTCTTGTCATGTGTGTGGCTTGTACCATGGATCTGTTTTCCCTGGTGTTCTTGGAGGAAGAGACAGTATATAAAATAAAGTTTTCCTCCCCCCTTCCCCAGAAATCCCAGTACAGTAATTTGAGCTTAAATGTTACCTTAAGCCTACTTTAAATTAACCACCCAACACTTCCAAAATGAAATTTAAAGATGAGGAATCAGCAAAAAGTCTGTAACAACACCAAAAATAAAAAAAAAAAAGATTGTAAAGTACAGATAAGGAGGTCGATGATATATACACTTGAAATACCAGATATCAGCAGACAGAATGCAAAGCACAGCAGGGCAGTTACAACTCAGTGCGATTCATCTTTTAAATGATAAGGCTTCTCTAATTTTATGAAGTATTTGTCATATCAAATGCTTCCTAGTCCCATGAAAAATTTCTTTGATTTCCATCCCWTAGGATTTTGATGTACGGTACAGCGTTGCCTTCGTATCAGGATTAATGCTGGAATTATAAATAAACCACTCGATATTTAGGGCTATTGATGGTGGTAAGTGACACCCTGAAAGTTGAATTTCCACACTGAACAGTAACTTTACAGCCCTGCACAAACCAGAGGCTACATGGGGAAGATGTCCTCTATTTTAATCAGCAGGGAAAGGGCTTGAAGATCCATTGATTTCAAACTTATTTTGCAAGTTTTCATTTAAATATTATAAATCCTCCCTGTAAATTGAGAAAATACATTTTTTTCCCTTTGGAAATTAGTCRGGAGGCAATTTATATGCATATATCTAATACATAGGCAAAGARACATATAAAAATGTGATTTGAGAGGAGAGATTCTATTGCATTAATAAAGGCAAAGATAAAAATTCAAATAGGAGCTTCAGCATAAGCAGTCCCTTCAAGGCACATGGACTGTGCAGGAGTTCAGCCACCCTTTGGCTTTCCCTGCCAGGTCATCCTGCAGCACTCAGGGCAGCTCCTGCTCCCTGGCTCAGGGATTTCTCCTTCAGCTGCCAGCCCTGTCACTGTTTGCACAGCCAGTGTCTGCTCATCCTCTGCTAACGAGGCATTTCTTCTGCTCCGCTGAAAAACTTTGTCTTTCGYTATTTTGGCAGGCATCATTCCCTCCTACCTACGCCTTCTCACCCTCACCMCCTTCTCTCCTGCCAAAACACACCTTCCCTGAACCACTTTTTCTCCATTTTATTTCCATACCTCTCAYAGAAAGCGATTCCTGTGTGAATCATCCAAATACCCCTGGTCCCCAAACATCAGGGAAAACCACTCAGGGTTCTTCTATTTTACCTTTAAATTGAGTTTTTCCATGACATGAAACAATTTGCCTTGAGCATTTTCACTCAACCTGCTAAAGAGTGAGGGACCTTGTTCAAATTTAAACAGGGCTCTTCTACACATTAAAAACCCCCACAAAACTATCCAAATAATAATCAAAAGTGGTAAAGAAAGCTACTACCCAATAGCACTTGGAGAGAGACAGAGGCATCAGCCTCACTCACCCTGAAATCATTGTTAAATTTGGCATCACTAACGTGGCCACAGACAAGGATAAATCTTCCTTCTCATCCACATTCAGGGGTGGTTTGGAGCTGTTCTACACTTCTGCTTTTCTCTGCTCAGCTCAGGTAGAGAGAGGTATAAAATATGCAGCACAGACCCCTGGTGCAAACTGGAGGATGTGTGTTTATACCTGCTTTGATGGAGGGAAAATACATTTCTCTCATCTATCCTTGGGCTGCAAAGGCAGGAAAAGGGAAGTCCATGGTACACTTTCAAAAAGGAAAGTGTTGCTAGACCAAATAACTGAGTCCAATAATCAAAAAAGCCACTAAAATTAGTTCTAATAGTTGATTRGAATTGTGTGACACTCCCTATAGAGCAGAAATACTTCCACAATTTTAAGGTGTTCAAYTCATGGAGTTAAGTTTATGTTTTAACTAACTGAAATTTCACTTGGCAATCAAACTTATAAAAAAAATATTGGAAAGCCTTAAGTGTATTTTAAGTAGTATCTACTGTTTTTTATCCAGTGTCTTTARACCTATATTCAAAATGATACTTGAGTAATTTAGCATGTAAAGAACACTCATGCTGAGGAATTTGCTTTCTTCTACCTTTTTTTTGTACATATATAGCTACACACAAAAAAAAAAAAATCAACTTTTTAAATATATCCTAACATTTCTCAACTTCTGTTATTAGTATTTTTTTCTGTTTGGYTCAGATGACAATCCAAAATTAAAGCATTTACACATAAAGGACAGTAAAATATAAAACATTAATTTTGCATTTYAACATTAATTTTATCTCAGATACTTTATGCCACTTCATAAAATTTAAAGCTATTAAATTTTAATTTGAAAGCTTCACTTATATTGAATTTTAGCGCTTGTCTTATTTAAAATAGACCTTCAGTATAATAGATGTAATTTAAGATGACCTGTAAAATGCATAGACAAAGCATCTTCTGATAGGTATCCTATACCAGGTTGATTTTACTGACATACCCTCAAAAATTACCTTACCCTTGACAAGGAAATTATTTCAAAMTGCTCTTTTCTTTTTCTTTATTGTTGTATACAAGGGAAACAGGTTAGCAGAAAATTAAATTGCCCAGGATTATCCAGGAAATCAGAGGTAAAGATGGAGATTGAATATGCATCTTCCAGCTCTTCAAACACCGGAACCTTAAGAGATCTTATCCCATATCATATCAGTTTAAAAAAATCCCAGAAGATAAATAGCAGACATGCCAGACAGCAGCCCTGCCTGCTGTTTTCCCTTGTTAGAAATGCAAACAAGAATTGACCTGTGCCACTTCTGATCTCAAACCAGTTATCAGAGTGCATCTCCTTCAGCAGCCAGGCCAAGGGAACTCGAGTCAATGACCGTGGATAAAAGCTTTTCCGATAAACCCTCGATCCATTAAATCAAATGGCGACTTTAAATTGATGAAGATTATAATAAATTATTTCTTAATCCTGATGTATCAATCTATCATACGTGGTAGCACGATGCAAGGAGCAGTAGCACTAAAAGCTTTATGAAAGTCATCTCCAAGCTCAGTGGCAGTTGGGGGACAGAGGAGGGGACAGAGGATGGGACAGAGGAGGGGACAGAGGAGAGGGACAGAGGAGGGGACAGAGGAGGGGGACAGAGGAGGGGACAGAGGAG
>NW_026623399.1:1028353-1080595 GCF_030028575.1 Malurus melanocephalus
AGGATACTTGACTTTGGAGAATATTTACAGTTGTTGATTATCCTTATCCCGTTGTTATTGAAAAGACTGAGAAGCACAGAGAGCYTTTAGTCTGGTGCTGGTGGTTCTGAACTCTGCTTCTCATACTCATTTAGGGAATGGCAAGAGAGAACTCTTCTTGGAGCATGCTCACAGCTGTTTCTTAAATAATGAAAAATCCAAGTTGTAGCTTCTTTCAAAGCTCTTAGAATTCACAAWAAGAGAATGAGGTAACTCTAAGGAACATTTTATTTTTTAAAACCAAACTATTCTAATCCAAGAAATATGCAATGGAAGCATTCAGATGTGGTTTGCATCCAGATCCAAACCTGGCCATTCCATCMCTATTTTACATTTCTGCCTGATGTATTTCTCAGTGGTAATTCTGGATTCAGGCYCCTCCTTCACCATCAGCTGGTGAACACAGAGCTGGTTTTAATCCTGTGGTCCTTATTATCCGAGATTCCTTCTCCAGTCACAAAGAAAAGGGGGATAAAGGCTCCAAGGAAGTGCCTGAAGTGGGACAACATGAGGGACCACACCTGTGACCATGTGCAAACATCCCAGGCTGTGCAACTTTGGCTGAAAATTCCAACATGTGCTCACCAGGATGGTGGTCAGCCCTTGCACCCTTCTGACTCTCAGTGTCATGGGAGCCTCCCAATGATTTATATCTATCTGTGCACCACAGTTTGGCATTTGGACAATGATGTCTTTACAAACCACCCTCCTTTCACACTGAATGTTAAGAGCTTAAAAAGACCAGATGAGTTTTTTTCTACAATTCCTGAAGAGTTTTGTCCAGTGAATACTCAAAAGACCTTTATTTTATAGCCTTTCCTTCACAGGTCAGCTGAGTTTTTCATTTASCCATCATGTGTGCTCTGAGCTGCAACATTTGAGAGATGCAAACCCAAAAATGAACCAAGAAATGTTTGACTTTGAGTTGCATTTCACTGCAGACATTTTCTATGCACCACTGCACACTCACAAAAGGCAAATCTGATGGGAATACTGCGTGAAAGTTGTCATCAGATTTTGAGACCAGCTTTGAAGACTCAAGACTTCAGGTAAAACCCCAAAATTTTGAAGTCTTCCTTGTAGTTAGTAATTTATATTTACACAGCCAGACAAGCAACTCATAACATTTTATATTTCTTATAGAAATAAATCTTGCAACATCTGTGAGAGATACAAACTTAAATACAGTCATTTTACAGATGAGGAAACTTAAGCACAGAGAAAAGTKCATGACTAACAAATTGACATTTACTTTCAATGTCTAAAATGGACTCGCAGGCATCTAAATGRTGGCTTAAGTATTCACATTCAGAAAAAAACGTTTTGCTCCAATTAAAAAAAGGAGCTGTCAGGTATAAAAATACGTAAACCCCTAAAAATAACCTAGCTAACATCTCAGGTTGATTAAAAGACTCATAACTTCTACCTGGTAGCTTTCCAAACAGCAACCCCAGGGGGGAACAGAGGTCTAAATATTAATGGCAAACTTTTTGCCACTGGACCTACTTTAATATAAGGAGAAGTGATTAATTTTTACTTAAAAGTGTGTGGATGGGCTGTTTATTTATCACCTTGGTAAGTGAAAAAAAAAAGACCCCTTCAATTCACAAATAGAAGCACAGTAGGACAGTTAGCAACTGCTACTGCCAACAGCTGGTCCATCTCAACAGATGAAAAATAAGGGTCTCAGAGCAGCTAAAGGAAGTTTTTGGAATTTTCTGTAGCAGCACATTCTTAAATAATTTTTTTAGAGATGAGGCAGCTTTTTGTTTTCCCTAACTGTGAACCCAGATCATGAATTTCATTTTGATTTTTTTTTTTTTTCTGTGCCTTCAAACTTGGTCATGCCGCCTTCACCCACCTGCCACTTCCAAAACCTCTTTTCTTCTCCTTGAGCACAGAAGATGCCCAGACAATACAGCAATCATTCAAATCACATCTCCAGCACACACGCTGGATCTGCTATGGCTTGCACTGCTTCTATGCCTCGCAATAAATTTTAATCAGATACTTTGTACCCTGTTGTACTCTTGTCTGAAACCATCCAAAGTGCTGTTGTTGCTAAGGAAACCACTTCCCGTTATCCTCACACTCGCCTCCACTGCCTCCATCCCTCCCTTACCCTCTCCCCATGTTTTTCTGGGCTCCAAGGGGCAACTCCAGCACCACTGAGCCATTGGCCCCCTCATCCCTTGGGGTGCAAACTCATTTGGAGAACATAAGGTGTCCCTGCAACCAAAACTGCACAGGCCCATTTGAAAAAGGCAAAATCTAATTTCTGGGCTCTTCTTGCAGGAGACAAAGTAAGGAACCCATGGAACAGAATATCTGGGCTGGGTGAGTGAGTGTTTGGGTGTTTTTTCTTAAGGAATGGTGTTCCAGACCCCTTCACTCTCCTCTACAGAGCTCTCCCACCAAAAGAACCCCACCACAGGAAGAGCTGTTTACCTCTTTCAGAGAAAACAATTCCCCTGGGCCATTTGACTGCAGAATTGATTTCTGACCCTTTGCTTCCTCCCAGGCTCCTGATGTTTAAATCATGTGAGCAGAGCAGGGAAGGTGCTCATGTTTAGTGTTGTATGTTCTCAGTGCCGTGAGCAGCATATGCAGAGCATGGTTCCATCACCACAAGCATAAGGAAAAAAAAAAAATAAAAAGAAAAAAAAAAAAAAATGGGAAATTTGGCTTTTGCCATGCTCCTCCTGCATGCCCAGAACCAGAAGGCAGAACTAAGCCAGGCTATTGATGAAAGAGACACAGGGAAAGCACAGGAAAGAGAGAAAGTCAACAATAATTGGAGTGCTTGCTTCGACAGGAATGGATAAAACAGCATTTGAATAACATTTCAAGTTTTATTTGGTAGCATTTTTTGGGAAAAGCAAAATTCACCATTCCTTTATGGAAGGGCTCCTTTAGCTATCAATCATGGCTGTCAGTAACGGGAATTTTGACACATTTACCCTTTTTCTGCACTCATTACTCTTCTCCCCACCTTGCTTTTATCCCACTCACCTTTGTACAGGGGGATGTAAAGAGGTAAAAGGCAAAATTCAGAGCTAAAGAGCAAACAGCCTCTAACATTACAGAGCTCTCTCTGTGTTTTTGCTTTTCCCAACGAAGCCTCCCTGCCATTAGTATTGAGTGTAAGGAACCTGCTGGGTCTGTTGCGGTTGTCCTATTGACTTTCTCTGGATGAATAAGTTCCTGTCAAGAGCAGCACTAAATATCCACTTTAGAAAAGCACTTTTAGCCATAAAGAGCACATTTTCCCTTCCTTTCTAGAGTCGGAGCCAGCGCTGCAAAGCACAATGAAAATGCAGTCTTTGGAGACAGATATAATTATAAGTAAATACTTCACAGGCATTAATTAGCAACATTTTTTTCACCTGTGGTTTGTATAGGGAGTCAAACATCCCTCAGCAGAATTTGCTGCTGCTCCTATACTYGCTACTAACACTTCACAAGTAATAATTACACCAAACCCTTGTACTGCACCAAGCTCCAAACACTTGAATAATATGAATCTAAAGCCTTTAGTTGTGGATTTTGATTTTTAATTTTTTTTAAGTCAAAAGCAGCTAAGATGCTGATTCTGGATCAACTGCATGGCAGCTTCTTAATATTTTTTTTTTTTTTTTTGTGGTCAGGAGCTGAATCAGGGATTGACCCCTTGCCAAAAAAAGTTCTCAAAATTCCAGAATGCTTATTTAGGATTTCAGCTAAGTATGTGGAAAAAATCGAGAGGAACGAAGCAATGGCTCATCTGCATTCAGCATCAGTGCCATAAGATGAAGGTTAAAGAAAAAACTGTACAGAAACAGGAAAGCAGAAGAGACAAAAATAAAGGCCAGAGTATTGGTCTCCAGCCCTGCAGAACAGCAGAGCAAATGCTCGCTGAGGAACACAAGCCATGGGGCTCTCTTTGCCAGCAAAGAGAACAGCCAATTTCTTTGGGCTGTGCATGCCCAAAGGCTGTGCAGTTTTTAATCAAAGGCTACTGCTCTCACCCACTTAGACAATACATTACTGATATTGTACAGAAAAGGGCCTTAAAGAATTTTTTACATTACTTTTCATACAGTAAATTTCAGAATTCTTGACTCACTTGGCAGAGTTCTGCCTTTTTCTTTAGGCAGCAAGCATGAAAGAAGCCTGTTCCCTTTCTTTGTTGGGGTGATGTTCAGAGTTAGGGCTCCTGTGCTGAATACAGGATGGAAATCCCACAGAGAAGCTCATGCATTTATTGCTAAATTATGACAGAGGTTTTGTTCTGGAGAATATTATCATCAATAAACCKATGTTCTGTAGAAAGTTCAGAGGCAGGTGGAAGTGAAACATCAAGATATTCATCTGAAAACKAAGATAAATGTTAGAAAGCCTGGATTTGTTTTGCATGAGCCTTGGAATGCGTGCCACCAGCGTGGCCCTGGAGCAGCTTTGGGAAACGCTGGCTGCGAACACAGACTGATGGAAAAAACAACAGAGCCACTTGTGGCTGTGAGTCAGCATCAGGACTGTCTCCTGACACTCAGCCTGCTGCCCCACACACTCACAGGGCTCCTTCACATCAAGTGGCAGTGGCAGAATCTGTATTTYCACTCCTAAACGCCTCCAGGTTTGCTCACCCTGGTGCTTGTGAGAGTCTGGATCACCTCATCCCTCGGCTGGGCAGAGGGGAACATCCACACAAACACCTCCAGATTTCCATCTGATGCAGAGTTTGCCGTTTGAACATATGAATATGCACTCAAAGAGCTGTCAAAAAAATCATGCAGCTATTCACTGGAACAAACAAGAGAGGAGAAATGTCTTAATATCAGAGCTGGCTTGACATTTCCCAGCATAACCGGATCTGGCTGTGGYCTGCAAGAAATCAATTCACAGAGAAGCCACAAATATCAGCTAATGCCTTGGTTCATAAACTTTTATCCATGCTGGTATGAAAGTCCTATTAAAGTAAATAGGGCGAGAGCCTCAGACTCAGGTTGAGGGCCCAGAGCAGGTAAGAAGTCAAGCAGGCTCTTTGAAAGCTCCATGGGGAAAAGACATCGGATATCACTTGGAAAACAGCCTTAAAATTTTTCCTTTCATATCCACTGCCCCCATTTTACCTACCCTGGACAGCATGAACTAAAGAGGTTGCTCAGTGCCTTAGTTTTGATTAAAATAATATAAATATAGTTCACTACTGGAAAGGTTCCTAAAACTTTTTAAACTGTCRATTTTTGTTTGAGGTGAATTAGTTTTCACTCACATATTTTGGAAAGAAAAGTTCCCGATTCCACCTACTTGACAAATGATTTTGAGTATTGTGAATAAGAAGCTTTTATAGGACTAAGAACATCAGTGGAAGATTTTTAAGGATTKCAGTTCACTCCTTTAGATCTGTTATTTTTGACAAGAGGGAAGAAAGGTTACAGTAGTGTACAGCATAAATAATTTTCAACTAATGACCTAAGACTTCAGGGTCATGCCTTTCAGGGGTTTATTATTAATCTCTTGACTTCAACTGACTTGTGGTTACATTTGTGGGATTTTTTTTGAAAAGAAAATAAGGAGCTTTCTTTTCTTTTAGAGAAGCATTGTTAGTTTTAGCTATTTTCTCAGGTTTTCACAGATTAGGGTCTTGATTACGATTTTCCTGAATGCATGGCATGTTTCTGATGAAGAGAAATAACTTGAGAGTTRTTTAAGTTGCTGACATGATTTAACACTAATTGGGTCTACACTGGGAATTATCCTTATAGGTATTATTACAATGGAAATGGAGACAGCCAAGAGGACAAACACTTATTTAGTGAAGAGATGCATTAAATATAACAGGGCTTGCAATAATTAATATTTCAGAAAACCGTGAAAGTAAATTGGCAGTGAAGAGGCAGAATTGCAAYTTGGATTTTTAGGTCTCTGYTCCAAAACTAAGCAAGGTCAAGGATAGGATTAATTTATTCAGTAAAAGATGTAGTTTCAGTGACTGTTTAAATTTTATATGATCATAATGACCTTAAAACAAATAGGAAGAGACATGAGAAGAAAACAGAAAAGTATTTTTTAACACCTGACTAGGAAAAAAAAATAAAAATCAAGACCTATTGGAATTTTTTCCATAGATTTCTAGGATGGGTTGGGTTGGAAGGGACCTTAAAGATCATCCAATCCCCCTGCCATGGGCAGGGATTTAATCACTAAGTTGGTTTTAATTTCCGATTTTTTATCAACATTTGTACAAACACAGACTGCAGAACCTTACAGCACACATTAAATGTGCAGCATCTAAACACAAAGACAATATTTCTGTATGCAAATCAAAATATTACACTATTAAAGATAAAGCCTATTGAAAATAGATTTTGTCAGGAAAATACCTGATTTTCTATCAAATGCCCTTTACTCACTAATTCGTAGAAGTAACTCTCATTTAGGTGAAAAGCATTAGTAGCTACTTTAAGCACATAGCAGAGAAACTTTTCCCTTTTCTTTAAATATACAAAGAAGTTAATATWTCTCYATTTGGAAATTATTTCCTACAAATTTTGGGGTACACAGACCTGTGTGATGGCTGAAGTGACCATGTGCTTTGCTAACCTGACCTTGGTGTCTCCACACCACTTTCTCTCGGTGTGGAAGGAGGTGGCTGAACAAAACCCCAACACTCTGGAGACAGACTTGGGAGCTGATTAGTCAGCCACACTTAAGTCTATTAATACATAGCACTATTGCCATGGTAGCAGGTTAAACTTAGAAGTAACTAGATTTGAATAATTTAAATACGCTAAAAATACCAACTTCTGGGCTTAAGTGGTTCTATTTGTCACCCATAATGACAATTGCCACCTATGGTAGAAAGTGTAGAAAGTCTCCTTGGAAAACTTCACAGCATGTGCAGAGCTCTCCCATCGATGTGATCTTGCTCCAAAATCTGTGTCATGGTTTCACCTGCAAACACCCAAACCAACAGTTTTGTTTCTCAGATATAAYGAATTAGTCCCAGTTGGATTTCTATCATAAACCAACCACCAGAGAATTGGAAGAAGGTTGGCACATTCAGTTTGATTTGGTGTGGCCTGGACAAGTTGACCTCCAAATGAATCCAAGCACAACTTCACAAGTTTCCCTTTTCCCAAGTTTACATCTACACAGAGACCACAGGGAAAAGAGGTAATAAATTTAGAATTTAAAAAGGAATTTTGCAGTGCAAATGTACAGTAAAAATGTGCAAAAGATATAAAGAACACTAAATCATATTGTCCTACCATCTAAAAATACTGACCATGCATAGAAAAAACCACAACCCCACCAAAAACCCAAACTACACCAAACCCAACAAACCAATCCAGAGCACAACAAACCAAACCATAAAATTAACACTGGGTTTCAGAAAGTTGGTAAAAAAAAAGTTCTCTCTCCTACATCAGTTTACCAAAGTGAAAAACAAATGTAAGCTAAAATTTGTTCTGTTTCTAAGAATTTCTGACTYGGTGCTCCAGACTGACTAAATTAATGCAGTGTCAATTCTAATAAATCCAACCCACTCACCTAAATCCTGCAGGTGCATTAGTGTTTCCAAGACTGAGTGTTTGACAGCAGTGGGAAAGAGACAGGGCTCACAGTTAACAAAAAAAAAAATCCAAACAAATTTCTATCTGTATTTAGCACAGACATCATATTTCATACCTTAGCTTGTCATATTTATTTCTTAATTAAAAAAACTAACAGGGAGCGTTAAACATATTCTTGTGTCATCTTTCAATATGCAGATTGTAGATGCAGGCCTACTGGTAGCAGCCTACAGAAGGATGTGGCTGAGTGCCATGCAGGTGCGAGGAGAAAAGATAATTTTAACATCAAGTGATTACACCTACAAATTTCCCTATCAGTAACCCGGTTGGGGAGTTGATCTAATGGACACTGCATTGAAGATTTTGAAAGAGTAGTAAGAAAAATATGTAATACAGGAGAATAGATGGTTAGTTCTGTGGTTGAATATAATTTGGGAATGGATGAGCTTTTTCACCTTCTCAGGGATTTAAAAAATAAAGACCTTTTTTCCTATTTCAATACCAAGCCTATAGAAATTAAAACACACTTTTTTACAACGTTTCCCCTCACCATCCATCTGGTCCAACCGTTTCCTACTGGTGAAACCATGAAGCCCTGGATCCACAAGGGTCTGACCATCCACATCTGGATTCAGCTGTGTCCACATCTGTCCCAGACCCTCAGGAGCAGATTTTCCTGTTTTGGTGGGATTGCAGGAAGGACTGACTGGCCCATAATGAAATGACTCTGCCAAGCTGCCCACGGTGCAGATGTGGACAGGAGGCAGCAGAAATGAGGTCCTGGCAGCTACAGACCCTGCCTGGGCAAATATTGAGTGTTCCTAAAATGCTGCTACCACACACAGGAACAGGAGGCTAATTGGGAAACAGAGTGCAGCAAAGGAGCTTCCAGGAGGGATTTGAAAGATAAAGAAGAGCCAGCTAAGCTTACACAACAAGCCAGTACTGATAGCTGTGTGAAATGCAGATGCAGAGAGCCAGAAATGTTTTAAAGCTGAGCTGTTGTTGTGATGGTGGATTCCCAGCATTGCTCCATTCGCTGCCCCCATTAGATTGCCCCTCTGAGTTTCTGTGTTAGGTTATGCTGTGCTGGGCCAGCCTCCTCCTGGGATCATCACAAATATCTCAATTTAGTTTTCCAATAAAAATAGGAAAGTTGCAATTTAGYGGCACAGCTGCACTTATTGAAATAGCTCTGGCTCTGCTGGCTGAGGGCTGYGAGGTGGAGAAGGAAGGGGAGAGGAGCAGCTGCAGCACAGAGGAGCTGGCTGGGGATGGACACAAAGGCAGAAAAGGACAAGGAGGATTCACTTCAGGAGAAGCATCCAAGATAAGTCGAGCTGATGCACATCAGCACGCTTTATCTCATTGTGCTCCTAGTTCATATTTTAATGAATTGAGAAATCTTTGAATCAGGGCCAAGGCTGAGGGTTCACCCCCTGTTCCATCCTGCTCTTTAACCTGCTCATGGTCCTCCTGAAATGTGCTGTGTGTTATTACATATAAACCATAATATGTAATATTACATATACTCATAGGGTGAGTATCAAACAGAAGCRAAACCAGGACATCTCCTCACTGCACAGAGCATTTATGAATGTGAGCATCACTCTGAGCAGCTGCCACCCTTGCTGAACTCATGGGACAGCCTTTCACACTGTGCATGCTGACCCACACAATTTAAATGTCTAAAATGATGATTCTTTGCCTATCAATGGGCAAAGTATGACCAAACTGTAGATGAACTTGCCCTTCAAAACAGATCTTGAAGGTCACCATTAGAAGTCTCAGCCTCCACAGTTTSAATTGGAATACTGGGTCTTCAGGCTCTATTTTTTCTCACAATCAGGAAAATGAAGGAATGAGAATTGTTAGCTAAAAAAACTGAAGGCAGCAGATGTAAAGATTCACAGAACAATTATGTTCATAATTCCAAAGGAACAGAAAAAAGGAAAATCAGTATTAAAAGGAAATGCCAGCAAATATGGAGAAATAGACAAGACAGTCCCTGGAATTAAAACAAAACAAAACAAAACAAACTCTTAAGTATTTAGGATATTTGCTGTTAAAGGACAGCTTATTAAGGACACAGTATGRAATAAACCTGATGCAGGGAAAATGGAAGAAATACAGATTCAGAACCTCTTTAACAACACAGATAATCAGAAATGAATTGTATTTAAAGTGGAGTTGTGCTGAAAGTGGAAATATAATTAAGGACAAGTGTAAATGAACAGTACAAGTATGTAGGCATAGAATTGAAAAGACAAAGCAAGTTATCCAGCTATTAATGTAAATGAAAGCAGGAAAACAGTTCTAGAAATGCAGCATCCATAACAGCAGACAAAGGACCAACAAGTTCCCTTATTTTAGTTATAATAATGGCAAATGCAGGAGAACTCAAGCAGCCAAACCCTGCTTTTCTTCAGTTTTCAACAAGAGTAATTACAGCGGGATACTAAAACAATTAATTTTAACTGGGAGCTAAAAGCACAGGACAGGAATTTGAAAAGGAAAGGTTGAAGAAAATTTAAGTTAGACAAATTCGAGTTCTAAAGACAAATGAAATGCTGAAATGCGCTGTAAAGTACTCAAGGAATTAACTTGAGCCATCTAAGAACCATTAGCAATTATCTTTGAGAATTCAGAGGGCAGGGAAGTCCTGGGGGACTGGGGAGGGGCAGAGAGAGCACCAGCTCTGTGAAGAGAAGACAGAAGGAAGGTCCAAGGATTTAAAGATCAGTCAACCTTGCTTTTGTACTTGGGAGTGTATTAGGGCTGTGCTTAAAGTGAGGAGACAAAAACGTGAACATACAGTGTGTGAATGTCTCGAGAGCAGATTAACCCTGTCACCAAAAAGCAGCATTCCTGACACTGATGAGCACGTGGGAAGCTGCAAATGCAATCTGGTAAGGCTATTGATGGCAAGATTAACTCATAAATTTCAGAACTAAACTCAGAAAAGAAGGCCCGAGTGAAACTATTGTGAAGCATGTAGATGGTTTAAAAATGGCACTTAAAGGTGTTAGCTTTGACCACCCACTAAAATAGAAAAATGTTTCCGGGGATCTTCCAGGGGAGCTGTGTCCTGCACTTTGATTTGTGTTTTTGAGCTGGCTTTGGCTGGGGCAGGGTTAATTCTGTGTGCAGGAGTGGCATGGGGCTGCTGGAAACCATGTGCATGACCCAGGGACCTTCCTGCCCTTGCTGAGCAGTGACTGCACAGAGCTCAGGGCTTTGTGCTCCTCACCCAGCAGCGAGGGGCTGGAAGATGGAACACACTGGGCAGCAAACCCCAATGGACCCAAGGGATATCCTGGAACGTGTGACATTGTGCTCAGCATGTCATCTGGGGGTAAAAAGGGAGCTGGGACCATTCTGAGTGATAGCATGATCTTCCCAAGGTGCCATTTTATATGATGGAACCCTGCTTTCCTGGGGATGGCTGAGCACCTCCCTGCCCATGAGAAGTGGTGGATTAATTTCTTCCTTTGCTTGCATGAACAGCTTTTGCTTTACCTATTAAACTGTATCTCAACCCACAAGGTTCTCACTTCTCCAGTGCTCTTTGCCCATCCCACTGTGGGGAAAGAGAGAGGTTGTGCAGGGCTCAGATGCCAGCTGGGGCTAAGCCACAACAGTTCTTTAGCAAGAGATGCATGTTTTGACAAATACAGCTGTTTGTGTGGTCCCAAAGTAGCAAACAGATAATAGAGCAGCATTTTGCTGGAGGACTGGGAACAGTTATTTTAAGTTGGAGACATTTCTGGAAAGGTTGTCTTCCATGAAATGCTGTGTGCAGTTACGGTGCTCAGCAAGGCTGAGGTTACCTCCTGCTCCTGCAAGGAATCCTGCAAGGAATCAGAGCCAGGACAGAGTGACAGTGCTGAGACAGAAGGAGATGAGGATTTACCAGCTGAGATAAGGGGCTTTGGCTTTCTCATTAGTCACAGTCCCTGTGGTTGAGCTGCTGCATTGCCTCCTCCTCCTCCTCCACACCAGGGGGGACAAAGCAAGCTACAAATTGCTGGGAATGCTGCATTTATCATCAGCTCCAATTCACTCCCAAGCTGAGCACTAGCAGCGCAGTTGTATTTATAACTCATTTGGGAGGGAAAAAAAAATCAAAATATTAATAGCCATAACAAAGAAACAGCCATTTTGATGCAGCCTGATCAAACCCTGTTTCAGAATTTGGGAATTCAAGAAGCTTTGAGTCCCCACCATCACAGAACAACACATCCATGCAGGGATATTTTTCTTGAGAATCAGCCAAGCATAAGGACAAGGCAGCCCAGGCAGGGGGTGTGCTCAGATAATACAGCAATATTGCTCTTGGTACTCAAAGCACATCTTGCTCAAGACTGGAATCAGAAAATATTGTATCCTTTTTGTAAGGTTTCCTTCACAGTCTCCTGCAGAAACAGGCAAAGAACACACTTCCCCTCATGAAATCAAAATACCTCTTGAAGGTGCCTCCTCAAAATCTTAAACAAGWTTGAAAGTCACAACAAGTAATAAAAGACCAACCACTCATGGTAACAGAATACAGCACAGGAGACAAACTCTACAACTGTCTTTTCCTAGGGGAAAAATAACTCTGAGATTGGCCCTTTAGTAAAAGGAAATAAAACTCACGGATGAACCTTAAAGGGTCCTGTATTAGATATCTTAGATTTATAGAAAGATAAAGGGCTAGAAGGGATCTTAATCAGTCCCACCCTCCACTGTCCCAGGGTGCTCCAAGCCCCTTCCAATCTGGCCTTGGACACTTCCAAGGATCCAGGGGCAGCCACAGCTTCTCTGGGCACCCTATGCCAGGGCCTCCCCACCCTCACAGGGAACAATTTCTTCCTGATTTCAAACCTAACTTTCCCCTCTTTCAATCTGTATCCACTATTCCTTGTGCTGTCACTGCAGCTCCTGATGTTTTCCTTGCACATGTTAAACCCAATCCATACACCTCTTCTCCCTTCAGAGGGGCTCACAGATATTTTTATCCATAATATGGCTTGACCCAAAAGAATATTAATTCAAGGAAYACCTTGACAGCAGAACTGAAGATAAAACTAAGGACAATACAGCGAATTTAAATTGTTGATGTGATAGTTGCATATTCATCAAACCAAAGAGTTGCTGAGGCTTCCATATTGAGCTAAATTGGATGCACATAGCAGGACATGAACAGTATGAAAGGCATTCTTCCTCTTCAAAGCTCTTCCACATGCTTCAGCTCTAAGCCTGAGGACCAGGAGTGAAGCTGCAGCACAACCAACCCCAAAAAAAAGAAAAGAAAAAACAAAAAAGAAGATAAGAAGAATGGATAAGATTAAGGCTATTGCTTTTCTCCCTGCAGTCATCTCAGCAAGCCAGTATGAGTACGTGAACATTATATTTTGATATTTGGAAGGAAAACAGCAAGGGGGGAAATGGGCTTGTGCTTCTGTCCTTCTCTGAAAGCATTTTCTGGAAATTCTTTTTGTTTGGAATTAAGATTAGTCTTCCTAAGTCTGCCTGAATAACAAGGATGTTTAGCAGGAAWGCTCTTGTCTTAAAAAGATTGGTGGGTTGAGAGGTTACACTTTAGCAAGACGCATTTTCTACAAACTCATTGAACCTCTGACTCTACTGAAAAAAGTCACTAAGTTATTACCTAAAATGCTCTATTTCTGTCATCAGTGTTASTCCCTGAACCAACTATTCAGTCACTACAGGGTAGTTCAGCTTTAATTGRGACCAGAGTTCTAATGTAAGACAGGAACAGAGTTCTGCCCCAGTCCTGCACAAATATTGCAACCCTGACTCAGAGCATCAAGGCAGGTCACCGTTCCTTTTTGTCCCAGCAATAAAGAGTTTCAAAGCCATGTCCCCCAGGCATTGTACACACAGACACACATGCACAGATCCCACTGTGCACCAGGGCTTCAAACTCCAATCCAGCATTCAAAGGGATATTTTTCCTTCAAAGTCCATTTATAATTCCCACCAACACTTAGGGGAGCTGTGCAAAGCCATTAAGAAAGAGATGAATATACTCCCCTCCTGAGCACAGCCTTGAATTACAAACCAAGAGCGGCTACAGAGGTCTGACACCAAAAAGTAAACCTTAAAAATCTATATTTTTTACAGACATGCATCTTCTCCTCTCACTCCAGCAGTGCTACAGTGAGCGTGCTGTGCTCACCTCTGCTGCCATCATGATGCAGATACACTTTCTACAGTCAAAGTTAAGAAGTGCTAATGATATTTAAAATCTATTTCCAGACTGGCCCTTTCTGCCTCTCCCTCCCCATCTGCATTTGTTTACTTGGCTGAAAATAAAATAAAAAAAAAAAATCTGTCTGCGATACTCACTCATTTTTCTATAGGAAAATGTAGATATATATTCAAGGACCAGCAGGTTTTCAGGCTATATTGGTATTCATTTCCAAARTGTTTGCCTGCTTTCTATTATAAACAACAGTCAAAACAAAATAATCGGAAAAAAGGAAAATAAAAATCGGTGGATTATGCCCCTCATCCACCCACTCTGGAGCTCTCAACTTTCACAGACAAAAAACTGCTCTTGCAAGCACTTTTTGGTGGCCTTTCACACCTCTAAAATTGCAGATCTCTCACCAAGGCCAGGTT
The DNA here is from genome assembly GCF_030028575.1 of Malurus melanocephalus. Classification (NCBI taxonomy): domain Eukaryota; kingdom Metazoa; phylum Chordata; class Aves; order Passeriformes; family Maluridae; genus Malurus; species Malurus melanocephalus. Next base: position 1,042,582 of record NW_026623399.1, read on the forward strand.
TGTTACCTCAAATAAACCTTTACAGTCCAGTGAGGCCAAACTCCTGCTGAAACACAAGAGTGGGCACTCGGTGGGATTGGAAATGTGTCCCTCACAGATGATGTGGGGACACACTCCCATTTTTTGATAGATATTCAGAATTAGTTTGAGTTTCTATATGTGACAAACTAATTTATAAACAAACCCAGCTCCTCATTTGTCTCTGAGGATGTAATGAACTAAATTCTACCAATTGTCTCCTGCATAATTTCCTTGCATGGACTAGAACAAGCATAAATCAGAGCAAAATAATAATTAATTGTAATTGGCCTTACTTATGGAAAACATTCTTTCCTGGACTAGCTGTGGGGAACCCCCAGCTCTTTCCCACCTGTGTTATTTACCCACTGTCAGATCAGTTCCTTTCGTTTTGCTTCTATATCTTATTTGTTCAAGAAACAAGAAGAGGGTATCAATTTCCGATTGGAGTGTTGCCAGATCAATTTGCCTTAAAGACAACTGTATACACACAACTTCATAAGAATTTTCAAAATGCTAAAGAGAATCTCCTATTGCCCCTCAGCCAGGCTTTCCATTGTACCTCTACAAGCTGGACTAAAAACCAACCTCCAAAATTCCCAATACACAGCAGCTCCTTTAATTTTCAACACTTCACTGTCATTTATAGATAATTTGTTCAATTAGCCCATTGCACAAAGCATGTTTTCTTGCAGGTAGAATATGATTTAATACACACTCGGTGATGATGGAGCTCCTGCAGGAATCAGAGAGGTTTGTGTCAGTCAAGTGACCCCAGGGAGCTCTTTGCTGCTCAGCTGCCATGAGGATGGCTCATGGCTGTGTCTGCCTTTTGAAAAATAAATTCTTTAGATTCATCTCAGATGCCTGGACAGGAGTGCCCAGAAATCCTTTTTATTCTCCACCGTACACAAATCAACMCCTCAGCACCTGCTCGCTGCCACTGAGGAGTGTCCAACCTCCTGCTTGCCTGCTTGAAAATTGATTTTTACATCTTGGAAAATTTAAAAGCCCCACCAGCACAGAATTTATGGCACAGTTGCACCACAGATGCATTGGACAAACRGCCCCTGATTCACCACACATCCGAGCACGAGCTTCAGGTGAGGCTGCCTTGCTTTTGCCACCAGTGGATGCAGCAGTTTGGGAATGGCTTTGCATTCCATCCTGGATTATCCCACTGTCCTCACTTGCTAAAGGAAGAAGTGCTATCACAGCTAGACACAGCAAGCTGAATGTACACAGGTGTTCTTTTCCACTGAAAAAAAAAAAAAAAAAATCTTCAAACCCAGAAAAACAGTGCTGGGGTTTTGAGCTTTCTCATCAGAATTCAACACAACACCGACACCTCTAGGGTGAACAAACACCACACAGGAAAGAGAGCTTTGGTGAAGAGAGAAGCAAAGCAAGGTGTTTTAAACATGTTCTTTATTCGCCTCTTCKTTTTCTTCAGACATCTTTACCTTTCCCTCACCCTGAGGAGTCCCTGCCCTCCAGAGCAGGTTAAGCCACATCTGCCCACAGCTGTGTCTGTCAGAGCCCAMAAGGCTCATGTGATATTTGCTTCCTCACAGCATCACAAATGGCTTTCTTTCGGGGACAGTGGGAAAGGGTGAAGCTTGCTGGAGCCTCAGGGAATCAAAGGAGGAGCAAAACTTACTGAAACAATTCCTGGTAACAGCAGCAGACTGAAAATTATCCTGTTTGTTGTTCTGCTCGGGTTGATGAAYGTCAAAAGTCTGTGCATAACATCAGGAGAGAACAGGACACAGCTTTCCTGACAACTCTCWGTTCAACTTTTGGGTTATTCCTGATGGTTTAAGGCTGCACTTTGTTCTAAACACTTAATCCATGGTAATGGGCTAAGCAGGTGATTCCTTTAATAGAAAATTGATTACACAGCAAAGTTTGGTGCAGAACTGAAATAGTACGGGTATTAAATGGCTCTTTAGCAAGGAAAAATGATTAGTCATTGCAAATTCTAAGTTCTGATTTCACATAAAAGGTCAATGTTAAAAAAAAAAAAAAATCCAGCTTCATTGAAATACTGTTTTGACAGACTTCTTAGAGGGTTGGGGGGGGGAATCAGGGATACACAGGAAACTTACCCTGCTGTCAGGTGCAAAACCCACTGTGCTTAATGGCTGAGAAAAAGAGCTCAGGTTTCATCYACCTTGTGCCTCACCTTGCACCTTGCACCAGGGAAATGCAAAAAAAAACCAGGAGGAATAAAAATAAGAACAAATATTACTGGATATAATCAGGAAAATGGACAAGACTGAATATCTGACAAGCCCTTATTTAACAAACCTAAATATAACAACAGTCCCAATKAGCAAATGACAGTAACAAAGGGCAGTAACCAATACTGAGATTCACATTTTCCAGTGCAGAGGRGACAGTCAAGCTCAAGATGGGCAAATTTCAATGCTTTCATTTAAAGAAGCCATGAAATAATAAAGAAATATATACAAGAACATTCATACAGGAGGATCTCACCCAAGGGCCAAGAGTTCCATGTGTTTTTGGTTTTTTTTGTTTTTTTTTTAATAATACAGGTTGCAGAGACCAACAATGTCATTCAAAATAAAGTCTCAGTCTGATAGTGGTTTGGCACAAATATTGTCATTAAATTAATTATTTAAATGGAAGACAGAGAAGCAGTTGTAACCACTACTAACTTTTGAGAATTAGCACATATTGAAGAAATGTAAGCGTAAAAAGGGAAATTAAAGGAATTCTGCAAACTACCAGCTGCTAAAAAATCTCCAMAATTCTCTTCATTAAGAGGGAAAGAGGTAAAAAGGAGACAAGAGTGGGACACTCTGATCATGGCAGGAAAAGTGAGCAAAACAGGTTAATTCACGCACAGGTGTTGAAGAATGAGCAACATCACCCTTGAAGGAGAACAAACAGACTCCCATTTTCATTTGAGAAGCCCTGGTATGGCCAACAATGAGAAATGGCTGCATTTAAGGACAATTTCCATGGGAATAAATSTACTCTTCAAGAAGTATCAACATGTCTAAGGACCTGCAAGATTGAGTGGCACTGAAATGCGGCTCAAATGAGAATGAAGAGCTTGGCCAGGGGTTTGGGAAATTCTTGAGATTGTGTTCATTGCTGTTAACCTTGGGTGGAAGAAGAGGAAATCGAACTGCTTTTTCTGGAGGAATTCAGGATCAAGGGCAAATAAAGCACTGAAGGAATGCTGGTAAAACATCTTTTTCAAGGGCCTCCAAAAATCAGTTGACGGTTTTTGGGGGGGTTGGTCGTTATTTCTTTGGGTTTTTTTTTGGTGTCATGAGCTCTACTATTATATTTAAAAGAAACCACCACAAGAAAAACAAAACAAAACAAGAACCAAACCAAAAAACCCCAAACCAAACCAAACAATAAACATACAACAACAGAAAAACCTCACAATGAAACAAAACAAAACAAAACAAAAAATAAAAAACCACCAAAAAAACAAAACAGGGTCTAGAGGAAAAAGGATAACTTGTCTACCAAAACACAATTTTCAGATCTGTTTCTGCAGCTTTAGAGAGACCCTTCCTCACAGCTGTCAGTGAGGTGGAAATGTCCTCTAGGGATGAGAAATTGATTCTGTTCAGTGCTTTTTCTGCCACAGCCATGAGAGAATGCAGTCCCCAAATGCTGGCTCTGGGAAACAGAACCTGGAACGAACATTTTGCACATTCAGGTTTTACCTGAGCTCAGTAAATTGTGACTAATGACTCCAACACAAYGCCGCAGATCCTAAGCCCTGAACAAAATGAGAAAACCCTCACTTCACTTGCCCAGCCAATATATTTCAGACTCGTGCATAATCAGTGCTCTACCTGGCTGGTGCCCAGGAGCCCTCTCAGAAAAGCCATACATTTCCCAAATCTCCTCCAAAACCACCAGTTAAAAAGGGAAGTTTCAATCTGAAAAATAGCCAGTGTGGGTTTTATGATTTTTTTTTTTCCCAAAGCATATTTACCTCCTATCATTAAACAGATAATAYCTTGTTAAAAATAGATTCAAATCACGGCCAACACTGCTCTTAAGCTTTCAGGAATCTTGCAAAGGTCAAGGGGAGAAACACTTAGCAAAAGGAGAAAAGGTAAGACATAATTTTTACATTTTCCCTCACTTGGGGGAGGGTTTTATTGTCCTTATGCATTGGAATTTATAAACTTAGTTCTCTCTCTTACTCCCAGATCTCAAAGCCACACTGGAGGGAGAGTCAGGCACATCTTCTAATAAACAGCAGATTCTCCCACATAGCTCAGACAGAAAAAAACCCTCATTTCTACTGTCTGGTTAGTAGCACACAGTGAGCATTACCCATCTCTCCTCTATTGAGATAGTACCTGCCAGATTCTCATATTGTCTTTCCACTGAAGCCTCGGGAGGATGTCAAAGAACTGTTTTGTTTTTGTACCACTCAAGTTAAAGGTTCATCATCCACCCCATAATCCTGGAATTAAAAACTGCCTAAAGAAACCAGACACGTTAATTTTSCACTTTAACATGAATATCATTTTTACCAAGCAATAAATAGGAATATTAAATTTAGCCTGCTGCTGCCTAGGTTTTCCAGAGACAAATATCCACTGTGACTCAATCACATGAGGAGCTTGGGCTCCTCACTTTGGAAGTTCTTCGGGGGTGTTTCTTCAGGTCTTGCTCTGTGATGTTCAACATCAACAGGGCTCTCAAAGGGAAAAAAAAGTGTAGCCCTYGTTGGTATTTCACACGTGCAGGTTTCTGTGCCCTGTTAGAGCTTGTGTATTTCCTCAATCAGAGGTTAGGAGGCACAAACATTCCCTGTGGCTCAGTGCTTGTAATTAAACACAGTGCTGAAGAAGCTAATTAAAAAAATGTTTTGATGATAGCTGTGTAATACTTAATAACCTTCGTAGTGGAACAGCTGTGCAGAAAATTCTGAATTTGTGAGTGTTTTTAGGAGTGTTACATCAATAGTGTGTTGACATGACTGCAGGCACTGAGGAGAAGGGGAGACAGGCGATACCTTGGGTGGCTTTTGGGCTGTTTGGAAGGACAAGGAGTCACCTCACCTTCCTCCAAGGGGGTGCATCACCACCTTCTGTAAGCATAGGAACTATTTTAAATGTATATGTGAACTAATGGTAAACTCAGGCTTGGACGTTTTGGGTGCAAAAGTTGCACAGAACTATCTATATCCAGGMAAAAATCTGATTACTATCTGCTGGTGAGGAGCTTCCCTTTCATGCCAGAGTGGGGKTGGGCTGCAGARATATATATATTTATATATATTTATATACACAGACTATATACACACTCTCCCCTTTGCTCTGTAGGGGATTTCAATGCAATATTAGGAATATTTGGATTCTAMTCYRAGCAACSTGGCCTAGTGRARAGTTTCCCTTCCTTCAGAGGGGTTGGAATGAGATGTTCTTTAAGGTCCTTTTCAACCCAAACCACTCCAATGATCCAATGAGAGGATATAGCACTATAAATAAGGAACGTTTATGAACTATTTCCCACASCCAATATTCAGACATTTTCTCTTGTACCAAATCCTCACTCCCACCAATTCCTGGGACTCWGCATCTCACTGAACTAATGAAAAAAAAAAAATCACTTTCTCCATGCCTTAACAACACAATCAGTTTTCACAAACTGCAAAAGTCACAAACAGATCACTGCGAGGGACACATTCCAAATAAATATTTCAACTTCTTATGCACACAGAAAAATGGGGACAAAGAAAAATCAATAGCAATATGCTTACTAATATGTGCCTTAGCCACAGGCTGCAGCATGGGATGCAATATACATAAGGTAAACATCTTCAATGCAACACAGTTCAATAAAATGATAGATATTCTAAAAATAAAGTGTCCCCAAAGAAACAGAAAACATAATATCTGCCCCAAAAAAGAAAGAAAATCCATGTAGCCTCAGCAGTGAGTATACAGTAATATATGCCCTCAAGGCTAGCTTTGGAATAAAAAWGCCTTTTGGGAAAGAAAAAAAAGTGAAGTTTCTCCAATGCACTTCTGGAAAGGAGCCGCATCCAGGGGATGCGGGGGATCCGGGAAGCTCCAGAATCTCCCAGGGCCCCGAACCGTGGGGCGGCGATGGGAGATGCGAACGGAGCCTTGTGGACTCCTGAACCAGAAAAGGAGATTTCAAAGCGGAAATCAGCACAGAATCTTCCAGGAGTAAACAGTGGCAGCGGAAAGCCAAAATTAACACTTTAAAAAGTACAATTTCCATTTCCAAGAACTTTCAAAGGGCCTCRTTCCTCCTGCACTTCTCACCTCTCTTCACTGTCACCTTGGGACTAATTTCACACAACATTGCCAAGGTTTTACCCGATTGCTGCATCGGAAAGGAAACACAAATCCATCCTCACTGTCTGTTTGGCGATCATCTGATTTTTAAAGCAATCCCCCGGTGCATGTGATTTGTAGGGGAGGATGTGAGTTTGACAGCTACATCTCTCAATATTGCACATAAATTAAAAATACATCATGGACTTCTCAAGCAAAATCTTGAAACACTTAGTCTRTTCGGAAGCAACAAGTCTAGTAACTCCTTATCATCTTCCTACTTAAAACGGATCTTCATCATTATTCCGTTCCATGGGCAAAAGCCAGAAACTGGGAGGATGTTGAAACAAGAATCACTRGAGGTTTTGGTTGTTTGTTTATGAAACACTGAATTTTAATTTAGTTAAATGCAGGTGCTGAGGGCTTGGTMTAATTTTTTTCATCTTGCCAGGTTATTTGCTTTAATCCTGTCACCATAGTGACTTCCCCCACCTCATTATACCTTGTGGAACCAAGTTAAAAACTTTAAGAACTTGGCCAAGGTTTCTTGAAAACCCTCTTAGATGAGAAAAATAAAAAATAATTTAGAAAAAAAAAATAGTAGTTCAACAAAGAAAGTGAAGAAAGCTGACTTTTCTATGACTATTTTTCAAGAATTAGGGTGGGGGTTTTTTGGCTGTAAGATTTTTATTGAAAAATAATGTCTTTTTGGACAGCAAAAGTTTCTTGAACCTTGAATGACTGAGCACCATTCTTCATTATGTTAATGTAAGTGGTAAAAGGGTTTCCTGACTGACACTAATTGATGGTCCCTCCTGGGGCTTAATTGACATGAGCTTGTCTCTATAAACCTGCACTGTTAATCAGCTCCTCACCCACTCTGGAAAATGTTTGCTGCTGAAGAAGTGTCGGTGGGGTTACAGACAGACAGCATTGATTCTAAGGGAGGGTGCTTTTCAGCACTCTCGTGGTATTTCATTAAACTGATATTTTCCCGATTCCTTTCTAAAGCAGAAAGATGCCATCTTAGATTCATTTACCTCTGGATTTATTTTTGCTATTGTTCTGTAAGTGTTTCATTTAGATGTTCAGTGTTTCCTTTGATCTACTGCAGCAGGCTTAGATAACCAGATGTTAAATATTGGTTGAAAACATCTAGAATTAGACACAATATCAAGCCACCCTATTCCACAAGGAAAGAGCCATCCTTTGATTGTTACAGCCATATTATTCCTGAAGTGAAACCATATTTAGAAAATACAAGGCAAAAAAAAATTTGTTATTTTAGTGATAGGACAAATATCCTTTCTTCCTATTCAGAGCCAGCACTGAATATTTTTCTGAAGTTTCTCTCAGCTATTAACTACACAGGTATTGAATTTCCCCAACTTCTCACTCCATCCCTTGCTGAGATATTCACATTTTGATTTAGAAAGTCCTTTTAAAAAACACTATTTGCTATTCAAAATCGGCCCATAGCCACAGTCCCTTCTCCCATCCCAGGTACCKGTGCTATTTCCAGCTAATCATTTTTAGCAAATCTTATACTTGCATCAGTTTTCCAATTTTTTAAGAAATCCTGAGTACACATAATATAAGCTGTTACTTATTAATAATGGTACAATTATTGTAAACACTGAAGRTAGAGGGGAATACAGATATTCAGATTTATCATCTATCATGCACAAAAAAAATTACTTTATAGCATTCTCTATAGATAGGGAGAATATTAAAGCACCACATTTTATTTGATTTACTTTACTGACTGCAGTCTTTGCTCACTAACAGTATCAGACAAATGGTTAAAAAGAGTTTTAAAGAATAAAAGAAGGGATTTACAAAATGCAAGCAGTTATTTTCCTGCCCATTGCAGATGGCAGGGATGCCTGGCAGAAATGGGAACTGCTGAACCCAGCATGGTGGGTGACTTGCACCAAGGCAGAGAGCCCATTCTGCACGTTAGGACTCTGAAAAAAGTTTTATTCTCAAAAGATGCTTGGGATGAMAATGGAAGACAGCCTAGTATTTCCYRAAAAYAATTTGGGACRMAWAYWCAATTCTATTCAATCTCATATGGTGCTTAGGCACCAGTTATAGACAAGCAGCTATAAATAATTTTAAGTTCTCAGAACTAACCCACAGGATATTTTGGGGATGTGACTTTTTCTCTTACCCTAAGGCCGTGCTCCCAGCTCTAGAGCCCCAGGTACAGCACATCCCTCCTGCAACCCCAAAGCACTCCTGCTCCACTGATCTACAGCCACAGTGCTGTAAAGACATTTTACAACCCCATTAATCTCAGAACACTGCTCCCCTCTAAGCATCCTTTCCTAAAAACACCAAACAAGCTGCTTTACCTACTTCCACAGCCCTTAGGAAAAGAACATCTACTCTAATATCCTTCCTGCCATGTCAGGGGCTCAGCCTTTCCCCATCTGCTCCACAACATTGGCTTCCACCCCTTGGGTTTTCCAAACGAGCACCTTAACGCCTTTACTCTTGGGAGAAGCACTTTGGAAAAGCCTGGAAAAATACTTCACCATTCCCCTTCCAAACTCATCATAATTCACCYRCCGTGAAGCACYGTGGAATAGTAACTGGATTTTGGAKGGGRGYTGCCCTGTGTTTAAATAATTCTTGCTGTAAGGTCATAGAAGATGAGGACAAGTTGATAATAATGGTAATATTTGGTAGGTTCACAAAAATACTGAACTGCCTCCAATTTTATGACAGCTACCTGAGCGGGAAGCACACAGCAGTAAACATGACTAAATCCATTTTTATAGACATGTATATAAATTATTGGGATAAACTCATCAAAAGCACAGCAGGTTAACTGGTACACCAAGGGGGAAAAAAAAATCTCCTAAAAACAGCAATACAAGCGTGGCTTTTAAATTGTTAAATTATTTGGACAGGGAAAATTATGTACATAAAGATAAGCATGGGATGCATCCTGAATAATTTATTTCGGTTCAAGTTCTTGTTTCCTGAGGAGTCAAAGCTTGTGGGTTGCTTTGAATTTACAAGCCATAATGGGCTGACCCAATTTACACCAGTACATTGCAAACCTCCAGAACCATTTTTCACATTGCTCATTTAATATCTCTTTCTTTGAGGGCTGGATGGTTTAGCTGGTCATATGTCAAAAGGTACCATGTGCTGTCAGGAAGTTTTTTTTAAAGTTACACCAAGGGACAGAAAGATTGAAAAGATTTTAAGACAGGCTTGTGAAAACTTTAAATCATAAACCATTGCACAGTGCATAAATCATACAATTGTTGAGATAGCAGCCCTCAGTGCATGATGGTTTACATCTGTTGGGTGAGCAGCTATCAAAGCTATTTCATATTTCTTCTGTTCTATTTGYSTGTTTCATTCTCAGCCCTGCACTGYTTTCCCCTCCTCTTGCCTGGAATGCAATAAATAAAATACACAGATATTGTTTGCTGTTACGTCAACTCAAATTTTGAGTGTTGAACAAMAAAACACTGAGAAATAAAGCAAATTTCAGACTGAATAGGGAGAGAGTCATGTGCTTCATCCATAATATAGATATACAATGAAAGTTGCCATTTCAGGGTTCAAACCCAAGTTATCTATGCTATTGCTTACAATSCCCCAATATATTTTACAAATACAACAAGAATTCCTCCCTCCTAAACTTTCTCTGTTCTCACTCTTATCTATGAGATGCTGAAAACCAAGTTAACCCCAGCCAATACACACTCTGTATTTTACAGTGACTGAATATATTGCCAGATTCCAGCATAAGCATCTCTCAGGAAGCCCAGGAGATGACAAGTCCAGCCTTGGAGTTGCACCTTGGCTGTGTYACCTGAGCCAGAACAGACACAAAAATCATTTAATCTAAAAGCTTTGCATCAAGCAGAACTGCCTGCAGCAACTGAGAATGTTATAGCTGAAAACAAAGCTCTACGCYCAACCCTGACAAATTCCTCAAAATGCTTTTTCTAAGCAGATTACGTAAATTATTTATGGCTATAGAGGAGTGGCTGTGTGGCAAGTMTGGCAGAAATTAGTTCAGGGATTTTCTGAAGCCCCTCAGGAATTTCAGAGTTCAACCACCTTTTCTACTCCCCTGGGTGTTGATGGTTATACACCAGACACTGGAAAGTATTTCTTCCATTTCCATCTGCGAAATCAGCTCCTGAAATATCCTCACATCAAGGAAGGTCCCTACAAACCCCATAACCTCCAATATTTTCTTTCTTAATATCAAAATACCTGAAAACTCCATAAGGTATTTGTTTCTACCTTAACGAGGCTGAGCTAAATGAAGGCACACTTCAAAGCCCAAATAAAATCAAAAGTTTAGMAGGATTCAGATGGGAAATACAACCAGTCTTCTTTAATATGCTCAGTCCAATGTAATCATAAAACCCCTTTTCTGTTCTGAATTGAGCAGMCAAGCTTTAGACTCCTGTTTAATCTAAAGCAGGCAGAGGCCTAGTTTTAATCCATATCCATATGATCAGGATTGTTTTCAAAGGTACAAATTTCGGGTTGAGGGGGTATCACCCTCAGCCARATTTGCCATTTGCTTGGGGATTCACTCACATCTCATCTGTCCTACTCTTGGACTTGTTCAGAAAGTTATTTTTCCTTCAAAGCTTCACCTATTTGAAAACACAGCTTTCACCTTGGGAGTTAATTTTTATATATATATATTTAATGGCTATATATATATATTTAAATGGCTGGAAAACCCAAAATGGCTCTTTCTCACCTGTTAAAGCCATACACAAACCAAAGTGCTGAATGGCTCCAGTCAGCCAGRGATTGACACAGAACATTTGTATGTGCAAACAGAAAATCATAGTTTAGAAATCTCTAAACTTCAGACCCATTTAGAGAGTCAATGATCCTTGATTAATGACTTTGGGAAAAATGGCTGATGCATAATCCTTGTCCTGGACATAAGCAAATCAAAGAATTTAAATGCTGAAAGAAAGCTGGCATGTGTAATAAAGTTCACGGTGGTAAGATAYTAGGAGTTTTGACAGAATTGCAGTGTTAGCTAATTTACATGCCATGAACTACACTAGCAAGCTCTGGGGATCTTTTTATGCTAATAGGATCTGGAGTAGACTGAAATGGAATTCCAAATAAACATATACATATGGGTCATAATCCAGTAACTGTAGTAAACACATCCTGAATAAAATTACAGAGGAGAGCAACAAGAAATCCTTAAGCAAACTCTGGAGTGTTATTTGGGTATTTTAYACAAACCCAAAAACCCTTTGTGCATTTGTATATTCATGTTCACAGGGGCACCATGCAGTACTGCRGCCTTTGAGCAGGTACACAAGTTATCCCTCTTGATGCAGAATGGATTTATGCAGGAAATTGATCTCCTTYCCAAAGACTCAAGTGATCAAAACCAGAACAACAGGTGGCTCAGGTTTCAAAGAAGCCATTTCACCAAAGAGATCTAACATGAAATATTTGTATTATGAAGTCAAGACAAGTGGGTGCATTTCCGCTGGCTAACAGCCAGTTATGGTGAGCTGACCCACACTGCTTTTCTAGACACGTGAGTTTCTGCCAGAAAAGTTAGTTTATCAACTGGCTGGCTTAATTAACTCCCTCTTTCTGCTCTGTGGTTGCCACAAGACAGAAATTAGATGCATCCAAACAGACTCATTCCAAGTCAGCATTTTCTGGCCCATAAGAAGTTGCTCTGATTATCAAAATTCTCCATTAATTCTCATATCCACGTTAGTGGTCAAACAGCAAGGCTTGGTTCACTGAGCACACCAGTGGTGTACAATTGTAGCCTTGCAGGGGCATTTCAAGCCTATCTTGACACAATCAATAAACCATTCTGCACGAAGAACGAGAAGAGGATTGGAAATAAACATCTGTGTCGCCAAGTCAGGCCCACGCTTGCTTTTCCAATTGCAGTGCTGGACACTTTCGTACAAAGACTTGCTATCCCTGAAGTTATGCCAAAGAGAAGCAAATAAACCTTCACCAGAGCTCATGTCACCARCATGAGCTTTGCTGATGCTTTGATGAGTCAGAGGCTGATTATAAAGACAAGGAATGGTTTTTCCTTTGTGGTTTCTCAGGTTGTTCTTATATCTCTGTTACAAATTCACCCTAATTTTATTTTTTACAGCCAAACTAGATGTCATTCCTGATGAACCATTTGACCCTTCAGACGTATCACTCATTTTCTTGTGGATATTTCTAGGAAACCAATTTTTTGGGAGACTTTAGTGAGAGTAGGAACTCTCACACATTTTGCCACCCCTCTTCCCTTTTACACGCAAGCAATGTGGAATAGTTCAATAGATTTTGAATAGTTTCTGGTTCAAAATAACTCCTTTAAATTAAAAAACCCATGAAGAAACTAGAGCTAAAATTAAGGGTTCAGGACCAAGCTCTTCAGTCACATTCACTGTGAGACAAAAGAGTATGCCTGGTAAATATTGCTTTCAAAGTATCTCAGCACACTTCTGTACTGCAGCTTGTAAATATAAGGAGTAACTAAACCACTTATAATATTTTGCCTTTTTCTTATACTTTTTTAAAAGTGACAGCTGCAATCAATTCTCTTCTCTGATGGCATTAGGAATGGTCCATATTTAATATTCCCAAGGAAGACTATCCTTTATGGACTTTTAAATATTTTCTTAAGAAAGAGGGCAATCTAAGGAGCTGAGAACTACCCCAAATGCAGTAATAAAAGAAGCAAAACAGATCAAGAAGTTAAATTCTATCTCAGAGTTTAATTTGTTTTCAACAGGACTGGTTTATGAATCTTTCAAGTTTAGACCAACGTAGATAATTAGAGTAATTAAGTCTAGGAGGAAGCACAGAAAAGAATTAATTTCTGACTATTCCATTTCATGGCTGTGTATTCTTGCTCAGTCCTTCCCACCAGACACACTCTGTGCTTTCCTGATCCTGGGCTGCTACACAGTCAGCAAGACAGACAAGATAAATAAGTCARCATCCAATCCCACAAAAGTCAGGTAATATTCCTTTGTATCAGCGACCCCAGGTAGCCTAGAGCAGGTACAAGAAAAGAAAATGGAAAAGGGATGGAGCAGGAGTGCATTGAATTCCTGACCCTTTCAGGGGATGCACGACTGAGGTTAACCCCAGCTCCCCAAGAAACCACATCCTGGGAAAAATGGGCAAAACCATTGTGCAAAGTGGGCATGAACAAAGAAACATTTTTTGTTGTCAGCCCACTGAAAACCAGGAGAGGAAGAATCAAAGAATCACCTCTTGCAACCTGCAAGTTGACATAATGATATATTGAAACCAACACTGAACAATTCCTGTTTTGACACTCAATTGACCTTGTATCAACAACTGTTCCTTTCATCACATTAGCTGGAACCTCACTCATTAAAACATCACCCCTTTTGTGCATTCCCAAAAAATCCCAGATGTTGCTTGAAATTCCTTGGGTTTAGAATTCCTTTGTYTAAAAGGGACTCTGCACAGCCTTTTAATGGATGCTTTAAAAGAAAAACCCTAAAGAAACAGAGAAACTACTTCACAAAACTCACCAGGCACACCACTGCCATGGGAAGGGACCTTGGATGTTCTGTTTAAGCCTGGAGTTGATTGCTTCTCACAACAAAAGGTGTTCATATCCAGGAAAAATACTGAGCTTTAATATCAAGTTGCTGCTGTGCATCTCTAATACAGTGCTGTGTGCACAGCACCTCCAATAAATAGAATAAAAAGAAGTAATGCACTGCCATGCTATGCTATGACCTCAGAAACAGAGCAAGTGGAGTCAAAAGCACAAGAACCTCAGAAATGGGGAAAGAAATGCAAGCAGATGGAGGGGGAGCAACTGTACTCCAAACATGTCAAGAGAAAGAAAGGAAATTAGAGAGAAAAAAATCAATGTGAATTTTAAAAATGAAAGGAGTTCCTCTTAGGGAAACCTAGACTGAGTGAAGAGAGGTAGAATTGCAGTGACTGGTTTTGTCCTAAGGTGTCCCATGTCTGGCAAGACATTGAAGAGTCAGAGGAGCTGGWATAAATTAATTAAATTCTAGTCTAAAGCAGCCATTGAAATGATGCTACCAGAGAGACACATGACTTCCCTTAATCAAAACTGGAGAAGATGATGTTCACTCTTCTCAAGCCTAAGCAGCCTATTTTCTCATTTATTTAGAATATTCTCTATTCCTGTGTGCATTTAGGTGAGATTTTCACCCTACTAAGCCACAAATGTTGAAGGAAAGAGTTTCTGCCTGTTCATAAACTGCATACCAGGTGTCAGGGTTGCAATTCAGCTGTCAGTGGCCGACACTGAATTGTGATAATGGAGGCAGAATTGCATAAAGGAAGTTCTCCTCACTCTTGAATTAGATTATTTCACCTTTGTCTTATTCAACGTTTTCTCTTTTATAAAAAGGAAAAGAAAGCCTCAGTTCTGACTCCTCTGACAAGTGATAAGGAAAATATGAACATGTTGGACTGGGAAAAAGTGGCTTGTAACTCTGGCTCTGTCCCAAAAGTCTGCATGATCTGGAGCAGCCTCTGTTCCCCCTTGTGCTTTTAGGGAGCTGATTCCCCCTCACATATCCCAAACCCAGCAGCCACTCTGCAGCTCTAAATAAAGTATACAACAAGACTCCAAACCAAAACTCTGCCAATAGAGTGTTTGGCAATGAGAGTTATCCCTTATTATATTTAAAACAACAACAAAAAGAAAATCAAGAATAACATAACAGGGAGGGGGTGAAAAATAGTGGCAACTAACCTAACATGATACCAAACCTCTCTGAATACCATTTTAAACTTCACAGCATAAAGTTCTGTACTTTTAGCTGGCTATTTTTTTTTTTTAAATCAATGAGGCATTGGTTCTGCCAGTAACAGCCACAGTAAAATACAGCTTTCTGAAAAATAGGAAAGCTTATAATATTTTTACCTTTTTTTCACAGTGTGCCCTTGGAAAACATCACTCACTAATTATGCTTGTGCTGTTACATATTTTCTGTGTTGCTCGGCCTCCTTTGTCTGAGCCAGGTGTCTACATGAAGGGAACAGATCCTCAAAAGCAGTTAATACCTCACAGCCTCACTTGATTAAGGCATTAGCATCTCTGAAGAAACAGTCTCCTCTACCTCCTGATTTAACTATTGCTGCTTTTAAAAAGAAACTGATGCGAATAAAATATGCAGCCAAGCTACCAGCACCTGCAAAACACCTGCCAGTGTGACCAGGAAGGTCACGCTGCTCCTGGAGAGTCTCCATTTCTTCTTCCCCCTGCTCCAGCTGGAGGGTCACAGTTTACAAGAAACAGGCAGAGCTTGGAGGAAATCCTGTGCCAAATGCTCCAAGATGCAGCAGGTCCAAGAGAGGGACCTGTAACTAAGCAGACCAGCAAAAAAGAAAAATAGAAATCACATTTCACTTGGCAAGTTCTTGTCTGTTAGACTAAGAAATAATTTTGGAGCTCCTTAAAGGATAAAATTTTTTTTTTAAGGATTAATTGGGAATTTCAAAGGACTCTTAAAGGGTTTAAGCATTCTTTCAGCACCACAGGGAAAGCAATAATTACCTTTTCTCAGCCAACCTGTACTTTTTGAGCAGTGGAGAATAATGAAGTATGTTCCATAGCCCTTCCTCCACAAAGTTTATCCCATCCCTGCGAGGCAAGCTCAGCCAGCCAGGCTGCAGGTGGCTGTAGACTTTGCTAATGTTAAGAGAGGYATAGGCACTCCTTTGGGGGCAATTAACTGTGACTTGCTCAGATCAACTAAGTAATTCTTAACCTTGGATTCTTTGTGGAACAATTCATTCATTTAAACTGCCCTTATTATGTAAATCCACTTAAAGCGAATTTGATAACAAACAAGCAGYCACAACCATTTTCTCTCCTAAATAAAACCAAAACAGAATATGTAGGGGTATACATTTTGAAAGCCTTTCTTTTTAAAGCATCTTTGCTGGTAACATCAGGATCAGCGGGAGGCAATGCAGAGCACCAGTGAGACAGTATCTGCAGAGGTTTGCTTGGGTGAATTCATTATTGCTTGGCAAACTGAGCACTTTCCTCAGGAAATATTTTGTCCTTTGGAGTTTTTGATTTAAACATACTTAGTTGATGCAGTTTTTCCCTAAGTGTCTCTTTCTTAAAAGCGCCTCTGGCAAAAAGCAGAGGATAAAGGCACAGCAGAGCCAAGAAACCCAGGGTGCACTCGCAGCTGATGCCTCTGTGCCCCCTGTTACACCCCCAGAGCCAAGGGCAGGATGAAGGTGAGCACAACCTGGGCTGTGTTGCCCTTGGGCAATCACAATTTGGAGGGGGGTAAAACCCACCAGGAGATCTGTGCTGCCATTTTTCTCATTAAGACCAAAACTGTGCAATTTTTCCAGCAGAGCCCAACCACCCCCAGTCCACCTGAACAGCCAAGCTGACTGCTATCCCCTCTCCCAGCTCYTCTCCTTTGCTTTTAAACGTTTTGCTGCCATTAGAGATGTCATTCCTGCTGCCTGTCCCAAAGGCCCATCACATTAATAAATGTTGTGCCACAGCAGGACAGATTCTCAGGCTGACACTGCCTGCACTCTGAGCATGGGCTGGAAAGATGAGACAGAGCAGGTAAAAGCCCTAAATATTTTGTATCATGAGCATCAAGGAATGGACGGAATCTTAGATCTCCCCTAAGAATAAAGCTCATGGGGAAAGAAAACAACTGTGTGACATGAACTGTGTAAATCCATCTAGSTGAAGGAGATGAGTTCTGTACCTTGGACATTGTTGGTGACAGGGTAGGAATGCAGATTTATCAGTTGAGGACACTTAGTTACCTGAGAGCAGTGACTGGATTATGTGGATTAACTGGATTTATCCCAGCAGCCACATTCTGGTGTCCATCCAAAACACCGACAGAATCCATCCAGACCATGCCATTCCCTGCTGCCTGACASTGCAACATCTGAGTTTGTGTCGTTTCAGAAACAGCATCCCCTCAGTGAGGGAAACCTCAGTGCTGCAAGGAATTGGAGCTTCTAACAGGGAGGGTCCTCAGGGCCATCAGCTCCCTGCTCACCCAGGGTGGTTTTACAGTCTGTCCCCTGTGAGAGCATCCTGCAGGTCACAGGGATCCCCAGGGCTGGGCACTGCCACTGGTGATGCACAGGGGCTGGGTACCCCTCACTCAGTTTCTGGACCTTCCTCTGCAGAGTAGAACTGCACAGCTTAGGTTTGACAGAAAGCAGAGGCAAGAGCAGAAAGAGARTTTATGTGATTAAACTGAGTTTGAACACCAGAGATGTTGGACCTAAATATCAATATAACCTATTTCTTTCCAAGAGTGTATTTCTTGGCCACTGACTGATCAGTTAATCCTCCTTTTTATTCTCCTCCCTTCAGTAAAACTCCCAAGTTATTGCAGGTGTTATCCAGGGACACGATATTCACAGTTCCATTTGCTTATGTTTTACTGCTCCCATTAAAACCTGTACAAAGTTTAGAGAGTGAACTTGAATTGTGCCCTTACTGGAAGCAGGTTGAGYCCTTYAGTTCTGCATTTTCATGCTACAAAATGAAGATTACCCCAGAACTATCTAAAAGAGAAATGAATCCTTTGAATCATTTCTGTTCCTTTTTTTTTTTTCTCTCCCATTTTTTTTTCTGTGTGTCCCCAGCCTGGCTTTTTATATACCTTTCAAACCCCAGCATATGCACATACCTCAGTTTGAGCCCATCTTGACTTGCTAATATCATATGCAATCCGTGCCTTCCATCTCACCAAAGTGAATGCAGTAAAAGAGCAGAATGCTTTTTTTTTTTTTCTGAGATGTCATGTAACATAAGATATGCAAACTGTCTCTGATTGGAAAGAAGAGATTATTTTTCCTGTCAAATACATATGCTTTATGTACACTGCTTGTTAGAACAATGTTCAACAAACATTCCTTTTTTAAAGGCTACAGAATATGCTGAAAATGAGTTTTGCAGGCAAAATTTTCSTGTGTAAGAAGAAAAATGGGAGTTCTACACAGTGTATTCTGCTATCATAATGGGTAACAAGAAGGGTCTGAGGGAAAGTGAGCAGTGGAGACTGCCAAGTTTGTCTGTACAATTTTGGGTTTGTCCTTTTTTTATAATGACCCGTGTGGTGGGGAGGAAAATCCAGGGTGGCAGTGCCAGCTCTGGTGCCAGGGCTAAGAGGAGGGAGGAGCTATTGTCGGGACGCAGCAGCTCTGTGCAGGCTCTGTGATATCCGTAGGATTTGGCCAATCTGTTCCTGCAGATGCTGGTTTGATGCATGATTTACCTGGCTCGGTGCAGCTCCCGTGTTGGAAAGCCACGGTGCCCGCATCCCCCGCGCTGCCAGGGCTGCACAGAACATCCACTCAGCCCTCTGCTGCCCCACAAAAGGGAGGAGAAGGCCTCCAGCATTTYGGTCTGCTTTGTTTTACCTTGTTTTTTTGGTTTTTTTTTTGTTTGTTTATTTTTTTTCCTGAGCTTTTCTGTACAGCTCTGAATATTTGCAGAATGTTTTTTTCCGTTTTCTTTTTTCCCCTCCAGATGGGCTCCTACTAAAGATTACAAGTAAACCAAGGAAAACACATATGAAGAAAGGTTTTTGAGCCAGACAGTGGGACAACACATCCACTTGTCATCCCTTCATGAAGCATTGGCTATTAAAGATGTAATATTTCCACTATTTCCCAGTTGCAATATAACAACTGACTCTGGGTGAGCACACACAACTGACCTTCTGTAAGCATTTTCAACACCCTTCAAAATATCACATTATTTACCAGTTGTGGGAAAGTGTCTTTAGTAAGCAGTACAAAGCAATCACAGTGGCTTTGGAGATTTTAAAGATTTCCTAAGGAGCCACTGGTGTCTTTAGGATGCCCTTGGGGCTTCTGTTTTGCACTGTGATTGTGCAGTGTTTTATTTCTGTCATAAAGTGCATACAAAGGGAAAAGGAAAGAAGTAATCTCCTACAGCTGGAAACCAAATTACAAGACTCTCTTATAATAAGGAGAGATTTTCCCCAAAGTGACACAGTGGGACATTAAGGCTTTGAATTTGATCCTACCTAAATGAACAGGAAAAAAAWATCCGTTGACTTTAGTGGTAGAAGATCAAACTCCAAAGGAGCTATTTAAAATGTTATGCGGGTGATGTATGAGCGTGGTTTCATAGATGTTCATTAAGAGTCTTTTTATCCCCTCCTGCCCTCTGAAAATGCTGCAGAAATATTATCAAGTTGTGTGATTACAGCGTGTGCTGATATGCCAATGGTATCTCCAAGAGCAGCGTTTCTGTTGAGTTCTAACTCGGATGAGCTTTATATTAACACGAGTTCACAAAGAAGGTTTTGTTATCTCTGCTGCTGGTGATTGTCAGTGCACACCAAAGCTTTAATAACACTCCTGCAATCAGCAAATAAAACACAACACCTCAGTGGTGAGCGTGTGTYGGTGCCTTCAGGATCCAGCACTGTCCCTAATTTGAGTTCCAGTTTCATTCTAATCTAACTTTTAGCACTACTTCCAGAAAACAAGGAATGGATATAGTGAGAAAGCAGAGTTTCTGAGGATTCRCTGGCATCTTGAATCCTCTTTGGAGTAAAAATAAAGTAATGCAGCCTGCACCCCRTTACATTGATGTGACTCACATTCAGGAGATTCAGCTTCTGTGGCCGATTTCACAGAAGTCAATATTCCCTCTTTCCCACTCCATAAATACCGCATGAAAAAGCTGGAACTGAGCTCAAATGCAGAGGAAATAGGAATTTTACAATTCTGAAATATGAAAATGACTATAGTTTAACATAATGCAATGACAAATCATTTGTAATCTGCCTAAATTTACCTTTTCTATCTGTACTGAACTGTGAAGTTCCTTGCAAGGCACCTGCTTCTTGGTTATACTTYGAGGTACATTTGAAGGATGGAATTACAACTTGTGAGATAAATTTTTCAGTCTCACTCCAGGCAACCTGTTGTCCTGAAAGGATCTGGATTTGCCCTGATGCTTCTTTAGCAACAGGATAGTTAATGAACTGCAGAACCAGAGTTCATTCTTGGAATACTCTGGAAARTCACAACAGTTTTATTGTAAAACCTGATCCAGTAACTGGTTGTGTTCATTTTCCTATTCACGACAACAGACTTTAGAAAATGCTTAATAAGAGTCAGGAAGTGATGTGAGAAAAATCATACACTGAGGTTCAAAGAAGAAATGAGCTAAAACTGAGCTAATGGCTTGCCTTGAGAGACTCCTGTGGGATAAGATCATCTTTAAATAAAAACTGTCAAGAATAGGTCTTCTAATTTTGTGGTGGTTGCTCAAGCTTTGCTCTTCCACAGAACAAATTTTTAGTAATGCAACCTGCACTTACAAGGTAGGTATTGCAATATGGGATAAACCAGGCAGCTTCAGGACAACAACTAATGAAGCTCAATAAACTTTGAAATGAAAGATAAAAAAACAACAAAAAAAAAAGGCCTTTTGAAAGTAATCCCCTGAACGTCCAAAAAAGATAATGATTTTGTAATTCCCTTTCTTAACAAAATCCTCGCTAATACTCACATTCCTGTAAGCTCTGAAATGCTGCTTTCATACAGACAGGCAAGTCCAGTGTGCCCAAACCTGAGCTGACCCCTTCCAAAGCATTTCAGTGAAACCCAATCAGATTCCTAACAAAAGGAGCTGCAGTGGCTCTTTTGACTCCTGGCTGTGGCTTTATCATCCCCTCCCTTTCTGTGGCTCCCTCCCTGCAGCTGGGAGCTCCTCAGTGCCAGTCTGGTGCTGCAATCTGGGGTTTTTGCATTTTCTGCCACCTTGTGTAATTGGGTTAGAATTGTAGAATTACCTCGTGAAGGTGGTTGATGGGCAGCAAAGCTGGCGTGAAACACACGGATGGAGGATGTAACTGGGAGCAGAGGATGGGGAGATCAGGGGCTCCCCTTTCCAGCAGCAATAAACTCTTCTGTCATCTCACCACCCCAAGCCCACAGGCATCTAATGGGTGCTATAATATCTTTCAGTCTGCTCCTCTCTAAAGCTATGCTTTGTTAGGGTTGGAAATAACCTGCACAACAGAGCAGCCTAAAATTGATGTGCTTGGTCTAAAGCTGCCAAGAGGGAGACACGGCAYATCCTGAGCAGAGCTGCTTGGAGCTGCCTTCAGCCAGGGCCCCCATTTGGTGTCATTAATGTCACACATTCCTCTGCAGCTACCTCAGCTGGATTCCTTGAGGAGTGCAGCAAAAGCTCACATTATTACTATTATTTTTGTTAAAAACACCGGGTGAGGCTGGAATGACACATCTGCCTACTGAGAGATGTGGTCATGGCTCTTCCCCAAAACGGGGAGGGCACATCCCAGTCCTGRTGCTGTTCCATCATTTTAATCACCTGCACAACAGCCTGCACTTGGCTGATACAGCTCTGTGTCCTGTTTTAGCCTTGCACATGAATCTCTGCTTCAGGGGGACGATTATGCAGTTTACATGAAACTCCCCAGCATAAATAGYTGATCTTTGAGGCAAGGACTGCACTCCAAGGTCCATGGCTCCTTAGCATCCCAGTCACAAAAGCTCCTTTCACATTTTTTATCCTTCTCCCAATGCATTTTGAGTACTTGATGATGAGTGAGACAGCTTGAGAAAGTGAGAGGTCACCCAGTCTGTGTGCTGGTGGCCGTTTGTGCAGTTTACCAGGCAAAGTTGGGAATTCAAGGTGTTGTTTCACCCCAGGTGTGTGCTTCCCATGAGCTGTAAAAAGAAGAGATGTAATACCACCTTCTCTGGAAGCAAACAGGGAATGTAGTTGTGTTTTCATTCGTGTGAAGCTCACCTTTCCAGGGAGCAGGGCTGGCAAAATGAGGTCATGACAGGGACGACGGATGCTACTGCTCTGTGGAGATTAAAGAATCACAGAATCRTTCAGGTTGGAAAGACCYCCAAGATCCTCGAGTCTGACTTCTGCAGCCAGTCCTGGGGCAAAAGGAGAAAGGAAAAAGGCTGTAAGGTCACATTGCCACAAGTTCAGGGGCAGAGATCTTGCTGCAATGGCAATTTCTGGAAAGCTGTTGCATTAAAGCTACTGCATTCAGATGCTTTATTAACAACTCCAGCTTTGATTGCTTGRTATGTTTTCTGCTCAGTAATTTGAAGCCGTAAATCACTGTTTAAGCTCCTAAAAATGAAGWGATCGTTAAGGAATTAAGAGTATATTACTGGCAGGAATATATGMTCCTTTGAGACAGGAAGAGTATCTCTCTTACACCACATAACATCTTTTTAACTATCTCTATAGAGATTGTGGAAAAGGAATTGGTTGTTTTTTTGTTGTGGGTTTTTTTTTTGGTTTTTTTTTTTTTCATAATGCAGACATTAGACTCAGAATTTCAGAARTGCAAACTGGGAATAGTATGTTTACAAGAAGCCTGATAGTCTGAAATCCAAACAGCTCTTACCTGGGTACCTTTCTTTTTAAGAACGTGAGCAGTATCACTGGAAGTTAGCTGAACTGGACAGCTGATTTTACCCAGAAATAATAAAAAATGCTGGGTTTGTATACATTTAGAAATAGGAAGAGTAATCAATCAGTCACTAAGATTGGACTGAGCAATAGGTTAACCTTTCTGGAAAAGTATTATTTTAGTTTGAGAGTTGATTTCTTAATATAGCAGACCAAGCTCTGTTTCCAAACAAACACTCAGGTCTAAATTAGATACCCTAACACCTAAGTAAAAAAAAGAAAAAAATTAGTCTGAGAATAGAATTTAAAGCTCAGAATCAAAACTAAGAGTTTAGACAGCCAAAGGCTGTAAGAGAAATCCAGAAGGCTTTCACATTTTGGGGCCATTACTAGCAACTAGCTATTAGGAAATGCTAAACACATAACCATATTGGAAGCCTCAGTTCTCTCTGGAGATTAAATGCCAGGCTGAATCATGTTGGAAAAAAGGCATTCCCATTCCCTCCAGGCTCCCCAGTCTGCAGTATATTCCCGAGGGTTTAAATCAAAAGTTCAAGAAGTTTAACTCTGCAAAAGTCCCAACTTCAGTGGCAAAGCCAAGCATAAGCACCATGACTCAACTCCCTGCTCAGGGTGAGCAGAGAGAACACACATTTTTCACCTCAGAAAGTATCACAGAGGCAGCTCTGGCCCAGCTGTGGGATCACAGGATGCAGGAGTTCAGGAGTCACACAGAATTACAAAGGTGGGATATAAAACAAGCTGTAGCAGAGAGTTTGCCCATCAAGGAGCAGGAAATCTGTGCTGAAGTCCATGCTTGGGCAGGAGTTAGTGCATCACTTGTTTCATTCTACAAGGAAAAGAGGACTGTGTGAGGGATTTTTATCTGTAAATAATGTAAAAGCATGGAGTTTAGGGTTTTCCCCCCCTTTTGTTTTTTCTCCCTTTAGGATGTCTTATTTAAGTATATGGCACTTGCTGTTTCTCTTGAAAGGAAGAGTTTCAAAACTCAGCAGTGCAGCACTGAAGATTTGTCACAAAACTGAAGGTTTGGCTGGGATCTTGTTTTCAGCTATCCTTTGAAATTTGTAGTAAGGTTCAATTTCATGTATTCAYAACAATTTTATTTGTTTCCTATTGAGTGACAGGCTAGGGATAAAAACATCTTTGAAGAACTGGGATTTTTATTGGATTTGAGTGCAGGTCATTTTTTTTTCCTCAGGTTCCTTAGGCAGTGCCTAAAATTCAGACCATTTTAAGGCAAATTTCTGGTGGTAGCAAGATAAAATTGTGAGAGAACAACTATTCTTCAGGTAATTTTTGTTATCAATGACAGATTTTTTTCAGCAGAAAATATATTTCTACTCATTGCTGCAATTTGTGACAGTTCTCAGAGCYGCACAAGCCAAAGGCACTGATTTCAGCAGACTGAACATGGATGGTAAAGCACCAGACCCTCATTAGGAAAGTACATTTTAAAATTAATTATCTAATGCTGCAAAATGTGAAAAATAATGGAAATGCAGTTAAATTTTCCATATGTCTTATTGAATCAATCTCTGATCTTGTTAGGCAAGTTAAAAAAGCACCTGTCTCTAATAGGGTCAATTACTTCTCCAGGACCAATTCTCTTGGCTTTTTGGAATTGGCATTGGATATTTTATGCAATGTGCTGCTTGATTTAATTTCTGGCATGATGATTTCTGTCCCTTGGTAGATTTTCAGCTGCTCAAGTAGTAGAAAGATGAAGGATTTGATCTCTKTGAGAAAATCTTCCTCAATRAAGCAAACTGGCGATTCCATCTAAYTCCARACAKAATGAATGAACACCACAGAGATAATAAGTAGAAAAAAAAATTAAAATAATTATTCAGTGGCCTTTAAGTCTTGTGTTAAATTTCATTGGGAAATAAAACATTTGACTGAGAACATATTAACATCACCAGGTTCATGCCCAAACCAAGAAGGAAATAGAAGAGTTTCAATTAGACTGAAGACTTAAGCTTATCCCACATGCATAAAAGTTTTGTAACTGAAGAAATACTTGCCTTTCATCTTTGCAATTGGCACAGAAGCTTTTTGAATATATGGATGAACCCAAAAGTTGCCCAGTTATCTATTCAAATATTAAATCAARCTTTGGGCCTACATGGCTGAAGAGGCTGAAATGTTTGCCTCTTGAAAATTCTGTACAGAAATTACAAATAACATAAAGCAGGGAGGCATTTAAATGCTGGGTTTGTCCATTAGGATGTGCAATGCAGAACAGCAAGTTTTAATTCTGTATTCCATTTTGTTCAGCAGGAAGATTGCTGCAGCTTATTACACCTCATTATGTATTTAGCAAAATCAGCAAACAATCCAGCAACTGAATAGCTAAAGAGGATCACACACGTGTGAAACTGTACAAGAGAAGGCAGAAGGACAGAATTGCAAGAYAAAAATCTTTGTAGGATGAAGTGGCTCTCTAAAGTTTGCCTGTGATCATGGAATCATGGAATGGTTTGTGTTGGAAAGGACCTTAAAWATYGTCTYGTTCCACSCCCTGCCATGGGCAGGGACACCTTCCACYATCCCAGTTTGCTCCAAGTCCCATCCAACTYGGCCTTGGACACYTCCAGGGATGGRGCATCCTGRTCCTTGATCATGCAGACACRGCAKCCATCTGAGCTKCTCATTAGCAGGGTAATTGCTTGAGTAATTATGGCAAGAGTTGCCCAGRTCTTGAGCGTGTTCTGCTAAATAAATTTGTGCCTCAGCAGTTGCACCTCCTGTGAGGTTGAGCAGCTTCCTCAGCCCAGGGCTGCGAGAGTGGCACCTCAATGCCTCCTTTTTGCTTCAATGAAGTTTTTTAAGGTGCTAAAATACCTACTGAAAACAAGGAAGGAGAGGATAAGAGAAGGACTTGTAAAAGGAGCCATGTCCTCACCTTTCAGTGATCCAAGATCTCTGCACTGCCTTCCACCAGCGATGCAAGTGCTGCCTACCCACCCATCCCTTGTACCAATAACATTTCTCCCATTTTGTGTTTTCAGCTGTTTTATTGATAATTTTAGACATCAGCGTTTCACTCTTTGAAAACAAGATTTAGACATCTTGTCCATGGGAAAAAAAATTTCCAGGCAAATGCCAACAAGGACTGGCAAGAAATAATAAAGATCAGCAGGGCTAAGTTTTTCTCTAAAGGGATCTTTGTTCTATGCTGAATAAAACTTTGGGCAAAATCAAATGCCAAATTAATTTCTTCCTTCCTCAACTCTGTTAACTGTCCAACTGGAATATCAGTCTGCAGCTGATGATGACCACTTTTTTTGTCTTGACTCCTAGGAAATTTTCCAATGTAAATAATAATAACGTTTGAACAATACCAATCTATTAAAGTTAATGGAAAATTTTCTTGGCTAAGGTGACTCTGCTCTGCCCTGAGATGCTGTGGGATGCTCCAGGTGCCATGGACCAGAGTGGTACCTGCTCCTTGGACCCTGCTGCCTTTCAGCTGCACAGGACTTCTCAGAACCATGGAGATCTTGAAACCTACACACACACCTTGTCTTAAAGGTGTTAAAGATGTGTGGTTGTTTAGGAACTGCAGAGGATATTTATTCACCTTAGGAAAAACAGTGTATTAATGTACTCTCAGAAATTTAAAGTACTTTTCCACTAAGAAGCCACAATCAGTTTCTAGGGTTTCTGATACAATTGATTATTGCATTACTGCCTGATTGTTGAATTGAAAATGTGCAGCTGTTCCCCTTCAATTTCTGTGTAGTAAAAGCTCCTTAAGTTTTCAAAATATCCAGAGGAATTTCCCTCACTGTGCCTTTGTTTTCAATGTATTCTCATCCTGCAAGGCGATGTTGAGTGTAAGGTGTAAGGAAGACAGTTTTTCTCTGCTCTGCAATACTTTCTGAATTCTCCAGGACTGCTGTATCTCATCTTGCATAACACAGCAGATGGGAGAGAGAAGAGAGTGGGGCAGAATCCAGTAACATCGTTTGGATGGTTGGACTGGCAGATTGCAGGAAACTGTGTTGATGGTACCTGCCAAGTCACCAATCAGTCTGAATCAATTAATTGTCAAACTGGCACACAGCTCCTAGCAGGAAGCTCCGTGTCTCATTTGGGTTGGTTTTCTTAGCGTTTTTATTTTTATCTATCCAATGTCACTTTTTTTTTTTTAATATCTTTATTCTTTTGAAGGTTCATCCTTTTGTTTACTGACATCTTGAGTATCCGTGCTTCTTGTAACTCTGTAGATAATGCATCAAAGTCAGTACTGCCTGKTTTTGCTGGTGTTTAATGTTTTCTGGATAACAAATTGTTTTCAGGAAGTGAAAATATTATTCAAAGGAAGATATGTTTAAGATATCAGAAGTTAAAGCATCACTGAAAATACTGGAAAAGAAAATCTGTTTTATTTCTTCATTAGCAACATCCTTTAGCCACTTAAAAGTTCTGYTTTCTATTTTTGTGTGTGCCTTTCTCCAGCAGTAATATTGCTGTTGGCTTCCCATAAATGACCTTGTTTATGTCTTCATATTTATTCATAGCACCAAGCTATGACATAGTATACAAATGTAATACACACATTACTAACAGCATTTAAATTAAATATGGACTGWAGCAGAGGCAGCTCTTCCCTGGGATAGTGAGGACCATCCCCACCATCCTTATTCCTGCTGGTAAAATCTTTGTCAGCATTATATCTCCCAGGGCAGAGGATGTGCCAGCCCCATGCTGGAATTGCCCCATGCAGCCCTTGTGTGCATCCCCACCACCTGGGAAGCACTGCAGCTGCTCTTTTTCTATATATTATTTTCTTCTGGATTGTTTTTGGACCCAACTTAGCTCTGCCTCACCTCAAATCTCCAGTTCCAGCAGCAGCWGTTTCAAAGCACAGTGGGGGCACCCCATGTCCTCATCTCCACTGGCACAAAATGAGGGGGAGCTGATTAAAGCTGCTGTGGTGTGGACAGAACACACCTGCCTGGCTGCACCAGCACTCCCAAATCCACCCTGCCCCAATATTTTTGGGTAAAATATAGTGCTCTTCACAAATGTGTCAGGAGCTGCAATGTGAGCTCTATGCAAAGAACTGCTCTTCGATGGACTCATTTGGAAAAAAAAAAAAAAAGTTAATTTTCTGTGAGAGTAACTTTCTTTAAGCTGGTTTTTGTGGCTGTGGGGGAGACACAAAATGCTTGTAGGAGTGGGGCCTGGCCTGTTGGAAGCAGGTGTTCCCTCCCAGCCCCGCTGCCACTGTTGGTCTCCAGACATCTGTCATTGTGCAGGGAAAGGTGCTCGGAGCTCAGCGGAGGCACAGGCGGAACAGCCAAGCTTGTACCGCATGGAAAAGAGCTGCAAATGCTTCAGAAAAGAAAAATGTTAAATATTGCAGCCTGAGCAGGGCCTGGGGGAATCATGAGATGGGCCTGAGGTGGTCCCAAGGGTTTGACATTGGGTGGAGAGGGCCAATGCATTCCTGACGTGGTGATGGGCTCTGGGTCCTGCCAGATGCATCCCTCATGTGGTGATGGGTTCTGGGTCCTGACAGATGCATCCCTCAGGTGGTGATGGGCTCTGGGTCCTGACAGATGCATCCCTCAGGTGGTGATGGGCTCTGGGTCCTGACAGATGCATCCCTCAGGTGGTGATGGGCTCTGGGTCCTGCCAGATGCATCCCTCAKGTGGTGATGGGYTCTGGGTCCTGMCAGATGCATCCCTCAGGTGGTGATGGGCTCTGGGTCCTGCCAGAKGMATCCCTCASGTGGTGATGGRCTCTGGGTCCTGMCAGATGCATCCCTCACRTGGTGATGGRCTCTGGGTCCTGCCAGATGCATCCCTCASGTGGTGATGGRCTCTGGGTCCTGMCAGKCACAGATCATCACTGTCATCCCCAGATTTCCACCAGGATTGGATCTGGTGTCTCCATTCTCTCAGTCATCRGGGCACACAAGATGGATTTTGTGTCAGTGTTATGACACTGAAGGAATAACAAGATTGGAARTCTCGGCATCCAGAGATAATGATGAGCACGACATCTCCTCATATCAATTTAACCCATCAAAAACCTCCTGAAATGGGTGCATGGGTTCAGGCCAGGCTCTGTGTCAGAATCCAGGCCACAGGGGCTGGAATGGGGCAGCAGAAGCCCTGCCAGATGATTATTAAATGGGAATATTACACAGACCATGGTCTGCCATATCCACTGTCTCAGCCTTCTCCCAGACTGCCCAACATCACTCCTGCTATTGTCAGAGCAGCAAGCACTGGGGCAATGCTCACCCTGGATCTTGCAAGCCCACAAAAGGGGGAGATCAAACAGCCAAATCCCAAAAATAAGGGCTGAAATGATTTTTAGAAGCACAGATTTTCTGACAATCAAAGCATAAAGGTATAAGTGTGATTCTGTTGGGGAGGAGAGACCATTCTCTGCATACACAATCAAAGAATTTGATAGCAGAACTTTTCCCAGAGCCAAATAGTCACGTGCCCACATATAGAATTTATATAAAATCTTAGTAATTTTTACTGTATCTTAATCCAGCCCTTAGGGTTTCTTTGGATACTTGCCATTCTTTTCCCATATCAGTGCATTATTGAATAATAAATTAAATCTTTTCAAAAGTTGCTTTGTGTGGCTGAGTTTGAACTGCTGTACAAAGGAYTTTTCCACTGATGAACCTAGTGGATGGTGATTCTTTCTCTACAGTTGTCCAATTAATTTTTTTCTTAAATGTGAAAAAAAAAAACCTAACTTGTATCAGGATAGTTCCTGTTATACTTCAATATGATTTTGATTACATTATGCTACAGGAGTAGCACTGGCCTTCCTTCAAGTCTAGGTGAGAAGCTAATTGGTTTCAAACTGTTTTAAATATGGTGAAGTTATAGTTGTCAATTATTTTTCTGGAACAATAATAATTTCTCAGATTGAACTCTGCTTTGTTAAAGGACTTTAAAAGCTAAAATAATGAAATAACCGCCATTATTTTTCATGTTTTTTCTCTGCTTTCCCATTTAGAATCCTTTGGTTCCTGACCCCTAGAGCCTGTTAATTTTGATCAGCTTTAATTCTGAATTGAAAGTGTTCTCTCTTCTCTTTTTTTTTTTTTTTTTTTAATTTTTTTTTTTTTAAATTAGTATTGTGTTAATGCATTTTACATTGCTTAGAAGTTACTTCAGGAGCTGCTGCTGAAGGAGTCGTGGCAATATCATTTAATAAGCTCACTATTCATGCTTACTTTTAATGTCTTTTTACTGATTTAATCAATAATTCTGAAGCAGCATTGCACCATCTTTGTGGGCATCTCTCATCAAACCAATTACAAATTCTTTTTAATAGATATCCAAGGGTAATGTGTCGTTACAAAAAAATTAACTATGGAAATGCAATAGTGATGAATACACACTGAACTGCCTCAAAATTTCAGTTGAGACTTACACAAAATTATTATCCAGTTCCCAAAAGCAGAAATATTTCTCCAAACATTGCCTTAGGTTTGTGTTTGTCACAATACCACATTCAGAAAACACGACTGGCTACTCCCACCTACAGCAGCCTTTTAGTGTTTTTTGGGCAATATATCGTCACAGAACATTTATCACTTTTGATACATAATTAWCTGTAAAACAGGGATTAGGATTTTGTTGGGTAAGGCCCAGCCGTATGTGAAATCAGAACAAGGGTCATTACCTTTAATGCCTTTTTATCTCTTTGGATGCTGCAACAATTACTGCTTGGAAAGAAGGAGGATGGGGAGTGAGAATGGGCACTCCAAGGTGTTCCAGGCATCTGTTTGCCTGGACCAGCATGCCAGGGAAAAAGAAACTCTGAGAAATTCAACCAAAARCTAGAAGGTAGTCAYYTTCAAAGGCACACAGRAAAACCCACCACAGCAAATGGAGCCTGTGCTGGAGAGGATGGGATGATGATGGAGCAGAGTGATTGGATTTCCTGACAGAACAAAGAGAATTTGCTTGTCTAAATAGGGCCAGAGCCATTTTTCCAGATCTTTTCCAGTTTTTTTTCCCAGTTTTTTTAGCAGTCTGTTTTCAATAGYGATTCAGGGTTTAACCAATGGAAATGAAGGGATTTCATGTTGAAGCCCAAGGGCGTTAGCTTTGGTYGTGAGGATTTTTACATGGAAAGCCAACACACATTTTAGTTGTATTAGTGACCTCAGCAKATCAGATTAATCCAGCACAGGATCTGTCTATCAACAGTGGCCAATATCGATGTCTGATGCTGTCAAACACTTCTTGGCWGTTTCTATAACAGCTGCTCACCCTGACCCTGGGCAGCCAGATAGCTTCTCTCCTGATGTGCAGGGATTTACGATGCTCATATATTTCCATTCTCTCAGTGTAACTGCAGATACTTTACTGGGGTRTTTTTCTTTTATTTTCAAATGTAAYTTCTCATGATCTCCAAGTTTTACTGACCTTCCCTGTGATGAGCTGTCAGGCTGAGATGCTGTCAATGCGGCTCCGCGTGTTCACTTAAAAGGGTTCATTAAAAATGAGGCTKGTAAAGCCAGACACGCTGCTCTGCRAATCCGGAGCACAGACATCTGGTCCTGCTCCCATTAACATCAGGGGACTGCTGCTGATTCTGTAGGTGGGAGSAAGAGGAGATCCTGAGGGTGTGGATTTTCACAGCTCTGGGCGAGGTGTGARCAAGTCGTGATCAAAGCAGAGGAGTGTGAGGTGTGCGAGGAGAGCCGGGCGTCTGCTGCAGCCTCTGAGACAGAGCTGCCWCGCTGGAGGCACAGATGAGGCCTTGCAGGAGCTCCAAATATCCTCTGAAGAACTACCTGCTTGTCCCACCTGCTCATCTTAGCACTGACCTGCTGGATAAACCCAGGGCCCCCTGCYCTGCCCAAAGACAAAGCTTCCCAGAGCACATGGCAGGGAAAGGGGACTATTTTTGTGTTCTCTGATGACTTTATCTATGTAGAGAGATTCCTGCAGGGTGTCATGAAGCCAGGATAAATGTTGRGAAGGTGAACTAGATTATCCCTGAAAGTCTCTTCCAACTGAAAATATTTTATTCTTTCTATTCTTTTCCATTTCATTCCACTGCATTCACCSAACACCCCCAAAAGAACGATCTGACAGGAGGCACCTGTTAACATATGGTGTGCTGCACTTGGGGGCTGGCAGAAAGATGGTGCTGGGATAGCTTTTTCTTCTGTTTGGTTGAAAATGTCCTCAGTGACTTCAGAGATCAGACTGCAAGCCCCAGAAAACAATTCTTCCTGCAGATTGAAAGTATGAGCTGCTGCAGCAGGCTCTGCTTGCTCATTCTGCCAGCATGTCTCTGTCCTGATGAGGACAGGCCACCTACTGAAAAGTGCAAGTAATTCTCTTTCCACACCAATTCTTTTTTTTTTTTTTTTGGCTTCTTCACTAAGATTAATTCTTCTCCTTTGTATTTAACAGCACCTCCAACTAGCAAAACAAAACCAGCTTTATGAATAGCAGCAAACAATCTCCAGCCACATTGCCAGGTACTGTGGTGGCTTTGCAGGGGAGACATCTGTCTGATGGCAACTTGACCAAGACCAACAGTGGAGCAGAGTCACAGTCCCACATGCCAACATCACTCTGGTGACTGCCATGGACTAAAGGAGAAGTTGAGATTTTCTCAGTTCTGTTACCACTGGTCTGAAATTTCCTGTCTGTTTCTAAAAAATGCTCTTTCTCTCACTCTTGGCATAAGAAATGCCCCAGAATGCAGCACAAAGCTTTAAAAGCAAAATAGCCTAGTCTTCCTGTCACTGAGCCTATGCACAGGCTTTTCTCCAAGGCCTTGTCCCAAAAAGATTTTTTGGGACAAATTTCAGTCCCTGTAATAGTCACAGCCTGAGTAAAACTTAGATTTAAATTTATCTGAATAAAATAAAATCCCATCTGATTATTCCTGAAGCTGGAACCTAGGGCTGGAGTGTTAATCTCTTGCATCAGAACACACACCCACCTTTAAATCCAAACCCACAATGGATGTATTCCTCACGTAAGGAATGGTTGAATTCACAAGAGAACAGCTATTTTTGTAAGACTTTGGCTTTTGATGGCAGGATCTGAGATCTAATCTCTGCGATTTGAGGCTGAGCAGCTATGGAGCATATGTTGTGAAATGCAGAACGGARTTTCTGACCCTCCATTCCAGCATTTCGCAGCCTCCTGCTCCCCGGCATCCTTCCCTGAGCCCTCGGGTCCCAGTTTGTGCACAAAGAGCCAGCTTTTCCCTCCTTTCCATGCCAGCCCCAATCTCATCTCTGTTCTAAATATGGGCTTGGCAGTGTTTGAGGCGTTTGGTTGAAGTCTGTGTGTGTTTTAACCAGAACGCTTTTTCTCCGCGATTCCTTTACGGGAACACGCCAGACTGATTTGGAATTGTCTGATACAGGAATCACTTATTTGCCCTTCCACACAGGCACTGGAATGCTCTTAAAAGTCACATTTACACTGGAAAAAAACCACATCTGTGTCACAGGTAAAGTGGTGCAACTTCCTGGTGTTCGTAGTGTTTCTCCAGTTTGCAGTATCACTCCTTGCCAGGACAGCTCTACCTCTGCTTTGGTCACCTTTAGCATCTCCCATCCCTACTCCAGGGTGGACAGAGCCCATCAATCCTCTATTATAATMTATTATACTCTCTTCAAAAGAAATGAAATCCATATAAAGTCCAACCTGGAAGTTCCAGCATGCCCTGAAGCTGGCTGAGCATCCCCTCCCCTCCTCAGYTTCTAGCTCGCCTGTGTTTGTCCTTGTTGTACGAGCGCTTCCTGGCGAGACATGACTGTCAACTCTGCTGGAGACACAGTGTAAATATTTTGCACTTGTACAGCAGTGCACTCACTGGAGGAAACGCTGCTGCACACCAGCCTGTGCCGGGTTAACAGGAAAAGCAAGTTTTCTCATCTCTTTGGAGCAGCTCAATCTGTAGTGTGGTGCATGATTTAGCAGCATTTGTGATGTTTCCCTGATTAATTCTCAAAAAGGTTTCCTAGCAACAGGCGAAGGGAGACCACAAGCACTTTGCCAGTGGAGAAACTTCTTTGTGTTGTYGTGTGGTGTCAAGTATTAGGATTTTCACTTTCCTGTTTGTAAGTGTGCACAGAAGTCTCTGGCATGAAGTCACTTCTCTGCATATACATTCCTGCCATGAGAAACTGGGTTAGGGAAGCTTCTGTGGCAYGACAGAAGTAAGGGAAATATGTAATTTTTTAAAATTCTAACAACTAGATTTGAAACTCACAGGGATTACTTGGTTAAAATACTTCTCAAAGGGTGCCAGGCTCAATTTTAATGATTTATCGGATATATTATGTAACCTTCCAGGAAAATCTCAAAGGAAACGAATGAAAAAGGCAAGGCAAGACTTTTATTTTTATATTCCTGGATGCAGAACAGTTGTATTTGCAATTAATTTCCACTGTTACAGAAACTACTTGTAAATATGAGTTTAAGCTCCTGTCTGATATGACCAGCAAATTTGATATTAGAATGTGATCCTTATACATTTTTAATGTGAAACTGAAACAAGACAAAATAGAATAAATGCACCATTTCCATTATTTCCTCCTAYCTTTCAGTCCATAAAAGCCTATTCCTTTAAAAATTAGGCACAGCGCCTACAAAAAAAAAAAAGTGTCATTAGGAAAAAAGCTCCATGTTTCCAATGAAACATAAAGCATTAGTAGAACTTATCTGTGATTGGAATTAAAATTTTATCAGAAGACTGCAGCACTTGTTCATTCTTCWGGAAAAATAAAGATGGTGMCTCTATGGCAGGTTTGTCTTTGCAGTCAAGGAAATTTCCCAGTGGGAATGCTAGGAGAAAAAAGTTGGTATTTTCCTAAGGGTAGTAAACCAACAAGTTAATCCAAGGAAAAGTCAGCTGGGTAATTGTAAATTRGTAAATCCTTAATTAAAGGACAGTACAAAGGTATCTCAGCAGACACATACACAAGGTATTTGTCCTCTCCTCAGTTCTAATAAAATTGTTGTTTAGGTGGATTTATGAATTGACTTCAGGATTAGATGCTTCCCTTAGATGTGTCTTCATGATCTGGGAATAAAATTAACACG
Source organism: Malurus melanocephalus (assembly GCF_030028575.1). Taxonomy (NCBI): domain Eukaryota; kingdom Metazoa; phylum Chordata; class Aves; order Passeriformes; family Maluridae; genus Malurus; species Malurus melanocephalus. Next base: position 1,077,478 of record NW_026623399.1, read on the forward strand.
GCAGCAGAATGCAGATTCCAAAGTGATAAAGAAGTGAAAGTGCTAAAAAACTGAGAAACAAGGTTAAGTGCTCAGTTGAGGGGCTATTCCTGATTAGGAAGTAAAATCTAACGAGAGGTTTGTTTTCCTATGAATTAGAACTGGGGAAGCAGGACTTTGTGTGTAATTAATCCTAATTTCAGAGTGAATRTTCCATGTGAGTGGATTATCACTTGGGTAAAGATTTGCAAGGTTGAGCTCTCAGCACACTTTCCTGGGTCATAACCTTTAAATCAAGTATCGTAAGTTAAATATTGGGTTTCTGGGATTTCTGAGAAACCCACGGTGAGTATTTGCAAAAGTCAGAAGGCGGGATGGGCAGATGGGCCAAGAGGCAGGGTTGGGCTCCCCTGTGCTGGTGAGTGGGGGACAGACAGTGAGGACTGCAATCCCTGCTGCTCCATCCTGCACCCAGAACTCAGCAAAACATTCAGATCAGACCATCCTCAACTTTTTTTCCTCCCTGGGGGGCTGCCCCCAACAGTACAAACCCTCAGCTCYCCCWTTTYCACTTCTCATCTCTCCATTCCTCAYKCTGCAAGCAGGCAGCTCTGTGCTGAGGAACAGCTTGACAATTTAAAGWAGTGTATAGGACCATCCATCATGAATATGGAGACTTGAAAGAATGTTTAATTTTGCTGTCTTYGGGAAAGCAGCAGCCCAAGATTCCAGCTGCTCCAAATATGTCAGCGGTGGCTGCGGCTGCAGGGCCCTGAGAGGGAATGGGAGAAGCCACGTAGATTTATACATCTGCTGCTTCTGTGTGTTAAATGAGATCTCCATCTTTTATTACTGGTGCACCCCACCCATATTTGTTTGATTTTTATTCTTAAATTTTGTGTGGTTCGAAACACAGCCCACCTTGCAACAGCAGCACCCCTCTTTTCTTACAGAAAGGTGTTTTAGAAGCTAAAGGGTAGCGTGGTTTCCATGTCCTTTCACCAGATGACATCAYTTAACCCACCTTCTAACTCCAAATGTTAATATTTCATAAGATTGAGAGAATATTCACTTATGTCATTCCCCTTCCCACAAGCATACACTTGCAAAAATGTTTTCTAACTTATCTTAATTCGTATCTCTTATTTCATAATTACCATTTTACTATACTTTCTGCCCCTGTCATAGCTTAGTTGTGTTTTTTTGAAATTTAATCAAATAATAATTAAATTCTGAGGGTAACACCTCTGGTTATCTCTTCATAATTAAAGTTTACTTTTTTCTTCAGGAATRTTTGAAAGGAAAAAGCAATTGCTTGTAAGAATGCATGCATATAATTTGTGTGTGATTTGATGACTGAAGTGACTTTGGCAGGAAATCCAGAGGAAATAAAATTTATGTATTCAGATACTAAGACTTTAGAATTTTTCTTTTTCCATTTGGTTAACTAGTTTCAAGAAATCCAAACTACATGCCAAACAAAACCCAAGAGGTTTCTAAGCCTTCTGTCTCAAACATTTCTTTTGCTGAGCATGGTAGGTGCTACAAATTGCTCTCTTTACCTTCCCTCACAGGCAGACTAAATTCTTTCCAAGATGTGTTCAAAGAGGACCCATCAATATTTGCTTAATGGGGCATTGGTTTTTTCCCTGAAATCCTAGGAAAAAAACCCAAATTTCACTTAGCTGAGTAAAAGCACTATTAATGCAGTGAGAGCTGTGGCCCAGCTACCATTCTGCTCAGACAACAATTTTTCTYTGCCCTAGTCCAGGGTTACTTGGCATCTGAGATTTATAAAGAAAAAAAATAACCCGACACCATAACCCTTTCAATATTTCAGAGTTTACATTGACAAAATTGTTCTTAATATTTTATTGGACTATGTCCTCTCTAGACAGCTTGAGGATATTTTCCTCAAAATAAATAATGGTCAAGATGATCTAAAATAATAGCTTTTCATTCTGCCATTATTTACAGTCCTATGATTAAGTCATGAAACTGCAGAATACGCAAAGAGGTGATTATAACATTGCCAGTGTCCAGCAAAGTGTCTGCATCCCCAGCTGTGACAGATGTGGCAGAATAGAGAAAACACAGTTTGAGTCTATCAGCAATGGARAAGAAGATTTTAAATGTGCTGTCAGAGATGAAAGGGGAAAATTGTTCTGGTGGTAGAGAAAGTGATGAAAGTTTCCTCAAAACTGAACTCAGAGCGGAGCAGAGAGAGGGAACAGTAAATAATCAGTGCATGTGTTTCCTGCAGGATGATGTGTTTGTTCTTGGCTACGTGGAATAATTCTGCAAGCAAAAGGGGCTGTTAAGTATTGCACATCAGTGTTCCTTACCTTATTAGATTACAAGGTTTTACAGTGTTCTCTCAGAACCTGATAACAGTTCTGACTCCCTCTCCTTACACAAACCTTGACAACTATACAACGTTTTACATTTAATTACTTGAGCTGAAACTGTTCCTTGTACAAAGGTTGTTTTCAAATTAATTAATCTGCTTCCTCCATATGTCACAATTCTCTTTTGTAGCCTTCATGATCTTTCAGACATGAACAAAACTCATCCAAGATCCATATGTCTCTATATTTGCTGTTGTTATGCACTTGCACCTGATTTTTTTTTTAAACTTTCATTGAAAAACTACTGTTAAAACTAATGAAAAGCTTTTCACAATGTCACCTAGTCATAATATACTTTTTTTTTTTTTTTTTTTTTTTGAATTTTTTTTTCTGGTATGAACACTAATCTCATTCATATAACCACTACCTAAGGAAACTACTGGGCATTTGGATTTTTAATGCAATCTGAGAGATGGAATAGTTTAAGCCCATGGAAAAACAGCAGGAACTCTGCAGGTCACTGTCTAGTTACCAACAACAACAATATTCTGGGGAAGTTAACACCTAATCTAATTAGTTTCCTTGGAGAAGAAAAAAGTACCAAAAAGGGAGAGCTGTATCTCCCTGGGTTTATAATGTATATATTTTAATCCTGTAATTAGCATTGCAGTGGCTTATCCTGGTAGCATGAGATAGTCAAAGTTATCAGCTTTGCTGCCCAAATTAGAACCCTTAGTCTCTCCTGATTTGAACTATCTCAAAATAATTATAATAATAATAGTTTCTTGTTA
>NW_026623399.1:1080680-1101589 GCF_030028575.1 Malurus melanocephalus
CAGGGATCTCACAGCTGTCTTGTGTCCTCACGCAGTGAGTTTGATGACAAAAATGAGCACCTTGGTATTTTCCACTTGTTATTTTTCACTTGTTGTTTTCCAGTGGTTCTAAAACAATCCTCTGGCATCCCCACATTCCTCTGTACAAAACCACATGAAAAATGCTCTGGGAAACCTCTGGGTCTCTTGATCGAGGAAGGGCTGCTGTGATCCAGGAAAAGGAGATTCCTTGAACAGCTGCTGCTCCCATCTCAACAGTCTCAGCATTCCCATTCTGGGAAGGTTTGGAGGTCACTGGATTAGCTATATTTTCATCAATACAGTCACAAGCATTAGAAAATTTTTCTCCCCAACTTTTTGCAATCATGGAGGTTTTTACCAGAAAGCTGAAAGACACTGGATAATCTTTCCCTACCTAAATTTTGCTTCTCCTTAGGATAAAGGGAAAGCAAAGGAAAGTATCCATTGCCCTAATATTGCCCTCTGAACTGGAGTCATGTGGAAGCTTTTCATAGTTTAAACTTTGAAAAATAGAAATACAGAGACTGCTAACATCAAAAGTTGACTCGCTGAGTATCATCCTTGGTGTGTCACAAGAACTACATGAAACCTTAAACATTCTGCTGATCTTGTGCCTTCTGTGCCATCAATTTCCTTTATTTTTAGATCAACTCTTGAATGCAAAGCTGCATATTGCTGCACCTACAATTTTTAATGCACTGGTGAATGATGGGAGTCGGCTGAAGTTTGAAAGACCCTCATTATGACAACAATTTTGGGAGTCAATACACGAGGTTTGATTATAACAACAGAATCACACACTAAGTGCTGCGTAAAAGGGGAAAAAAAAATACAGCAAACTTCTACTCCAAGGCTCCAAGGTGCTTTTTTCTTTTTTCTTTTATTATTTTTCTCATATTAAGGAAGATAACAAAGAGTCCACGGTTTTCACTTCAGATTTTACCATGTAATTCTGAGAACACCTTAAACCATGAAGGATAAGGCATAGAATACCAAGAATTCTCCATGCTGCAGCAAAAAGGAGAAGTGCCAGCATAGTTTTTTTCCACAGCTCTTCTTCATAAGCAATGGCAAACACAGAGGAAGATGGAGAAATGAGGGGACGATGGTTTATTACTGGCAAAAGATCCAAATCTGGGAAGTCTGACACGTGATTCAAAATGTGACAGTTGAAATATATGAAATTTCAGAGTATTAGGAACATTATTCTGGATGTCTTATTGAAACATGCTACACAATCATCTGCCACGAAAGTGGAGTGATTTAATTTTAAGGCAATTTAAAAATCAAATTGAGGACATCTCTCATTTGAACTGAGTGAAAGTTGGCAGGTCCTTTACAGATGAGAAGAGTAAAGCCCTGCTGCTGCCTGTAAAGTTCTGGATCACAGAGGCAGGAACCACAGAAGGGAGAAAAAAAAATCTTTTACAACTTCTGTGACTGAGGGAAGAAGCGTGGCCCCGAAAATCCAAAGGGAAATCAGAAAAATCGTTTGTATAGGGGGTTTTTTATCTCCAGGTCAAAGGGTTCAGAGCAATACAGACTGTTTATGTAAGAAAAAARTTTAAGAGCAGACAAAAAGATAAAAACACACGGGAGTATTTACTCAAAGAAGTTGATGAAAAATAAGTATTCATTGAAAGAGAAGAAACATCAGCAAAGTTCAGCAAACAGTTGAACACCACGGGAAAATGGAAAGCACAAAAAATCTCAAAATCAGTATGAGTTTGTTTGTAATGTTAGACTGTTACTGGGGTTGAGACAAATAATGTGATACACAGGAAAAAACTCTAAGTTCTGCAAAAGTACCTGGTGATCAAATCTATGAATTTAATCAAGTGACTAAATATGTACAAAASGATCAAAGTGGATTTTTAAAAGCACCTGGATACTTCCACATACCCTTGGCCCCAATTCATATTTTTGAAATGACCTAGGGTCAGATTTGTGAAGTTATTCAACAGCCTAAAATATATACACAAATACTAATGGGACCTACATAATGGCTTAACTAATTCAGTTACTTGACTTCTGTTAAAAATTTCAATTAATATATTCCACTGGGCTTTGAAAAGGAATTGGAAATGCTGAGAATTTATTCATTAAGAGCTCATCTTCATAATCTGGTGTGTAAGAAAAACAATGTTAAATGYTCTTTGCTGTCATCAGATGTATCTGTTGATCATCTAAATCCAAGCAGTCTGAAGTTATTTTTGTACTCCAGACTATTCACTACATAAGACTTTATCAAACATGCCAAGGCAATTTCATTATTATTTCTCCTAACACAAAATTTGAGTTTTATCTTCAGATGCATCAAGATGATTTTGGCTCCATCTGCACTTGCTAAGTAAAATTAATTGGAATCACATTTACCACGATCAAACTAAAATTAAATGAGATTGTTATACTGGAGACATGCTTTCTTTTTTTTTTTTTAGGTAGATTTTTTTCTCTTTTAGGTACATTTAAAACAGAGATTTTTCCTGCTCTTTCCTGGATGTTATATTTTTTTCTTTTAAACTCAAAGAAATAGAAGGAATTCAGCATAAAACACGGCTTTTCTTCTTTTCTCTGTTACTGGTTAAAAACACAGTGCAGACATTTTCATTTTAAAACTCAAACAGGAGAATTACAGACTTTTCTGTTTTTTGCAAAGGATACCATTTTGCAAATTCACAGGGCAAATGATTAATAAAAAATGGAGAGCAGCACTGATTGAACATCAGTGTACGTGCTCAGCCACTGAGCCAGTCTGGGTGAGATGTGCTTTGTACTCAGAGCATTGTGTGCGTCCAGAACGAGATAATCACTTTAAAACTGTCCAAGAACTTSTGAACTGCAGATTAACTTCCATCATCCTCTACACAAAGGGAGAGCGATTGCCATCCTCTTTCTGCCAACTCAATCCAGGCAAGGAATTCTTTGCCCTTTCTCCTCTATATACATAGAAATGACATGAAATTTTAATTTGTTTCTTGGTGAAATACCTGAGGCTGCTTTCCTCAAATCATAGAATGGTTTGGGTTGGAAGGGACCATAAAGATCATCTCCTTCCAATTCTCTGCCAGGGGCAGGGACAGCTTCCACTATCCCAGGTTGCTCAGAGCCCCATCCAACATGGCTTTGGACACTTCCACGGATCCAGGGGCAGCCACAGCTTCTCTGGATAACCCATGCCAGGTCCTCATCACCCTCACAGGGAAGAATTTCTTCTGAATACCTAATCCCCTGCTCTCTGTCCATTTGTAGCCATTCCCCTTTGTCCTGTCACTCTATTCCTTGTCCCCAGTCCCTCTCCAGCTCTCTTGGAGCCCCTTCAGGCACTGGAAAAGGCTCTGAGGTCTCCCTGGAGCCTTCTCCAGGCTGGAAAGCTCCAGCTCTTCCATCCTGTCTCCATAGCAGAGTTGCTCCAGGTGCCACAGAATCTCCGTGGCTCCCTCTGGGCTCACTCCATCAGGTCCATGTTCCTCTGACTGCAGAAACCTCAGAGCTGGAGACTTCCTGTGTTACCTAYAATATTTATTTTGTGCCCACGGACAAGACAGGAAGAAGAATACAAATTAACAAAACTTTAAAATTATGTCAACAATCAATCTGCAGATCAYTTCTGCCTGCTAACCCCTGATATCCCTCACTAAATTCCATTTCTGCTGTCCCTCTCTAACCTTGAGTTAAAGRTCCATCTCCACCTTTCCTTCTTCCAAGCAAATTTTTCTGTCTGAGCTCTTAAGGCGGGAGATAACAGTATKATTTTCCACTTTGATTTTCAGAAGGCATTCAATTTCTGAAATACTTTCAATTAGTAGAACATGACAAAGGATGTCTAAGGCATCTCTCATTTCTGAAAAGAACACAAGCTTTCATCACTAACTTGTCAATGCTGTACTCATGATCTGATGCCTTTCTCCAAAGCATCACCTTTCTGTTTGTTGTCAGGGACCACGTATCTATGACAAACATTTCAAAATGAGTGATAAGGTTAAAAACACCTTCTCTGAGTTTGTGTACAAACATTCTGCACATTCTCAAGCCTCCTGCTCCCCATCTGGCTCTCTGCAGTACTTTTTTCATTCTCTCATTGCTGCTGAGGTTGCTGTGCCTTTAAACATTGCAACACCATGAGAAAACCCTAAATCAGAGAGCATTGTGAGTGCTGACTTAGTAACTAACAAAACCACAGCTTTACTGCACCACACAAAAGATCCATGTTTCCTCACATTTAAMAAACTGCTGAAAGACCTGCAATTTAGATAGCAGGAACTAAGAAGTTCTGTGCTCTAAGTAGGGAAGAGATAAAGGGCCAAGAGGCAGAGGAAGGGAAAAGATAAAGAGCATCACTGTAAGACCAGTTTTTGATACTATCAATCCTGTTTAGCCATCTTCTTTTAGCTAAAAGGTTTGTTTACACTGTCCTGGGGTTTTATTCCAAATGTCAGAATGACAGGAATCATATGAAAAACACAGATTAGAAAGCAATTGCTCAAGTGCAGYGTCCTCTGAGGCAGAGAGGAGAGTTTCTTTATGAAGCCTTGGACACAAGGAACACGATGGTGCTTTCATTCTCCAGATTTCAAAACCCAGGATCTCTCCACCCTACTTGTGCTAATCAGCAATTGCTGTCCATACCGTGCTAACTATGCCTGTTCCTGGAGATTCCCTCACTGGAGGAAAAGGAAAATTCCTTTGTCTGTCTTGGCAGACCATGTCAAGAGGAAACCCTCGACCTTCAGAGCCATGGGGAGGGTGATCTCACTCACAGTTTGCAGAGCTGCTGCTCCTCGGGGCAGGTTGGTGAGGTCTAAATGGCAGAAGGGGTTTGCAATCCCAAGGGTTGCACAGCTCCTGGGGCCAAGCAGGGATTTTGGGAGGAATCGGGATGCACACACGATGTGGAGTATCCAGAGGACAGAGCTCTGCAGCAAAGTGGGACACGAGGCACTGCAGCCTCAGATCCTGCTCAGAACAGTGCAAATRAGGATTTTCAGAAGTCAAAAGCTTYTACAAAKYGGTGGGATTTTTTTGAGAAAGCATTAAAAATGGTACTTTGCATAGCTAAATGACATCTTTTAAATGTATGTAAAACCAGCACAACCAGTTCTTTACTGTCTCAGTACTGGATTTTGCAGCAAAAGTAACAGCAGAGTCCTACTCTCTTGGGAAAACCAAACAATACTGATTTCTTCATTTTTAGAGGTGCTGCTTGGCAAATTTTCTTATCAATAACTTTGATTGAGCTTTAAAAGAAAGTTACATCATTTGTTACAGGAGGACTTGGCATCTTTGGTTATTTTTTCCTGCAGGGAATGATTAAAATAATAAAAGATGTTGCATTCATATGGCAAGTTTAGCAGGACATGTCCATACAACCACTGCTACAGGGTTTATTGTGTTCTAGGCAGCACCTGAGCTCACTGTGGGTACATCCACACAATTCAAGAAACAACCTGAGCTCCAGAAGAGATGGTTGGAGTAGGGAATCATACAAGCAGGGTAGAAATCCCAAGGGAATCCTAGGGTTTCACAGTGGGATAGARTCMTAGAATCATTAAGATCATCATGTCAAACATCAATATAAGCAAACAATTTCTAAGCTATAACTGGTGAAAATGAGGATCTGGACTGGTTTATCAGGAGGTGGCTACCACAGCTGTTCTGAATGGAGACATCAATGGCAGCTCTGAGATTTCTCTGGGTTTGGGATGTGCCCTGAGCCCCTCACGCTGCTGGCTGCAGTGCAATGATTGACTGGGTAAATGATACGAGTCCAGCTCAGTGCAAAGGTGAGCAGAGCACTTTAAACCACTCTTCAGCAGTCATTTAAACCAAACTGGAGTGAATTAGGTCACACAAGTTTACAGTCACACCAGCTACAGCCGAGGAGAGCCTTTAAAAGCTGTCCTTGACACCTCTTAGCTTTTAGTTATTCTTATCTCCTTGTTTCTTTATGGCTCTGTCACTCAATCCACTATCCAAGCTGCATTTTGCTCAGGAACAGTTCAGGCCAATTCCCTGCTTTTCAGGAAAAAATATGATGCCTCAAGCACAGAAAAAGCCCGAGGGCTGGACCAGGGGAATTTGCAGCAAGGGAGGAACAGGACTTTGAAAGAGTGGTGGCAAAGCTGGATGTGACTGACTCTTACTCCACATGGGTGAGCTCTGAGCCTGAGTCAGGGTTAAAAATGCCAACTGTTTGGTCAAAGASAGACAGAGGAGATCCTGGAGAGGGGCAGCAGCTGTGAAGGGTCTGATGTTACAGTGAAAATTGTCAACAGCTCTTGGTAATGACTGTAAAAACTAGATTGACATTTTATCCTTCTAACTTTGGGCTGTCCACTCATTTATTATATAAATTAAACATCACACGATAAACTTCAAGAAACATCTACAACATTGTGGGTTGGTCTGAAATAGAAATAATATTTTGCATATATTCTGCCCCAAATTTCAGATTCATATTTTTAGATTTGGAGTGTGCTCCTGTCAATGGGTCAGGCTGGTGCTCCCTGTTTTGCTGGATRTAATTCACCTCAATGACCTACTCATTTAGGCTGATATAATAATATGWAATTGAAAAAAAAGGAAAAAGACAACATAATGCTTCCCCCATGCAATATCATGAATGCATTGCGTTTGTTCTGGTTTTATCTTGGGCTGTTCTGGGTCAAAGAGAGCAGATTTGGCCCAGGAATAACAGGGGAGAAGGGCTGGTATGGTGCCCGTATTCTTCCTGCTCCTCCTTAAGCAACAGCACAGCACAAATTAGAGTAAAACTTGATGCTCCCATTGCCCCCTCATACAGAAATGTTCAAGAAATCAGAGTGGGATCAGTGAAGGAAGCACTCAGATATCCATTTTTAATCAGGTGTTCCTCTCCAGCTTTCAAACCCTGAATGGGGGAATTTGCAGAAGCAGCACAAGAGACACAACCCAACGTGTGGATATAATTTTAAAAAGTAGCAGCATAATTAAAATGATAACGGAGGCAGAAAGGTAACCAGTCTTCAAAGGTGATGTGAGAAAGCACCAAGGTGAAATGGGATTTTTGCCATTAGCTTTACTAAAGCTGTGTTTTCCCTACAAATTTAACATCTTCCTAGGTGTCCTAATTTTTTTTATTTAATAGGAGCTCTGCAGGTAAAAATCAATTAGGTCATTGTCATTGTGTGATACTTTCAAAAAACAGCAATAAAGTTGTCCCCTAGAAAAATAATATTTTCATTTTAGARCATAATACTTATTTGATAGCTTAGAGCACAATTTCAGCCTTTCCTTTTACATGAAATAATATGTATGCCGCAGGATGATACAGAACAGTGTGATAAAAAACATTTCCCAAAGTTCAATTGCACATAATGGTTTATATTGCCTATGCATATGTGCCTGCACAGGGAAAGGTTTATTTCAGGAAGAAAAAAAAAAAAAAAAAAGAAGTGGAAATTTGCAGTATTTGTTACACTTATCAGACTTGAACACCTTTAAACGGTTTTTCTCTTGAAAGATGTTTCTCTGTGACCAAAAGCTGTTAATAGCAGTTTTTTTGCTGGAGACCTCCAGCTATCTTTCTATAAAAGACTGAGGCTGTAAAGTCCTTATATCTGTTTCTGTTTCAGCCAGGGAAACGCAGCTGCAGCGCTGCAGAAGGAGGAGCTGCGCTCGCGGGGTTGGTTTCCTTCAGAAGGGCGATGCTGTGCATCTTGTCTGCCTGTGTTTCCACAACAATCCACTACTGCTTAATAACAATCCATAATGTTCTAAAAATAATAAGCCTAGGTGGTCTGGAAAGCTAGAAAATAGAAATGCTGTCACATTTTCTCCAGAGGGAATTGATACATTTTGTTGTGCTCTATTCCCCAAAGGGTACAGCAGATGTACAGGTACTAGGCTAGAAATTGTTATAATTACAAAACCTGTATTCAGTTCCTCGGAGAGCTTTGAAATTTCAACATAGAGTAGAAACTCTAGCTTTGAAGAGGGAAAAAAAAAATCCATATGCCTGAAGAACAATAGAGTACAGGATGATTTTCTGAATTATTTACTGCAGCAAGTCGATCATTAAGAAATACAACACAACAAACAAAACTTACAAGAAGCACTGTAAATCTAAAGTACATCAAAACCAAAATTCGTGGCCCACAAAGGGTTTTTTTTAATACATACACACAACTTCTGTTTTACACTTTCTGCACAGAGTGGTAATATAGGAATCTATACAGGCCAATATCACTCTTCTTCTCACCCTATCTCTGTTGCCTGTGAATTGCAGCTATTTGTTTTCTGTGAGAGGAAAAGCCTTTATTATGGCTAACATAGGAAAATGAATTGATTTCTTTATGTTCCTATGCAGCTGCAAAAAAAGAAAAAAAAAAAAAGGAGGTTGCTCTGTATCTGGAAACAGTCAATCACTGGTGATGGCAATAGAGGAGGAAAGGTTTTCAGGTCCTTGCTTACAATTCATTGAACCATAGAATCATGAAATGGTTTGACTTTAAGGCTCATCTAATCCAACCCCCCTGCCATGAGCAGGGACACCTTCCTCTATCCCAGGGTGTTCCAAACCCCGTCCAGCCTGGCACTGAGCACTTCCAGGGACAGGGAAACCACAGCTTCTCTGAGTAACCTGTGCCAGGGACTCACCACCCTCACAGCGAGGAATTTCCTCACAATAGCCCATCTAACCCAGCCCAATTTCAGTGTGAAGACATTCCCCGTGTCCTGTCACTCCATGTCCTTGCCCAAAGTCCCTCTCCACTCTCCTGTAGCTCCTTACAAGAGTGCACAGTTGAATTGCCCTCTTTGGTCCCATGCCCTTCTCTTCAGGCCACAAAGCCATGGGTGAATCCTCTGTTTCCTCAGGCACCTCCCAAACTTCCTGACATCAGTATGAGGCTCACAGGCTTTCACCAGCTGGGACACTCACGTGCTCCTTCTAAATCAAGATATATAACTTATGGATATSTTCTGGAGACAAGAACATTTTATGTAGATCAGTCCCAATTATTTTACAATTTGCATTGTTCAAATTTCATCCCTTCCTTGTATCATTGGAAATTCATGGGAAAATTGAAATGCGCTGTAAGATGGTTTCAAATTGCTCCTGGGAGTTTGGCAAAAGCAGAGTTTCCTCAGGTTTAGCATTTTAACCCCCTGCTGTATTTACCTGAGGCCAATTTGCTGCAGGGGAGCGCAGAAATCTCACARGCAAACAGGGAGAAGCTTAAAGCATCGGGTGCCTGGAGCATTTGGTGACTGGCATAGCACCAAATTATTAATYCTGTGATAGCAGCTTTAAATCAGCTCTTGTCATGTATACCCTTGTCCTTTTAATTGCTGAGCATTTTCTGCTAGTCACTGTCACAGCTCTTGTTTAAGGAGACTGTGCTTAGGTAGGAAGAGTGAGGAGGGGAAGGAAGGAGGATGAGGGCAGCAGRCTCAAGGTGACTGTTCACAACTATAACCCAAACCTGGGCAGCCCCCACAGTGAGATGGCACAGCCTCAAGGATGGGTACACCCAAACAGGATGAAGCAGGAACTGTGATTTTCCCATCCTTCATTCTGATTTCTAAGCTGTTTTCAAATCACGTGTTGTGTGCTGCTCTCTAYTCAGTGTAGCTTACAAATAATAGCCTAATCCAAATTGCTATTAAAATTGTTTGATAAATAATCTGTTATAGCAGGAAAGCTTCAGTCTCATTGAAAACATGAGAGCTATTATACAATGGATTTTTGACAGGCTCACTGGAGCCCACTCCGATAAATCTATAGAGAAATCACTCTTTATAGCATTCTTACATATACAATAAATTGTGCTAGCATGGATCTTAAAGAGAAGTATTTCAAAGAAAAGTGTTTGAGGGTTTTAAAAAAAAACACCAAACACACAAAACACCAAACAACTCAGAGAAAAATAACACTCAGAGAATATCCTGGCACTTACATTTCTCACAACTAAGCTCCAAGCAAGGGATTTCTCTCTACTTTGAAGGAAACTTCTGTAGTAACCTTTTCAAATTTTGCAAAACCAGAAGAGGATGTACTAGAATTGCAACRCACTGTTTCATCTGGCACAGCTCTTCAATCTCTTCAATAATTTCTGGTGCCACAAAATGTCTTCATGTAACATAGCAACAGTTTCAGCAACTGTGCAGATTTAGAATCATCAAAACCATTGTAGTTTGGTCTAAACTGCATGGCTCCCTTCCCTGTTCTATACATTGCACAATCAGTGTGTAGGTGTGGCGTTTGTAAATAGCTGTCTGCATTTCCACATAAAAAAAAAAAAAAAAAAAGATAAAACAATGTGATTGGATACTACATCTGACTACATCTGATGCTGGAAATCCCTATAAAACATCTGAGGTATCTTGGAAAAGAAAAATCTGGATATATGGGCAAGATACCTGCTACTTTTTATATACTTAACAAACACATTCATGGCCAGCGTAACCAGATAGGAATAGATAAAGTAGAAATTATGGAATGAAAACAGATCCATGGCTTGTGGAATCTGTGCCTTTTTATACGATGTACTGAGCTTCAAAACAGCTTTCAAACAGATACTCAGTGTACGAGTTTGTGCTTCCAACAGGGCATGGACACACTGATTGAGTTCAGAGAACGCTGTGGGGAGTGCCAGAGCCTGGGATGTGATGGCTCAGAGGAAGGAGCTTCTACACAAAGCATAATTTCCTCACATCAAATGAAAGCTGTAACAGGATCTTAAGCATACTTGTAAGGTTACATATTTAAATAAGGAAATGTGTAGGATTAACATGCTAAGGGTTTGGTGTTTTCTCATTATCTCTCTGTGAAAGATGATATCATGGTCTGTATTTCATTTGTGGAGAGATGTAACTGTTCTCAGTGTCAGCTGATGGTCAGTGAGGGGAGCCAAGTGCTGTAGATACACTTCAGCATATATAAACACTTAAATCTGTGTCTGAGTGTGCATAAAATATAGCGAGAGAACACAGCTTGATCATGGAAACTCTGCTCTGAAAGGAAACTTCTTTCTCACCATGTCTCTCTATAAAATGTGCAAGCAGGCTCCAAAATTACAGCTGCAGGGAGTTTTTCTTCTTAGCAGAAACTCCACAAKCAGAGCAGGGGAAAGGAGCAGCTCCACGGTGGAACAGGCCCCTCAGTGGGATGATGCATTAAATGTCTCCCAATCACACTGAGAAAAAATCAAGATTTCTAGAACACAAAATTAAGAATTAAGACCATGCTGATCTGAGAACACTGAAGAATATTGTCAAAAACCAAAATTTCCTCCTGCAGTTCAGCTGACTGACCTGAAATTTAGAACGAGCATTCTTGCACTCAGGTGCACTCAATACACAGCAGTCATTTTATGTCTAAGTAGGTGGCACTRAGATGCCATCAGGATCCACTCCCACCCCAGGGATGGGAGCTGTTCTTGCCCCCGTGCTGAGCTGAGCTGCCCCTCATAACTCTGAACCCTCATTTCAGCTGATTTAACTTTTCCAATGGGGAGAAAAAGCAGGAGATGGTGCATGGCCCAAACCAGCCTTTGACAATGAGCAAGGAGTGCTGCCTTGTTTTTACAGAGCTCCCCTCTCTACCTGGGGCAGATATGGAAGACACAGATTTCACTCTTCAGCAACCATTGTGGTGTGCAGAACATGAGCCACGGGTAACCAGGTGAGCAATTCTCTCATTCTGAATATGCAATGTCTGGAAAGATCTCATTTTCTCTCTCAGACAGTGCATCCTAAAAAWTAAAGGTGAACTGGAACATGGATGTGAGCATTACAAGAGTTGCAAACAAAATTTATTCATCTTTAGCAAACAGCACATTGGAAGAGGAGGAGAAAGTGTAATCTTAAAATCTCATTTAAAAACAAATATATGTTCTTTTCCTTAATTAAGTCCATTAGTTCTTGCAATTAATCTAATTGTAATTGTAATTTCATGCAAATAGTTGCTGGCAATATTAGCACAGATAGTTACACTTGCCACAGCTGGAGGTCATGAGAACTTAAGGGCATTTTCCATCCTCTTCCCTGAGCACCACTTTGGCAAGGAATAATTATGCAGAGTGAAAGCTGATGGATTGTTCTGATATCAGTGAAGCCTTCATGTCTTTTCACCAGATGTAAAGTGTAATCAGAATTTTTCAGAAGTACTTCTGAATGTCATTTTTACAGTTTTATTGGCAGCTTTTTAGAATCCATTTCCTGCCATACACGGAGGCACAAAGAGGCAGAATTGTAAAAACGCTGTGCTTCTTTTCCTCCCTTTTCTTCAGCAGGGTGAAGATAGCGACGAGAAAGAGAAGAACAGAATTGATATCAGATGTGCAACACTGTAGGAACTTTGGATGCCCTGTAAGCTGGCTGTGGGATTTTTCCACGGCCTGATAGTGGCAGGCTGCCTATTATCTCAACTTTTGTTTCGTAATTAAAATGTCAGAAGTACCCGTGTATTGCTATGCTTATTGACTGAAAATTTCATATCATCAGCCTCCCCTGCCAAACACCTCGTGCACGCTGCGCTCARCACCTGGAACCTGTGGTTTACAGCAGCTCCTTATCCTGCAAAAAGAAAATATTTGGATTGCAGTCGGGGCTTGCAACAGCAAAACAGAGCTGATGGCAGCGTGGGGGAAGTGCAGCTGTGCCAGTGGCAGCGGCACATGGAGAAGGGGGAGAGCTCAGCAGAAGGTTGCCCAGTTGTGTTTGTGACAATCCATCTACCTGGCTGAACCTTGGAGAAGCCTGTGGCCAGTCACCAACCAACAATCATTACGAGATCTTTAATCCAAGTGCATCGCTTCTGATTGCTGATACTGCACAGTTTATTTGGTGTTGGTAGATCAGCTGTAGGGACTGTTGTCATGGACAACATTTGGGAGTCCACAGTGCCAGATGATAAAAAGATTGGCAGCACACAGCAATATTGAGAATCTTACACCTGTAAAGCTGTCAAATCACAGATAATGTACACACTCATTGTCTCGCAAAGCAGATAAAGAGAAAGGTTTATCAACAAGAAAGGATTTTGCCTGCCTGACTTCTCCAAATTGAGCAGGAAGATCCATATTGGCAAGATCTTTATCAACTGAAGGCTGTTTTCTGCTATCAGCAAGGGCACTTTTGCTTCTCAGGCTTCCTCTGACCGCTACACTGGGAGACTGAGCTCAGTCCTCACTTTTCTGTTTGGCTTCTCAGTGAGTGTTTGCACACCATGAAATAGGCCCTTTCCTTTCTGACTGCACACAGGGGACAACTGAATGTTGCTTCAGATCTGAATGCGCAGTGAGGGACAAAACTCAAAGCTCTTACTGTCCTCAGTGTGGCACAATAATGTATTGTATTTGTACCCACATTTCTGAAGCAGCAAGGCAGAAAGCATTGCCCAGAAGAAAAAAAGTACAGGTAGATAAAGTGACACGTCATGACCAGCCAGCAAAGGTACCTCTGGAAAACATTTGGGTGAAATGAGGCCATTTTTGCTTTGATGACATTATCTAAGCAAAAGGACAGATTAGAAATTATGGTTTTGTTATTTTCGGAAGTTAATGGGATGGGGATTGATTGTGGGAGCCATTTCCCAGGAGATCTTTCACACAAGAACAAAAAAATTTGTCAAATTATGCATCATATGAGCAACCCTAGGAAGAGTGCACCTGAACACACTGGCATATTTGTTGGATAGGAACTGTCCAAAGAATTTGGTTTTGGTGCTGTTAATTAGCCCAGTAAGGGCTTGCAAAGCTAGAGACAAAACGATGTTCTGCAGTTTTTGCTCAATGATCTGCACAATGTGGTTGCAMTGGGAAATTATGCTTGAGCTTGGAAACAAATGCAGCCTAACCCAGCTGTCTGCCTGTGCAAATTCTGCAAGCYCTTGGTCATGACTACTCATTTCTGAGTCTGCTAAACTGCTCTTTCTTCTYCTTCTCTCATTTTAATATGGATCTGCCACTTCTGAACCTTCTTATTTACCTTGTTTGGCTTTTCTCTCAAACGCTTGGCAGCCCTACCAAGGAAAAAGTTGTTAATGAAGATACAGAATTTCAATGCCAATGTAGTCAGAAAAAAATGCACCTAATTATTACCCAAATATTGGTAGCCACACCAACAGCACTGCTTCTATGACAAAGTAGAATGGGCTTCCTAAATCTCCTTTCAGATTGCCTTCAGGCAGGTGAGATATTTTCCAGTACACTCAGCCTTGGTTCCAGACTGCTCCCCCGGTGTTTACGTCTGACAGGTAAATGAAGAATGAGAGGATGAACAGGAAAGGTGAATAACTGGGCATAAATTCCTGCTATATATATTGAACCTGGGAGATTTTATAATCCCCAAAAGGATAAAACATAGGGTTTTGTACCAGCCGCCTATCTAGATAGGCAATGCTGTTACCAGCACTGTAAGGTTTATTTGTATTCCTGTAATTTCAAGTAGGCCTTAAGAACATAAGTGTCTCTCATGTTTGCTGTCTGCACAGCTGTGAATATCAGCAAGTCCAGGGCAGTTTTTAGGTATTTAAAGAAGATTCAGCAAAGTAAGAGCTGAGCTGTATTCACAAATGCAGAAAAACCAACTTTTGCAGGTCCCATCTCTCTCCAACTCCACTTCTCGTGGCT
Source organism: Malurus melanocephalus (assembly GCF_030028575.1). NCBI lineage: Eukaryota > Metazoa > Chordata > Aves > Passeriformes > Maluridae > Malurus > Malurus melanocephalus. Next base: position 1,095,317 of record NW_026623399.1, read on the forward strand.
TTGTGTGATACAGAGCACCACGACCTTCTCCCACAAACCCAAAAGGAAGGATATTCTGCTTTAAAGGATCCTTTTAACTTTCCTTTGACATCCCCAAGTGCCTAAATAACAGAGGCAAGTCATCCAACCTTGAAGTCAACTCATCCAACCTTGAAGTCAACTCATCCAGCCTTGATTTTTCCAGACTCACACACCAGTATGGGAAGAAATACTGGCTCAAAGTCAATAGGTTTATGCATGCACTCAGGAAGATTTAAGTCTGCGTCGAACACAAGTACTTGATTTCAGGTTTAGCTGAGTACAATCAAAACTCTTGTCAGATAAAAGTCTTTAATTAGATTTATTTTTTTCCCATGCCATTTCTACGGTAACATTTATATAATCWGTGGGAGATGGTAATATCATTCTCCTTGCAGCATATTTACACTCCAACAAGCTCCTGTGTCARTAAATGCACCCAGACAGAGCACATCAGTTGCCACCATCCCACTGCCATGAGCCAAAACAAAAGAAAAAGGTGAAAACTGTTAGTATATTTTTTCCAACAAACTAAAGAAAAAGAGTCAATCATGAGAGCAAATGATTGCCACTCCATGAGAGACGGGAAGATTGCAGCTGCAGAATGTAAAAGAATTTCATTGACCTGTTGTTGGTTTGAAAAGATAAAGGGCTTTCTCTAGAAGTGCTTTAAAAATACACACACACAAGGGTGACAGAAAGTGAAAAAAGTTCAGTTGGAAGAATTTATATCAGCAGTGCTGTGATCTCTTCATGTGACCAGTGTTTTACTTGTCTCATTGCTGGCCAAGGAGTTTCTGAATGTCTGGGAAAAGAAGAGCAAGCCCTGTTAATTAAAACTGGGAATGGGAGGAACGAATCAGTAAGAAATAAAGCAAGAGAGGTAATCAATGAAGAGGGAGGATTTTGCTGGTAGGATGCAATTAGACTTCGAGGAAAAGGACACAGAGCAATTGATCGTGTAGGAGCTCCCCAGCTATCTGGAAATAYTTTGCTCCACTGTGACAGCATAAATGTGATAAAAGTGGCAATCCTGCAGTCAAAGTTTTGAAAATAAAAGAAGTTGACACAGATAATTGTATTGAAGGGGGAAAAAGCAAACATTGAAAACACTGACGAGTATTGACAGTCACAGCATCTCTGTCTATCAGATAKTGGGAAAGAGAAAAAATGGAATAATGAACAGAGATAAATGTTGAATTTGCTAGTATGATCTGAAATAACAAAGAGGAATTGTGCACAAAGGTTTCTCCTTAGCAAGATTGGTAGTATAAGGAAGCGGTTTTGAGGAAAATAAAAGTATAAACAAATACGTCAATAAAGAAAATCTGGTTAGGTGTAGAAAAGCACTAAATTTCTTGCTCTGCAGAAATCATGAAGCAGCCCGTAGATGATGTGGTTGCCTCCATTTGAGGTTTTTGTGGGTGGAGATTCATTGAAATGGGATGAAAAACTGTGAAAGCCTAGTTGGAATGGTTTGGACCCAAATCTCATCTTATTACATGAGTTCATACGTTAATATTGAAGTCTACTCTGGCCCTGGCAGGGGGTCAGGACACTGCTTTTTTAATGTCAAATTCCCATTAGATGGGTGGTCTCAAAAACTCATAACTAACAATCACCTTAGTTGTTTATCAACAATCAATCCAAGCCCTATATTTTTGTAGAAAGTGGATCTATTTCAACTCAGTATACCTGATGGATTATTCTTCACACAGGCTCTGGATTTTTAATTTTTGTTTTGTTTTAGGGTTTTTTTTCTTTTTTTCAACTCCTCGAACGCCATTTGACAAATGACCCCAAAAGGTAAACCACTGGGAGCACAGACCRGGCTGGGGCAGGATATTACAGGACATAAATGGAAAGAAGAAGCTGTAAATTCCTACCATGCCTTCCTTACCTTCACCACTGGGGCTCCCAGGATATATTGCTGCCATGGAGGAAGTCACCTCTGGCACCAAAACCCAGAAATGGCAAGTGCTGTGCTCTCTTTGCAAGAAGTTTTCACAGAGSTATTTATTTGTTTTCTAGCAGGGCAGCCACAGCAGTTCATCCTGCTTTTCTTCTTCTTGAAATGAATGTTGTGAGCAAATGAAAAAAAGTCACACCTAAAATATTTCTCCCTCTGTAAAAATGGGAATAATAACATCTCCTTCACAGGGGTGTTGTACATCCCAGTTAAGGGTTTGGCATTCTCTGAGGCATCTCCTCTCTCTCAGTGTGGCTTGATCAGCCCTCAGTTCCYTCCCCATGTGTTCACACAGGAGCTGATCCTCAGCAACTTCTTAGATGCCTTGATTTTTTTTTTTAAAGTTGGTAGCCTCCAGCTCTTGTTTATTCTCCAAATTTCTAGTCTCTAACCCTGTAGTTCTTATGTTTTTTTCTCTGACTTCAGAAGAAAATAAAAAAAAAAAAATTAAAGATGTGGACGTGGCACTTTGGGACGTGGTTCAGTGGTGGGCTTGGCAGGCTTAATGATTGGACTTCATGATTTTAGGTGTCTTTTTCAACCTAAATAATTCTCTGTTTCTAATCACTGTGCAGTTTTTGGGTGCTGCAAGGTAAAATCCCATATGATGCCCTGCATCGTGTGTGTTCTGCACACTGAATTCAGAACATGGCCACCCTCTCTGCAACTATATGGAAATTATTTGAAACAGACTTTTTTTTCTTCCCTCAAGCTGATGTGAATTTGGATAATTTTTTTTTGCAACTTGCATTCTTCCTTTCCAACATGAAATGTGACATCTGTTGACAGCTGGGTGATATTTCCTTGACAGGAAGGGGGTTTTTGGGGGGAGAAGAGGAATCATATTTGCTGACATGAAACATTTAAGAAATTTACTTCAGTTTCTCTGAGGATCTTGTACTGAATAAATTTCATAAAAAGCAGTTAGATTTGTGTTGACTTTACAACRYAAAAATAATACCATRACATCTTAGTGAGCATTACTGTTGTGTAATGGAAGTGCATGTGGGCAAAAAATACTTAAAAAAAATGTTTTAAAGACACTAAACCTAGAATTTTTTTTTAGAAAAAGCCTGTCTCTTACAGCCCTCYTCTCAAYGAATAATGTTTTYCTAAYAACATTTTAATGTTASAMTATTCTCCACCATTGCAGATTRGAGTGAACTRCAGTTTAGGTTGAAGATAATYAAAAATTAGTGGGAGAAGRGRTATCAGTGGCACCTTTTTTCCCYSTTTGACAAGCWTKWCACAGCTTTTCCAGGGCAGGACAGGAGCGCTCCCTTCCCTGTCTGTGCTTTCTGCMCCCACTGGAAATGGCAGAGTGCACGAGGGAAGATACTCAGGTTTCCTATTTTATAGAGGTCCTTCTTCTCAAGGGGCACTGACTCTGCCATCCTGCACTGGTTTAAATCACAGCTCCAGCAGCAAACACAGAGATGCTTTGGTGTAAAACCAGACTAAGGAAGGGAAGGATTCAACCTCTGTCCCTAAGGAGTTCCCGGTAACACAGTTTTGCCTCTGGCAATGGTTTACTTTTCAGGTTCCTCTCTACAAAACATACTTTCAACAGCTCTGTACTGTTTTCCAAATATTTGGAATGTCTTTGCAGCAATTCAGGGGAATCAGGAGTGTGAGAAAGCAAATGGGACACCCATACYAGCTTTAACCATCATGGTTTAAATAGCCTTTCTCCTACCTACCCAGTTGCATATCTACCTACACTTTTAATGGAATATATTTTTCACTAAATTTCCATATTTTTCAAAATTAGACATTAGACTCAGTTTCACATGACGGTGTGAGCAATATGAGCTGTTGTGGTGCAAGGACACTTCCCAGCAGCCCACCTGTCCCTTCCAGAGGGTCTCCGTGCTGCATTGAGCCCCAGCTGCATCCTTTCTCCCACCCTCCTRCTGGCATTCCCAAATTGCTGCTTCCAGCACCTCTTTGCTCTGGTGGTTTTTCTCCTAACAAATGTGAGAACCTTGGTGAATGTCAGACCAACCCTGACAGGATGAAAACCCTCAACAAAAAGACGATGATTACAGACTCATTAGGCCAACCTGTAGTGAAAGTGCTGTGACCAAATGTTCAGTACTTAGGGTGCCATAAATTTTCCTAAATGGGAAAGCAGTGTTTTAAGCAGGCTTGCACTTATTCTGGGTCAGGATCATTAGGGAAGGATTCTCTCCTGCTGTAACTCATGTGGCTGAAACAGAGGTTGTATATTTTGGGATGGCTTAATTTTTACTTTTAAAAGATGGTCTCAAGCCAAAAAGCCTGGATGTGAACTCGAGCTTTGAATCCAGGTTTGATACTATCRAAGTTCGCTCTAACAGGCAAGGGCAGTGCAACATGGGAAATGTTTCTTTTGGGTTTGAATTTCAAATTTCTATCTGAAAGATCTGGATCATTGATTTTTGATCCACTAAAAATGTCCAGTATCTGTATGCAGAACAATTTTTATTTGCACTTCTGTGATATGTGGGGAGCATAACTTTAACTTTTTTTTTTGGTCCTTGTTTTCAAGGTTACTCTGGATTGGGTTCTGAGTGACCTGGTCTAGTGGAAGATGCTCCTGCCCATGACAGACGGGGTGGAAAAAGATGATCTTTAAGGTCCCTTCCAACCCAGRCCATTCTATGATTGTCTGATTCTGTGATTCTATGATTCTATGATTGTAGGACTCTAAGATTCTATTATTTTATGACTCTATTGTTCTATGAATCTATGATTAATAACAAAAGAGAAGCTCGGTATTTTCACAACAGTAATTAATATTAAACATGCTGTATATATAATTGATGGAGATGAAGACTGTATAAATGAAGCCTGGGGTTTATTTTTCTTGGAGGGGTTTTTGTCTTTCATCCAAAATTGATTATTTGCTTTGCCCTGACTTTACTGAGCTGTATTAAACTCGCTGGCACTGAACCTGCAGCCCTGTGCCTTTGTGGGGCTGAACAGTACAACCTCCATGAAGGAAAGAGCAATCCAGAGAGAGGGACAGAGTTATTGATGTCTGTCCTGTAGTAAGAGAAAATGATACCCTTTGCACCTTCCCCTGGTCCTCCACTCTGCTGGACAGCACTCAGATATTTCCCTGTAGGAACATCCAMATGGAAATCTTGGCCTCCTGCAAGRAACTRCAGGTAATAAAAACTGGATTAGTCTTTGGGTACCATTGTGCAATGATTAATAGTAGAAATAGTGAAAACCTTTTTTTTATAATAGTCCACAGGGTCGCTAAGGTTGGCACCAGTGTACCTGAATGGTAACTTTGGACAATTTTTTCCTGTATACTGCAGCTTTTTGTCAGCTGTGTCAGGAGCTACTGTTCAGCTCTGGTCACCAGAGAGATAGGCAAAACAAGCTGAACAATAATAGAGACGTTTGTGCAATTTCAACCACTCTTGCCTTTGCTTTTTGAGTGACAAGTGGCAYGAAGCCAACTTTTCAGCAAGTGCTTGGAAAGAAGGGACGAGCCCATTGTAGTCCTGTTCAAAGCATATCCACGGGGGAGGGAATGGAACAATTCACCACTGCTGGAAGGCTGAGAGGGGACACCATCTCCTCCCTGAATGCTGCATGGAGCTGCTTAACTTAATCAYGATATTGGCACAAGAGTAAAACAAACAGAGTAAATGTTCATTAACAAATGGAACTGAAAATTGGAAGGGTTTTTAAAATTACAGGAGTAAAGTTTTGGAAGCACGTTTAGATTTAAGTCCACATATCAGCAAAATTTCGTTCCTAGAGATGCTCCCACTGTATCATTGTATTTATCTGAGTTCTTTCATTCCTTTCTTTAAAATGAAAAAACGAGTCATAGAAATGCTGTATTGACATGGTGTCAGTCCCAYGAGCTTGCCATATTCTGCTGAGAAATAACTATTGCTCCACACTTATCCTCCTCAATGTTACTCTCAGATKTGCACATTTGCTCTCTCCTTTTTTCCCCCTTTACTTATATTTCTGCATGCAATATCTTTCAAAGATTAAATAAATTGCTATTCAAAAGGCAACACTACAATTCTATTTATACTCCCAGGTCCTTCACCAAAACTCAATACTACAATGAAGTTTCTAAAAGTGAAAGAATATGCTTCTTTTTTTTTCTAAAATATGTTAATATAGAAAGGCTTTTGAAGGAGAAGGAACTTGAAAGACTCTGTAATGCTGTATTATTATCTAGTCCATAAAAAGGGTACCACAGCAGCATACCTTGCTGACAGTGCATATGACTACCTTTTTTCTTTCTTTTTTTTTTTTTTTTAAAAACTTTA
>NW_026623399.1:1102232-1166284 GCF_030028575.1 Malurus melanocephalus
AAAAAACAAAACCAAAACAACAAAAACTCACACACATGCACAGCGATATCTACTGATATTAATCAGGCAAGATATTGCATATGCTCCGAGCCATGGAAGCGTCTTAGTCTCCAAAGACAGTTACAGAAGTTGTGATCATTRTTAAAGGAAAAGAAAGAAAGAAAAAAGAAAACAAGAACCTCAAACTGTCAAAGCTTCAGAAAGAGGTTTGTGAAGATTTCTGGAGGTCTCTGGGAGGCAAGGGGGAGCACAGCTTCCGTGGGTGATCCTCAGAGGAAACCCACGATGCTCCATCCAGCGCTGTGCCACGCTCATGTGGCAGCGAGTGCTACTGGGGCTACACAAACCAGTATTCCATGGAATTTCAACTGCTGTTCCACTTTGAAACAAAGGCTGCMAACATCTGCTTAGGAATCTTTCCCACAGTCTTTTCTCWGATGGTTTTAGTACAACACAGCTCYGGATGGTTCCTCTCTAGATGTTKTTTAATATCAAAGACTGMAAGAAGGCAGAGTTTGTTCTGCAGGYAGTGCCCCCCGTGCCACATTTTGGGCCTCAGTGTTGGGCAGGGGAGGTATAGAACACAACAGAGGGAAAAATCACCTCTTTTCAATCCTTATTTTGTTTTAAGAAAAGTGCACACTGCCAGAAATCAAAGCACGAGAAACATCTGTGTTTTCTCRTTTTTATAGAACTGTTATTCTTTCAGGGCTGTCTGATGCATATCCCACGCTTTTTAAAAAAAAAAAAATATTTTGCACCTTTTTAATTAAAAGATATCTCTTCTATAATCTTCAAGCGCTGCTTACTTTCTCTGCYGTTGTAAGATTTTGAAGTTTAGAGGAGGAAAAGTAGTAACCATGAGATGCTGAGGTGAGTGGGTGAACTAAACCACACAAAGAACCTGTAACAAGGTATTACAGCAGGGAGAAGYGTTGGACAGGTGTATCATCCCCGAGAAGTCGGTGAAAGCAGAGAAGTGACAGGACAAATTAGGTTCTATAAATTAAAATGCAGAGAAACTCTTACTAAGCATCTTGAATGTCTCATGAAAKAAGAGGTCACTGAAAGATTGTTCTTGCTTGCCTCAATAAGATCCTTTCAAACACAAACACCTGCCTTGTGCTGGAGGGATGATATATCTATTCCTCCATTACAACTTCTACACTTCTGCTTTGCATCGCTGTCAAACATTGAACACAGCATCTTTACTCATTACCTTATAAATCTGCTGTAGTAACCTACGAGTCATGAAATTGTCAACGTGTATTTATGGAACAGGTCTATTTTATCAGGGCTTTTTTCTTCCATGTCGTTTAGTGGTTGTAGACTGATACCTATTGAAATTCAGAAACATTTTCTGTAAATATATGTTTATCTTGCTGTTATTTAAATAGATGAGACTGTACTATATGTGTGGCTCCTGATACTTACATGCAAATTTCTTTTAAAAAGATGACTAAGCCAATTTAAACTGAATGTAAAGAAAACAGTTCTTTGCCGAGACTTGCATGCCAAATTTSAGCCAGAAAGGATTTTAATATAGAACTCTTAGACTTACAAACCCTCAGAAACAGTATTTATAATGGAAATTTTGACAGCACCTTCAGTACAGCAGTGAAAATAACACCACCATAATGAAAAAKAAATGATGATAAACAGAATATATTATAAAGTAGGGTCTAACAAATTCATAGCCTTTAGTTTTGTCAGCAAGCTGGCGACAGGCAGCGAAATACAAAACAAGCCTTAGCTTTTAAATGAGAACAGCCTGAACAACAAAAGGGCTTTTGGAAAATAGATTAAGAAAATATAATACCGTCCTTAGTGCATAAAGTACTATTTTCATTAGGAACCTTAATTCACAAATTAACACTAAGAGCACTTAAGACGGGAGAGGCAAAAAATGTGGCKATCTGTCATTTTAGTAGCATATTTTCTTCAAAAAGACATTCTTATTACATTTCCCAGGCAGGTKTGCTAATGCCTTTTGTTTAAATATTCATACCTGGGCTTTTGAGGCTGACTCCTGTGAAGAGAGCCAGAGCCTGAGAGCTCCCGCTGAAGCAGCTCTGAGATGTGATCCATGGCACAACAGGGGACAGACACAGGGGGTGTCCTGTCCTCCCTCCATGGCACAACGGGGGACAGACACAGGGGGTGTCCTGTCCTCCCTCCATGGCACAACGGGGGACAGACACAGGGGGTGTCCTGTCCTCCCTCCATGGCACTGTGGGGGACAGACACAGGGGGTGTCCTGTCCTCCCTCCACGGCACAACAGGGGACAGACACAGGGGGTGTCCTGTCCTCCCTCCATGGCACAACGGGGGACAGACACAGGGGGTGTCCTGTCCTCCCTCCATGGCACTGTGGGGGACAGACACAGGGGGTGTCCTGTCCTCCCTCCTGTGGCATCGTGGTGCCTGCTGAACATACCTACCCACACATGTATGTTTCCATAGGCTACAAAATTTGGCCTAAAATTTCCAAACCCAATGCATCCCCTTCCCATATGCTCTAAGTACATTTCTGCACGAAATCTTCCAGAGATAGTGGGCAGAGGACTGGCTCCAGTGGTGGAATGCTGTGGGGTTGGGAGTAGAGATATTCCCTTGCCCAGTGCAGCACCAAAGTAACATCTCCATATGAAGGCAAGGTGGAAACACTCCCTTAAAAACAAGTGGAGCTTTTTATAAATTTTTATTGGCCTGAACATGACCATTAGCTCATGTAGTRAGATTGCCTGTGTCTGTTAAACATGGGATTAGGCATTCTTTTATTGATGGAAAAACTTGTATGTAGTGGAAACACACATCTACAATAGAAATTGGGGTTTGGAAAAGTGTAGAAAGTAAAATACACACGCTAGACACTGCTTTGTTTCTATATTTCATCTGCGTAATGAAATGAGTTATTTGAAAAATAAAGTGTAGGACAACRATTTCAGAACAAGGATGCCCTCCCTTTCCACATGGCATTGGGGGCTGGAATTAGGAGATCTTTAAGGTCACTTCCAATCCAAGCCATTCTGTTCTATGTAAAACAGATACTCCTGAGTTTGCAACATATTTCATTTTCCTTTCAAGACAAATATCAAGGTTAAAGCACTAGAAATATGCATTGCTTCCTCTTGCTCACATAACCTCACTACAAAGCATTGCCATTTGTGGGCTAATACAAGCTGAGGTCTTTAAAGTGAAGAAATTGATTCCCTCCTATATAATTTTGTAAATGTAAAGAGAGTAATTTTAATATTTTTACTTTTTTTTCAACTCTACTTCASTCTTTCCTTGAGCACTGTCTCTCTTCTGTGTCACTTTATCTAATGCCTACCTGTAGCATGTTGGCAATATATTTGGTAATCAGAAAAGCCATCTTTAACCTCTCTATTAATTTGCTGCTGAGCAGCATCCCCTTCACACTCACAGCTGTGTCTGTCAGGTTATCTGAATTTCATGCATGAKCCATACTATGTGGAATATCTAGCACTTGTCCCTCAAGCCTGCAAGTCCTCATAACCTTGGCAAGGTGTTTCTAGCACTTCAAAGTGCTGCATCATCTGTCCTATCCATGGATTTAAATTAAACCATCTGCATTGCTATTCTTGGCCAAGACATGACAGCGCCGAGGATGAGGCCTGAGGGCAGTGATGCTGAGCCAAGGTCACCTCCAGACTCCTGGGGACCACATCTGGTCAGGGGAMAGCGATGAACCCCTGCACCTCAGCTTCAGCCCCTCTGGCTCTTGGTGGCTCTTCCCGYGACCCTGGGACAGAGCTTGGGCAAAGCAGTAACCTCTGCAGAGATCTGACAATAAATGAGGTGATAAACAGCAGAAACTGGGCTTTTAAATRTCACTTTACGTGCTCACCCACGCAGCAGCTGATAAATGCAACTTCCATTCATTAGGGTGCACCTGGGGAAAAACAGGCTYTTCTCCTTTTGGCTGCTGATGATTTCCTCTGGCATTAACCACATTAGCCACAYATTACGTTCCATCTCTGATTTTCTATTAACTCATAACACTTTCTGGCCTCAGATGACCTAACCTGGATAGACTCTTCATTTGAGTGGGAAGCTTTCTTTTCTGGAAGCACTGTGGATGACACCATCAGCTAATCAGTTTCTAGCTTTGCTGATCACATCTTGCGGATATTTTCCATCTGTAGTATGCACAGGTTTTATAAATACCAAAAGAGGTAGAAATTAACCTTTTTTCATCATGAATTTCAGCTTGTGCAGCCATCTTCTCTTTGCATTATGACTACATGCCTGTCATGAGCAAAATACTGTTCTTAATCCCGTCTTGCTCGTATGACTCCTCCTGTTTTCTGTGCTGTGTGAAACATAAACTTCTTGTTTCCTCCTCCAAAACCATGTCGTATCCCCACCCCACCAGATCATGCAGCTGAACTCCATTTTTAAAGGATTCATTTTTCAAGTTGGCACTTTGATGCTTTCTCCCATACTATCACTCCCTCTTTGCAGGAGCTTCCCATAAACATGAGAAAAAATAACTACTCCTCCTCCAGAATGTCCCTCAAACCTCTCTTTTTGTGAAGTGACTGTTTTTCATTGGCTATGGCCACGCTGAGATGTACTACACACTGTGTTAATCAATATTACCTCATTGCTTCCTCGAATTCACCATTCTTTTTTATTTATTTCTACATTCTTGCCTGTCTCACTTTGAGATTAGAAAATCATGTTTATGTCCTGCATGTTCACCTTATTTAGAYAGCTGCCCACCCCTATGATGAGGTCTCATAGGCAATAGAGTGACACTAAAAATAAAGAATTATAGGCTTATAAAGATATCTGCGAATCAGAAGCACTCTCCTAAAGGGAGCAGAGTGGAAATTTACTGGTRAACATTAAATCTCAACTGTTCTCTGATTTTAAAAAGATGGTGAGCCCAGGTTCGGATGGAGATGTACTGGTGAGCAGCATGTGGTTTTTCATTAAGTATAGAGGTATACTTTGAGTTACAGCCATGGCTTGACTTATGTTTTATAGGAGAAAAGTATAGACCCTCCATAGGATCCATCTCCAGGTAAATATTCCTGTCTCTGTGAGACCAACATTTCTCCCAACAAAGGGTCATACTTTAGAGCTTATTTCTGCAAGCAGACAAGGAAGCAAATTCCCAAAATGCTTTTCTTCCCTCTCCTTCAGGACAAATGTTTCCAGGTTGAATACTGCATATAATGTAGCATATGTACTTGAATATGGAAGAGTAAGTAATACAAGGCTCCCCACCTTTTACCAGTCACTGTCTGCAACCATTAGGATGAAAAATTGGAGTTGTTTTCCCATCTTACACTGTTCTGCATAATAACTAATACAGGGTAGGCATGGCAGGAGACACAGGATGCATCACTGTAATACATTTTAGAGACAAAACTTTACACTGTGTTATTGACTAAAATGCCCCCGCTAAATTGGCGATGATACCAACTCCTTTTTATCTTAAGGACAAAAATGTGGTAAGCTCCAATATTTTTTAATACTTCTTTACAAGTAGAGATGATGGAATGCCAAAGAAAATCATSCAAACAAAACCTTCATCAGTCAGTCCTGGAGGCCAGCCAGGGACTAGATAATTTGGACAAGACCACGATGGGCTGGATAAAAGAGTGGGAACAAGGTACTGCTTCCAGGCCTTGTAAAATAGCTGTAGACAGTCTGTCCCTTTAAAAAATGTCCTTATTTGTTTTTTTTCTTTTGGACTGAAAGCATAACCTAATATTTTTTTTTTACCTAGTCCATTGGAAAACAATGTTTTGAGAAGAAAAATGAGAAAACCTATGTTTTGTTGTAATGCTGCTATGTTAYTGAGCCATAATATTATGGCACAAAAAATACACCACTTAAGAATCTGCTTTTTAGGAGCTGCCAGGATTTTTAACCTCATCTCAAAATGCATGAGAGACCTCTTAAATGTATTGCCTTAGCACATTGCAAATCTATTCATGTAGCAGTTGTATCAGACATATTTCTTTGTCAGCCACCCATTTAAGACGGGATCATCTTAAAAGGCACTGACATAAATTGTTGSGCAGAAGATCGATCAGTTTAAGAGGTTTTTCCTTTTAACAGATCAGATATCTATTATATCTCACCATTTRGCATATGGAATTTTCATTGAATAATTTCAGTGTTTAATCACTTCTTTAAACACATATTCATTTCAAAATATTTCCCCTAGATTCTGTGATCACAGTTTACTGAAATGATTTTTACACTCGTAGGTTGTATCAAGTGGATCTGACTAACTGGCCAGGAGATTCTTCCTAAGTTTAATTAGCTAGGAGAGACTTTTGGTGCAAAGGCAGATATCATGCAGCTGAGGAAAGGAAAAGCACTTTTAAATGGTAGTTCAAATTATCAAGATTTGCTAATTATTCCTGAGCACACAGGTGAATGTTACACACCTCCAGCAGTCATGGCAGGGCAGTTGGTTGGATCCCCTGCAAATCACTGAATCAATCCCTATGGGTGTGCAAAGGATTGGTCATGAACTGTTGCTATTTACTGCTCTGAAAATCACATTTTTTGATAAATAATTGCTATTGCTTGTTGAAATTAATTCATAAGAAAGATGCTGAAAACAGCAATCTGGTAAATAACTTTAATTGAATTTTAAGGGCAAAATTCTGCCAATCATTAGTCCCTTTGGATAGCACCATTCTCTGCAATCAGTCCATTGAYTGGCTGAGTTTACTGTTGGTGTATACATCGGCTGCCACACAAGCAAACAGCAGAGCAGAATTTCACCTGAGCACTAAATATGGCACCAATGTTTCCTTCTCAGGGTATTTCCATCTTGTTCAGGCTGATGGACTCCATCCCTTACCCCAGGCCACCAGTGCTTATTCTGGAGGGATATCAGAGAGGTTGGATTGGTAGTGCTGAGCATCCATTACAGTTTATTTTTCTCCTTCATCTCTGGAGACCAGAGCAAGTTCTCACAGCCAATGGCCACAATCCATTTCTTCTCTGGGAGATGAGCATCCAATTCCCAAACAGTCATCCAGCTTTAATGTCATCTTGGATATTATAAATAGTGGATAAAAAAACCCCAAAAGTTTCAGCAACAGACTTCATTTATGTGGTTTCTTCTGTATGAATCCCAAGTATTTATTTTTTCTCCTTGACCTGATAAAAGAATTATTTGACAGCTCCACAAACTTCAGACTCGCWGAGAATTAAACAAACTATCTGCAGTAGAACTATGATCTCATCAGCCTCCCACACATTTACTTTTGTGTTGTACTCATTTATATTGCATGCCTAATTAGTCAGGGGACATGACAATTACAAAATTAAACTACGGATAGATTTTTTTGTGTTCTTAAAGCTTTGAAAAAAAAGAAACAGACTCAAAAAGAAAGGATTATGAATCAGAAACTTTCTGGAAATGGAATAACCACAAGCTTTCCTATTTAGAAATCATTCAGTAATCTTTTCAAGCCCACCAATGAATTTTCAGCCTGTCTCACAGCAAACCTAGATTTATACCACTGATGAGGGATTTTTTTATTATTTATAGTTTGTTTTCTTGCAAAAGACATATATAGAATTTTTTAAAAAGCATTTCCATATTTATTCCTTTTTTTTTAGCATGCTTCCATAATCTGAACAGGAACAGGAAAATGTCACATTTTAGATGAGTTACACAGATTCATAGAGTTTTGAAGGCAAGAATATCTCCCTGTGAATGGCATTTCAAACTGAAACCCAAAYATGCTGTAATTCCCTCTGAAGATTCTCTCTCACATACTACACATTTAATAACATCCTGAACGGACTCCATGTTTCTAAAACTAAACAATTTTTAGTATTCCAGAAGCTATTTACAGAGAGCAGTGCACTCATACAATGCACTGATGTTCTCATTCCCCTGAACCTCTTTTCTCTGCTAACCTATGCTCTTCTTCGAGCTTCTTGTTAACTGATACAAATTCCTTTTTAGTGTTTGTTGATTGCATTTGACACAAATGTCTGCTGGGGACAAAAGCTCCATAACTCAATGAAGATTCATTTTCTAAAGCCACTGATCTCTCAAGTGACAGAAGGGACACTCGTGACTAAAATTGTTTACTCCATCTTTGAAAATTCCTTTTTGTATYTCTAACCTTTTTCAGGTTGCATCCTTGTGGGCATACAATTGTCTATCTACCAAATCCATCTGGAGAGTAGGAAAGAACAGGACTCTTTTCATGCTTTTGTTGTATTTTCTGGACTCTCTGCACAGCTCTTCAGACGTCAACAGATGTCCTTCATAGGAGATCTCTTTAGGAATCAATGAGTTTGTTTTAGATTCTTGTACTATATTCTGCTCTCACGGTCAGGACAACACTATAACTGCAGCTTGAACTGTAAGGAGAGTAGAAGTCCTCCCTGCACAGAACTTTCTTAAGGGCTCCTGAACTCCCTGGGCAGGCAGGAAGAGAAGCATCCTGAAAAATCCAGTCCAGTGGCTATAATACTCCAGAAAATTCATATGTCAGAAGTCACAGAGAGCAAATACATTTGTCCTGCATAGGTCAGACAGTCTGTGCATTGAAACTGTTAACAAATAGCCATTTTTGTTTGCTCTTTGTCCAGTGAGAATGAATGAATTGGCAACCAGCCTAMCCACAAAACTACCTGCTTTGCATACCTTCAGTAGACATATTTTCCTTTTCCTTGCAGAATTCCAGCTTCCCTCCTGCTGGATTTTAACAGAATTGGACCCTCTATTTCAGTTGTGCTCCAAGTGACTCTTGAGAAGCACTGGTGAGGGAAGATTGCAGTTTCTGGGTCTTGTTTGGTCTCCAGGAGTCCCTGAGGCAGCTGCACACTTCGTGAGCTCAGAGTGACTGTTCACATTACGTTATGGGATATATAYACTTGACATGAGATCTATCAGTGTGTCTGGCTCTTCAGCAAATGTTCTAGCTGTGAGCACAAAAACAACTTRCTGAAATATTTTCCAAACATTYTCCTTCTGGTTTTCTATTGGAGTACCACTTACAAAAAAATTAAAAAGAACTGAAAGCAATCTATCAGGAAAATGGAACAAATGCAGTTGAAGGAAAAAGATTTGTGTTTGGGGACATTTGTATCAGACTACCGGGGCTTTAGTTATGCGCCCAGGCAGAGTACATGCCCTAATAAAGCAGATAAAGCAGTGAGATTTTGAATTAGTTCCTTCAGGTTACAATTTTTATTGGCAAGTGCAATGAGTTATGTGGCACTTGTTATGTACTAATGATGAACAGCACTTTCATGCCCATAAACAAGGTGATTTTGCAAACAGATGCATGGCATACATTGGGAATTTAGAGCACAGCATTAAAGTTTTGTCTCAAACAACACCAAACCTGCATTGTAGGACACTTTTCCAAAAAAAAACCAGCATTAGTAGGATGTCCTATAGCCCCTCTGGGAAGCAGRCAAAAGCAGGTAATAGTTCCTAATCAGAGAGAAGGAAGAATCTCTTAAATAATCACAGGAGATTTGTGCCTACTTAGTATTTCAGAATTGCTTCTAAMCTGGGGAAAGCACCAAGAGCCCCTCAGGAAAAGCTGGCATACTGTAATGCAAAGGCAGGATAAAGATTAATACATGTTTTCAAATATATATAAGAACAACTGCYAGTAGAAGAAGAATTCAAACATTTCTTGTATTATGCTTGAAGGCATTCAAGCTCCCAGCCAATAGGTATAACGAGAAWCTTCCCATTTTGCTATTATATTGTTGTGCTGTATAGGGTTTTTCTCTGAAGCATCTGGTATTGGTTATTGTCAAAACCCTACTTTGAGCATCGCTCCAGCCTAACATAAGAATTTCTGTGCTCGTGAAACTGGGACATTCTAATTATCTTTCAACATTACAGTGCTGCACTACCAAACCYACTTTAATCTATAATAATAATAACAGAAAGGAATCATAAGCCAAAAGACTGTTTACAAGTTGACACAAATGACCCAATCTTTGCGAAGAGCCATAGTGGAAAAAGTGTGAAAAATGTACTTCACAGAAGCATCCTTGGCAGAAGACATGAATTCAGCCAAAAGGTTTAAAACATTTTAACGAAAACCTGAATTGGATGACAGAGCTGCAAGAAGTTTATCTTGTACTAGAAGAGGGAACAGAAAAGATCTCAGAAAAATATAGTACATATCTGCTCTGTTACCAAACAGATTTTAAAATAGCAAACAGAATAAACAGACAAATGGCAAGAAAATGCCTAAACACAACAAACTAACCTCTGCAGGATTCTTCACGGCTTTATTCCCTTGKATATGACCTGTGATTTGAATGTATATCAATATTTTTCTAGCAGTTGTAGGGGTCCATTAGCCAGATGCCATTCTTCATAACAAAACCATTATAAATATATGGCCTCAAAGTGCTTTTGGCCCGAGTCCAGCAGATCCCATCTTTCAGCAAGCCATTTCAATATARGGAAAAGAGAACGAAAGAAAGAAAATCTCTTTTGCAGCATGTCATATTTCCAATTCGAATAATGAGTAGYGGGACAGATCAGGCAGGTTTCTGTATAGTCCAAAAGTTATAGGTGACACCTGGGAGAGGCTGTTTAATGAAGTCTGAGAGCTACCTGCAGCACAATAGGAAATCATGATGCTGCCCTCAATGCTGCTGCCTTGGCAGCATTTAGTTTTCTCTGTGGAAAAAGAAGTGAGTTTCAAATTCCATAGTCACAGAGAAAATGCCCTGCAATATTGCAAACTGGAAGAAGACAAATAGAAATAATTATCTTATAAAGTTTTCTTGATAATGATTTTTGATTGTTTTATCAAAGTAAGAGAGGTGAGAACAATTATTGTCACGTCACCCTGGAGTAAGCTGTGCTTACCAGTGCTTAAAGCAAAGCTAGCACATTTCACCAATTCTTTGTCTCTGAAAATTGAGCTTTCCTAGCAAAAAAAGGCTGTGAAAACCCTCTGCTACTTTAAAAGGTATCTGACAACCAGATCCCAGCTACAGAAAATATTCATTTTCACATTTTAGCCATCAGATGTTAACATTCTAGCAGAAGCAGCGTGGCATTCTAATTGTGAACGCACTAAAGTAAAAGATATTTTTATGGRCTTTGTTTGGTTGGATTTTTTTCCTTTCAAAACAAGGTAGAATATGAAATCATGCAATTCCAGGAACGTTAATGGGATCMTGAATGATTGGCTCATCAACAGTTGGGATTTTCCCCATTTTCCATGGGGTGTCAGATGTAGCTTGGATTAAGGCAGAAAAGTGCTAGCAAGATGCAAAGGTACTTGACAGAACATAGACACCCTGTAATACAATGATAAACAGATGCAAATAAGCAATTAAATATGTGAGAAGACTAAAAATCATGCACCCTTACACTYAGTACCACAAAAATAAGACTTACAAAAATTTATGGATTCCRAAAAAGTTCTTGCCCTTCAAATACYKTGGAAATTTCCTAAATAATTTCTATTTCCTTAGCCCCTATGTTTGTTCTCCCTCCCCTCAGGAAAGCTGAAAAACAATCTAAGTATGTACAAAACCAAAACAGACCACAAAACTGAATAGAATAGATGAAAAAAAAAAATAATTTGAGGGATTGAAATTTATCTTATATAGTTAGAGCAAGGCACAAACCCCATGATTCAGCTCAGCAACAGAAGGGAGGTACCAGGGAGGGCTTAGTTGGCTCCATCCAAGGCAAAGGCACTCCAGCCAGAGGTTTCAGAGTAATCAGAGACCCCACGAAAGCAATCATGGGAAGGAAACAAATATCTGAGTCTGTGGTAAAAGAGACTTTGCATACATGTATGACAAGAAACACAATAAACAAATTGCATCTAAACACTGCAAAAGGTCTCAGCTCTGCAGAATACCTGAAGCAATTTGTGGCTGCAAAAACACGTGGAGAGAGGAAAGATCCAGGACCAAAGCAGCTCTCCTGCTGCTGCTGAACCACACGTGTGCAGCATGGCTTGAATGAGTCTGTCAAACAATGCATCAGTGTGCCTTGAGGTGGGTGTCAGTCAGATCACTGATTTATTGGATCATGTTAGGTCTGAGCTTAATGAGATCTGAGCTTAATCWGATCTCCTGAATTCCCTTCTCCAGCCCAAACATATGCAACACAGACCCATCCTTTCCAAAGCTGCCCTCCAGCAAACCTCACAGAGCAGCAAATATTAAAATAAAATGTGCTGGCATAAAGGCTCTGAACTTCTGAGCACCAAATCCCCACTATTGCAGAGAAAAAAGTGTCAGAGTTTCAGGTAAGAGCCAATTTTGAGTGTCTGAACCGTCAGGTTTGGGCTATCACAGCAATGCTCTAATGTATTAGGCAGCGAGGTAAATGATAGGTTTTCATTTCAGTTCATGATTTTTCAATTTTTAATTTGGTTTTAAAGATTTCTCATCAGCAGCATATTTCCTAATTTTTCCAGTGTCTGAACCTGTCAGGCAGCTCTGAACCAAAGCCAGACCACATGCACAGCCTGAAATTAATGAAAAATGTGAAATGAGAAAGGTCTCTCTCAAGCAAACTAAATAGTAAAGCTCTGCTGCAAGTAAAGCAAACTGAACCCAAGCAAGGTGAAGTCGTTCTTAACAGTTCTGAGAAGCACCTAYTTGACAAAAGAGTACAACTTTAAAAAAAAAAAAACATTTCAAACTTAGTAAAAAAAAGTAAATTATAATGCTGTGGGGYTCTTGTCCTCTGCTTCATTGTGGCGTTAGGGACATTGGAAAATTGTATTCATGATTGTAAGTTCAGGCACAGTGACTCAGCCRTGGTGTTCCAATTGAGTGAGCCTTTAGGCCAGCTCAAGATAAGGCTCAGTTCAAGAGAGGTTTGTGTTTTCCTTTAGAAACTTGTGAGGACACGATACTTGGATTGAGACACTCATCTCGAGAAACAGCTCTTGCTTTTCAAATCTGCAGAAGTTATTTGGGTAGCGTGTACTCTCCAGTCCTTCATATTTAATGGCCATAATGCCTCCATTGTGTGGTTGTCATTAAATATAACACTGCCCTCCAACCTTTGGATTACCACTAGAAGCTGCCATGAACAATTTATATGCCAATCTCAATTCCCAAGAGAAACTCAGGCAGAAGCTTCTCCTTTTAAAATGTTCAAATGCGCTTTGTATCAAAAGAAAAAAAAAAGAAATATATTTGTGAAGTGCTCTACCATCGACTACAAGCATCTGTGGCAAAATTAAGTAATGGAAGGCTCTTTTATGCCCAGAAACTTTAAAGAATTGCCAAAAGTTGAAATCTGTCAGATATTTTAAGTAGGCTTATAACAGAAGTGTATCTTTGGCTTTAGCATCTCATATGCACAAAGCTAAACTGACAGAATTAAAGCTATTCATGCTGGAAAATCCCACAGTGAAGTTATCAGACTYTAGGAATAATATGCATAAATGAAAGAAGTCTTATGATCAGGAGGGAATTAAAGAAAAAAGGTTGAGGAAAAACTCATTAAAGGGCTGATCTTCAGTGTTGGTGTGTTATTAGCAAATGTGGGTCCTGTGCACCTTTCCAGACCAGAGCCTAAAAGCTTCAGGTGATACAAGCACCTTTTGAAATCAGATAAGAGTATTCTACATTTCACTATTGTGCACGAACCATTTGCTTTATGCAGGATTTTGATAGTGGGAAGTGTTATGCATTATTTTAAATAATTAGCCTTAYTTTTAAGCCCTTGAAGCTGCTTTTGTACTGTTTGCAAAAGGGTTTTGTCTTGTTTTTAGTATTTCTCCTCCCACCCATCTACCAAACCACKTTTAATCCATTTATTCTAAAGAACTATATAGCAATATCTTCTTCTGTTTTTATGACCAAGCACAGCTCTCTTAAGCATTTCGAGTTCTTGTAAAGGCTCCACATCATATTCAACACCAGCAGAACTGAGATGGACACTGATGCATGTACATTAAATATTGTGCTCTGCTTGCAGGATCCCTTTCAAATTAGGGGACCATGAGATGGTCCCCACGGGCCCCTGCTTTGAGACAGCAGTGCATATGAGCASGAGAATAAAGTAGTTAGAAGAGCCAAAATGCCACTGTGCTCTGCATATTTTATGTGCTTTAATTGTATTATATTGATTTGAGGCCATTATAGCCTGGTTTGTTACTCTAATAAATTACATTGTTCTTTGAAACAATGATGGCTTAAGATTGAAATATTATATTAAAACTTATATCTGACTGGCAGGCTTCAAATGYAATATTTACCACTGGCTATGGAGAAAGTAATCCTTGAAAGGCTTTCAGTCTTTAAATAAAACCTCTAAGTCAGAAGGTACAAATCTGAAAATGGTCCTCAAGCATTGGTTAAGGGTGAGAGGAGAACAGCAAAGGGAACTGCCATTTTTCAGCCTGAGATTTGCAAACAGGACTTGTAAGCAAAAGAAAAGAAATAACTTTTCATTTAAATCTGAGGAACAGAAAAGTTTTAGCTTTTAAACTCCGAATAAAGCTTTTATAATAATTGTTCTCCAATGCTAATGTAATCTCTTCCTGTATATATCTTAAGTTGAGGCTTTGGAAGATTCAATTAGTGAAAGAAAAATAACTTTCTAAAAATGTACCTGTATCAAGCATTTAATGTTTAATTGATTGAATGCTTTAYGTGGCAATTCATATGAAATGTGAAGGCAGAAAGATTCAGCATATAAAGATGAATGATTTTTATGACTGGGCTTGATTTTTTAAAAAGCACAAGAAAACAGAACAATTTTTAAATTAAATACCAAGCCAAGACTCAAAAAGTACGTTTCTTTAAAAAAAAAAGAAGCCTTCTAGGCACCATACATTTCACATCTCCTATGYGTTTTTCTGGAAATGCAAAGTTTTTTTTAGGTGAAGTAAATGGGAAATGGGACGTTGTCGGAATAGAAAACTGTAAACAGGAGCTCAGAGTAGATTAAAAAAAGAAATTTTGTGACAACATACACATTTAAAAGATGAAGGTGAGTCATCACCATGAGATGAATACCTTATCTTTTAAACCCTTTGGGAGCTGTCTTTGATGAACAGAGCACAGTCACTGCAGGTAGGTGCATTTTGACAGGCAAAGTGCTGCACTGCACTAATTCGCTCTGTCAGAAATTCCCACCACAGCACGGAGGTGATACTGCGGGACTGAGCCCCTGGGATGCAGAAAGTCTGGTGGTGGGACCCTGCAGAAGTGGGAGCTCAGTGGCAGAAGAGCAAGCTGCCACTGAATAAAGAAAACGTGTCTTTACAGCCTGGATAAACTACTGAGCACTGCCCTCAGACATGCAGGACTTTAAACTTTATAMACTTCTCTATAAAAAAAAATGAACCTCATTTAAAATATTCATAGACAYTTTTTAAAAATACCATGAAGAGATGCAAGTAACAAAAATGGAATTTTTGCAGTTGTTCAAGCCTGGTCATATTTTGGTGCTTGTTATATATATCTGTAGATACACACACACACACACACATTATATATGTATATATATACACATATATATATACACATATATATATACACATATATATACACACATATATATACACACACACACATATATATATATATACACATATATATATACACACACATATATATATACACACACGTGCATATATGCGTATATATATGTGTGTGTGTGTATATATATATATATATATATATATAGGCTGTTTTATTGATTACTTGTTTGGCTTCTGATTACTCTGACAAACACATTTATCATCCGATATCAGGTGTAAAAGCAGCTCTACATGGATTTCTTGCTCCAACTTTGGACTGAAGCAGGACTAAGGGCTGAGGAACTCTGACATCCTGATTCCCACAGTTCCTCCTGCTCCYTCTCCACATCGAAGTTTCCAGACAGCCCAGGACTGTGTCACTGCTGGAGTCACCACTGGGACTGACATTACAGAATTGGCCATTCATCATCTTTGACACCGGGGCTATTTCAGAAAGTACTGCTTTGGCACATTCAGCAATAATCATATCAAAGTTRGGGCTGTGCTTTGCTTCAGAGGGAGGTCATGCAGACAATAATAATGCATCACAGGTTTTTTCTCTATTGTAAMGCTACCTATGCCTTATATATGTCTCCTGATATTCCTCTGAAACCTTCCAGGTTYGGGTGTCAGGGCTGTTTGCCTTCAGAGACAGCCTGCATGCAGAGGGCAGGCAAATAGCAGAGAAAAAAYGGGGAGCAAGGCAGAAGAAAACAAGAAGAAATTTTTAAAAACTCATATGGGAAAAGTAGGATTCTTATACAAAATTATGTGGTTTAATATATTCAAAAGAATTCACAAGAAAAGTCAATGTTGACTTGTAAAAATCTCATACTTATAGATCAATATGCAAAGTGCCATTATGCATTCAAAACAACATATTATGTTTCATTTATAAAGGCACATGTCCCCGTCACAGGGATAGACACTACAAAACGGTCTGATTTACACAAAGTAGAACATACACACACCAAATTATAAATATAAACCAGAATGTTTTCTGTGCAATCAAAAGGCCTGTCTGTACACCTTTCATACTAATAGCAAAATTATGCTTCCAGTAGGCATAAGATTGGCTCATAATGGCCTAATCCCACTGATGTTCCTTACCTTGGCATAGTCTGACGTCAGCCTTATGAATAATTCCATGGGTGTCAGGAAAGATGCAGCTGTTAAAATGCTAAGCCAGGCCTGATCATTACATTAGCCTGAAAACRGTGACTTTAAAATGTGAGTTCTCAGAACTGACGTCTGATGTTAAACCTTTCGGATCAATTTTCTCAAGATCTTCTCCACCAAAACTTTAAATTAGCATATTTTTCCCCTTTTTCCTTCTCATTCTTTTCCATTTTGGAAAGCTCAGTTTCCATCAGCAACCATAGCTCATAAAGGAGGTTTAAGAGCAATATYAACTGAGATAAGAGTTACAATAAACAGGCAAAAGTCTTCAGCGTGGAGGTTTTCATGAGATCTTTTTGTTTATCAAGTGCTGTCTCGAGCAGATGCAAACTGTTCAGTGCCACATAAATGACAATATTTTATCTTTTCATATTAGTGCAAAGTGAACTTAKAGCCCAAGAAACCTTGAATATCGAGTTACATTATGCCCTGATCACAAAGAAMATGCACTTGACAAGCAAACCAGCAGAATGGAGATGGTTTCAGTTCTTTCATGTACAAAGTACTTCAGTGTGAATCATAAACAGAACACCTAAAACCACAGTTAATTACATTTACTGCTGCCTGCTTCTGAGGATATAAAAACATATATATGTTTATTAGGAAAAACATTAGGACTTTGACCTACTGGCAGTCTGTACTTAAAATAAAGGATCAAACAGCTCTCTAAGCATTCAAAGATCAGTTTTYCTCATACCAACATAACAGCAACATTAAAAGCTTGGTATATTTTTTGTATTTTTACCTTCCTTATAACGATGATGAAAACAGGACATTAAAATAGTTCCAGAAAAAACAAAAAACCCTGAGAAATATCCTTATGTGTTCTATTTTTACTGGAGATTAGGCATTGAACATTTCATCACCACTGTCCTTGATTTCTTATAAGCAAAGCACTCCTATGAGTTAAACTGCCAACAAAAACCCAACGACTGTKCTCACTTTCACTGCTCTCAGATTTTGTTAAGGAATGTTTTACTCTACAGACATAAAGTTATGGTTYAATATTTTAACCAAAACCAAAATAGTCTTTTTTTCTGACTCACAAAACTTCCCTGGGAAATGCAGAGCTGATAATGCAGATAATTCAATGTTTTAGGCACTAACAGTGTTGGAAAGAGTTACAAAGGTGCAGGTGTTACTCACAGTGCCAAGCAGAACTGGACAGGGAGGAAAGGCTGAGGCTGAGGATGAGGAAGGAGGAGGTGATGCAGGACTGCAGATGGAAAACTCTCCTCCAATATGTCCTTCTTCATCACCTATGGACAAAAAGATCATAATTTTGGTTTAAGAAAATCGCCACCAAAATTCCATGCATGAATACTATGAAAATTTGAGATCCCAGCAAAACTGAGCCTGATTTAGCTTCCCAATTAGAAAAAAAAAAAAATGTCAGAATCATGACTATGCATGGAGAAAAACATGAAGATTGAAACTGTGGACTTATAACCAACACAACCATGTCTGTTGTACATCTCAGTCATTAACAAAAAACCAGTCTCATCCTTAAAAAGGCATTTCTTCCCCGTTTCTGGTGTCAGGAAGCAATCTGCCTCACTTGTTCCCTGGATCCACATCTAATTGTAATAGCCAAAGGTGTGCCTTTACCCACCTGCTCACAACACTTTTAAGACCCTATGTTGCCTTGACAAAATGAAAAGTTTTTACTTGTTTCATCTAATTTGGTTTTGTTTTTTTTTTTTTTTTTTTTTTTTTTTTTTTTTTTTTTTTTTTTTTTTTTTTTTTTTTTTTTAATAGTTTAACCATTACAGTGCAAAATTTGAGGGTCATTATCCTCAGATCAAAGAGAGGTGAAATTCAAATCTGTTCTCATGTTTTAAGACTAAAGATTTTACTTCTAGGTGTCGACTGTGGGATCAGAGCTGATGTGTGGCCACCTGAAAGAACTTTACACATTAAATGTTCAGTGATGGTATTTGGCAGGGATTAAATTTCCAGTTGAAGTTACACTTTCCAGAGCTTGCTAGAACCACATAAAACCAAATCTTACTAAATTGATTCAGGCATTATGTAAAAATCCTCAGAAACACTAAAGCCCTCCTAAAGTACTAAAAAATGCACTATGTAAATTTTCCTCTAAAACAAGGGAGATAATATTTTTTCCCCATCTTTACTTACCAGAACAACCCAAAGCCAGCCCCAGGTTTTCACTTTTGAAAATAAGCCCATATCTTGAATGGAAACTCAGAGGAAAATGTTAATCAACACTTAAGAAGACAAGGAGTCCTTTTACATAAATTCTCTTTCTTCCCAGTAGCTATTAAGAAAGGCAAGGGAAAGCTTTTGGAACATAAAGGATGCAAACCCCATCACTTTCACTACAAGTTTCCTTGGAACGAAAATGAAAGCTTTATGTTTGATGAGCACCAGAAGCTTCAATTTCTGTGTGGTGTAATTTAAGTCTCATGTCAAACAAATAAAAAAGAGGAATTTTGCCATAAAATCCTCCAATAATTTATTGCAACACTTGTAACTTACTCAAGASGTACCTGATAGGGAACCAGTGACTTTGGTGAAACTTGAATAAATTAATACATGTATTTAGTAGCAATGAGAACTTTATTTGGATGAAATATTAATACTTTGGTCAAGCATTGCTGTATACAAGATGGAATTTTAGAGATAGATTTGTCCAGTTTTACCATAAAGCACCAGCAAAATTACATCTACAGCCTGGAATTTTGCTGTTTCATCCATGATATTGCAYTCACAAAAACTAGAATATAATTTGTCATTTCTTGCCCTTACACTAATTGAACTGACACAGCTCTATTAAAATGAGTCAAATCTAATAACAGCGTTTCAATGGATGGGAAAGATATCTGCTTGTTTTTCTTAAAAGACAAGAAGGGGGAAAAAGATATTTTTGGGTTGGCTAAGCATCTATTCCCAACACATAATAAGGTTGTTATCAACCAGAAAAGCCTATTAAGTTAGAAAATGAATACTGAAAGCTTTCTAATTAAACACTTTCCACTTACAAGATACTGAAAAAATAGAGTGGGAGATGCTGGTCCTGATACTGTATTAGTCATTGTATCACTCATATCATGATGTTGTAATCAGCTCTTGGGATGAATAGCCCAGGTGCTCAAGCTGTGCTGCGATTTGTAATTGGAAACATCTTTGGATAATAGTTGTCTCATGAGTTGTTTTCTCCTCTTGTCATATTTTTTTAATGTGATGTGACTTATAATTGAGTTTTCTATTAACTGTCATGCTGTCGTGTTTTTTTAAAACTTAAAGTCTGATCCTGGCAAGCTGCTSTGTGCAGATTCATCCTGGGCTGGAGTGGGATGTGTGCATGGACATGGGGCAGAACAGGTCCTTCCCCTCTGARGCAGAAGGCAGGATTAGGGCTGCAAGATTTAGTTTAATCTTAATTTATCATTTGGATACCTACCCACAAGGATCCCCACAATGTGATATACCTGATATTGGTATTAAATTATTCAAATAGGGCCAAATCTAAACTAACAGCAGCATTTCCCTTCTTCAGATATCTCCTGTCACATCTGACCAAAATGTTATATAGCAGACAACTCAATGAGGTTTCTTTAYTCACAATATTCCAACATTTTACTAMCAAGAAGCATAGCTTTTGCCTATTGAACCTACAATAAGTTCATAATTCTACACAGCTGGTTAGTTAAACGTGGAGTAATGACTTTTGTTGTTCAGAAGACTTCCAAGAAAGGGGAAGGATTTGGTAGCCAGCCTCATCTGAAACAAGCTTGAGAAAGAGAAATTAAATTTGTTTTGAGTAGAAAGTTTAAAACTATGTCAGTTACATACATGTATGTTACAGCTTACAAGCAGAAACCTATAGTATTCAAATGTATATAATTTATTTCCTTTGTACTTTTAATTAATAATTTCCACAAATCTGCCACAAACTGTTCATGGACTTCACCAAGACATAGCACAAGTCTATACAACCAATAACCTTGAAAAACAGAAAATATTATTATCTTTAGCGTTCTCAAGTGCAAACTGTTTCAGATATATATTCTTCTATATAGTCTGGTCCAAAGTATTTAAATTCTGCAATAAGGGTATAGCAGTAACAGCATGGATATGAGAGCTCTGGATGCAGTACCCTCACAGAGGTGAAGCAGATTAAAAAGTTGGATAAAAATATATAGTTCCTCTATGAAATATAGGAAGGACAGTAAATTTTAAAGGGTTTAATGCTGTGTACAGGAGCATCCCTGCTAGGGGAGCAAATGGCAGGAGTACAGAGGAGACCAACCCTCYTGCAGCACTGGCCTCTAAGGAAAGTGTGACTTAGAGAATTTCCATTTATTAAAGTTTTCTCAATTCCCTTTCTGGGGATGATAAGTTTTCTGTTGTGGGAGCTGCCTGCACTCAGTCGCTGTTTATTCCCTTGGCTTTCCCCAATGGCCAGTGGTAATTCCCCAAGTACACATAACAAGGATGAACAGAAACTTGGGCTCTTTTTTTGACACAAGGAGTGGGATTGCCTGTTGTAATTTTGGATTATGGTGATTGCTGAAAATATTTTTGCCRTTTTAGGCAGTGGTTTGCTGTTGACCCAGAAGAAGCAGTGTGATTCTGGCAGCTCTGCTGTTTGTGTCACCAGCCTTCCTTGGCTGATCCGCTGCAGGGTGATGTGTAAAACTGCAGGCCAGGTTTTTAATTGCCCTCTCCTTTGGAGGAGATGATTGTGGGCTGTTGAATCCAAGCCCCATGGTTTCCTCACACGGTTTTGCTGGCCTGGCTCCTCTGCTGCCCTCCCCTCTCCGTTTGGTTACACACAGAGATAYATCAAATATCACCTTATGTGGTACAGTGGCAAAGGCTGCCCAAAAAATTAGCCTTGCCAACCAAACAGTTTCTGTGAGGAAATGTAGCTAATTGTTGTTCTAAATTCTACCATCGTCACACACAAGGTCATTCTCTCCATCCCTGTGAATTGACCAACAGGATGGGAACTCAAACATGTTGGGGTGGCCAAAATTTTAGATTTAAATTGTAAATGTGCAARGAAAGTGCCAGCTCAGTTCCTTAATTATTGGTAAAATATACAAAAACCTAAAATRCTTCCCTCAAATGCAAATTCTGCAGWGTTTGACAGTGCAGAAGCTTCCTTCCCTGGGAGTTTGGGATCTTAGTTAAGGATGCAACCACGTGGTCATTTATTCTAATTAATGTGAATACATTTGCATTTGCAGATCTAGCAGCTTTTGCRAGCCAAGAAACAGCCCACAGTGGTTTTCCAGGGTGCACACAGATGTGCTGGAGCAGCACAGGACACAGCAGTCAATGCAGAACACAGCAGATACCCGGTGCTGGAGGCCCCACACTGTGCTCAGTACATGTTTGACCCATGAGAGGCTGAACTCACTGTGCAGCAGTAGTGGAAACCTTTTGTTCCAACAGAGACAGATATCAGAAACTTGACTAAATTATTCACATTAAAAAAAAACAAATAAAAATCAAGCACATAGATGAGCCTCCTTGAACCTGCATAAATTAGAGCCGGCCCATTCCTCTGTGCTTTGTTCCCAGTTGCTGYTACTTTCTTCTACAGGCAAGATTTTATTTTGGAAGTCACAACTTCTTAGTTGAAGCAGGTTTAACTATTTAGCATCAGAWTCACCCACCTACATAAAACTCTCCAACTGTTGAAGTTGTTAAAGGGACACTGTCAATTTCAAAACTGCACGTCTGTTTAAAAATGTTTTACCTTCTGTTGTTAGAAATGATCCCTAAGGTTTGATACTTGAAAGGCAAAAGAGAGAAAATATTTCTTTGGGGTATTTTGGGTTTTCTTTTTTCACTAAATTTTCACTTTTTTCTCCCTAATTTGCCCAGGCCAATGACATGCACTGATGTCCCTATGGGGGCTCGGTCTACAGTGTGATTTCTCTAGCTCTAAACAGGGTTTGGTTTTTTTTTGTTTTTTTTTTTTACCTAAGGGACTTTCTGTCCACGTGATGCTCTTTTGTAAGTTTTAATACAGAATAAACCATAAAGCAAACTTTCCACACTGTCAGCCTAACCCCTCATGGGACATCACAGGATTTGAACCCTGCCCTTCATGAACAACTCAACATCCATTAATTCTTACCAAAAATTAATTCTTCCGAGCACTGACCAGCACTTGAAGAGCAGATTTCAGTGGATTCAGGGACAAGGAAAAAAATAAAGAGAGAAAAGTAGGAGTAAATGAAGAAGTAAGAAGATTTAAGGACACGTGAGATAAAGCAAAGGGAGACTAATACTGTGAGSCAGCGAGGGAGAAGTTTTGTAGAAATAGGCATGAAAAGCTGCTGTTAAAGACAGTATTATATTTTATATGCAGAGGGAGGCTTAGTTTGAAGTGGCATAAGGTAGCAATGGTTTTTATGGTATTTCCATGCTTCTAAGTGTTTGATTTTGCTAACTTAACCTTCTTTGAGTGTATTTTTTAATGTAATATAGAGATTTGGGATGTTTTATTTCTTTTGAATGTAATGCATAATTCTGACTGACTCAACCTTTAATTCGATTTCCTCTTCATAGTTCAGTTTAGAGGACTTAAACGGAGCAGTGTGATATAAGTGAACTTCCTCTCCTTTAACTGCAAAACCACGGGAGATTTTGGCTCAGTTAGCTTTCACACAGCTTTATCTCTGGTAGAATAACTGGAAAGAAGAGCTAAGAAATGCTGAGGGGACGCTGGCAGGCAGTTGAGGAGCACCTCACACCCCCAATGCCTCGAGATTCCCAGGCAGCACAGAGAGGAGCAGCCACTGGAGAAGCCAAAAGAAGCTCACAGGATGAATTCACTTAGTGGCTCATCTCCATATTTTTGCATACTGATGTGTGCTAAAGGGCACACATCCTTCTCAAGGCAGCGCAAAGTTGCTGCCTTGAGGAGCAGAACTGGCTCCCAATGCATTTTAGATGTTGTGTAAATTACCTACATAGAGCCCTGCTGTCCCCATGTGATCCTTTGCAGGTTCTAAATAAGCAAACCAACGTGTCTCAGCAGTTGCATTTTTGGAATCATTGTGCTCCTAAGCTGTAAAAGAAAGTAGGAGTGTATTCAGAAAGACAGGAAGAGGGAGACTTTGGTTACTTTCCTGTCTTTCTAGGATGTTCTGAATGCCAGCAGGGTGAGGGAGGTGATTCTGTCCCTCTGTTCTGCTCTTGTGAGACCCCACCTGCATCCAGCTCTGGGTCCCCTACCATGGGGAGGACATGGAGCTGGAATGAGTCCATGGGAAGGACATGGAGCTGCTGGAATGAATCCATGGGAAGGACATGGAGCTGCTGGAATGAATCCATGGGAAGGACATGGAGCTGCGGGAATGAATCCATGGGAAGGACATGGAGCTGCTGTAATGAGTCCATGGGAAGGACACGGAGCTGCTGGAATGAATCCATGGGAAGGACATGGAGCTGATGGAATGAGTCCATGGGGAGGACATGGAGCTGCTGGAATGAATCCTTTGGAAGGACATGGAGCTGCTGGAATGAATCCAGAGGAGGCCACGGAGATGCTTTGAGGGCTGGAGCCCCTCTGCTCTGGAGCCAGGCTATGAGAGCTGGGGGTGCTCAGCCTGGAGAAGAGGAGGCTCCAGGGTAACCTCAGAGCCCCTTCAAAAGCCTGAAGCTGAAGAAGGAATTTGGACAAGGGCATGAAGTGACAGGACAAGGGGGGATGGCTTCATACTGAGCAAGGGTAGGGTTAGATGGGATATTGGGAACAAATTCCTGCCTGTGAGTGTGATAAGACATTGGAACAGTTTGTCCAGGGAAGCTGTGGCTGCCTTCCTCTGGAACTGTTCAAGGCCAGGGCTTGGAGCAACCTGGGTGAGTGGAAGATGTCCCAGGCTATGGCAGAGGATTGAATGGGATGATCTTTAAGGTCCCTTCCAATCCAAATCATTCTGTGATTCTTTGATTTTGTCWTTCTATAGTTTTATATTTTTAAGCATTATAAATTATAATAATGAAGACTCATGTCTTCTTCCACCTCTTAAAATTAACTAAAGAATATGTGAGTAAACTAATATTGCGTGGGATAGACAGGTGGATTAATGCCTATTTAGGGTGACAAGAGAAGGGAATAGACATAAACATGTAAATGTGCTAAGGCTCAATTCACTATCACAATTCATTGTATGTCAGTCAAACCACCTGAATAAATACAAACATTTAATCCTCTTCTGAGCAGAATTATTTTCTGTGTAAATAACTGCAGAATAGAGTTATCAGCCACCTGATATTTCTCTTCAGGACCAGTGCAAGGAACACTCATTCAGATTTCACTATCCCAGTGCACAAGAAAGGAGATTTTTCATCAATATCATGATTTTTTTTTCGGAAAGACCTGGTTTTAAAGGTGAATTATGCATACTGGAAATTCAGGGAAAAGGAAGGCTGAGTGTCTATGTGAATGACTTTTGCTCATATYCCAGCATAAGCAAGAATATTAATGAATCTTCTGAATACAGGAAAGAAGTTCTGTATTAGCTGACACTCATTTTTCCAAAAGATAKAACTGCTTTACTTAATGCCTGATCTAAAGCCCTGTGAAATTTTTCTCRCTTCATTGTACTCCCATCTTCTCTATGGAAGACCTAATTGGTCAAACAGTTAACAATTAATTAAGTAAATTAAGTACTTTGGCCCCAACTTCTTTCCAGTAAGACTTGAGTAATAATAATGATATCAGTGTGTGACATATGTGCAATGAAGTCAGCATTTGACATAATACTTCTGAAGAAACTTTCAGTGAAGAATATACCATTAATGATGATAAAGTTTAGAGAAAAGGCTTAAAAATGGCATTTTCTTACTTAGCAGATCTGATCCTGATGATCTCAGGGAGTCTGTCAGAGACATGTTTGACTCCAAAACATATGTGTCTCAGCACTGCAGAAAGGCAATAAATAAATAAAAATGCTTAATATCATTTTTTTCATTATATATTTTCCTAGTGACTTCAGTGAGAATGAGACAAGTTGGCTGGAATGGGAAAGTGAAAGATTTGTTATTCCTTAAATATGGTGTAGTTTTGGTGCAAAGGGAAAACAGAATCAAACAGAAAAAAGAATCCACATCCAAGCACAACTGGAGTGACAGCCTTTTCAGATGAAAGTGAGAGAAAGGGATGGAGAAAAGTGTGCTATAATATGAATGAGAAGTATTCTAAATTGTCCAGAGGGATTTGGAAAGTATCGTGTGGCTTTTGTTGCTGCCATTTGCGCTATAAATAAGATTTGTTTATTTGAAAATTAAAATGGATTAAGTTAATTTGAACATTTTTTCCCTGTTGTGGCTTTATGATGTTCGGTGCTTTATTGGTGAAAAAAAAAAAGCTGAAACTGCTCTGGAGGTTTGCTTAAGAGCCATTAGTGTGCAGTAATTTACAGCTACTCAGAACCATGCATTGAGCTCCTAATTGATCGCTAATGTTGATGCGCTTGATTGGATGTCAAGTTATGTGTAAAATTTATTGAAAATAATTCTGTTTCTTCCCTCTCTCTAACACCACAGACAGTAAATCGAGATAGATATGCAGGGTAGCTACAACTATTTCCTCAGGCCTGATTTTTTACAGAACCTCCCACCAACTAAGACCTTTCCAGACTGTACAATCAGGATATCCTAAAACACCTTACTAAAAATAAGCAAAATATAATATTCCCATGCCCTTTTCCCCCCATCATTTTGCACAAAGACATAAAAAAAAGCCGCTAGCACCCAGAACCAGAGCTACTACTCTGACATTTCAAATGAGCAGGTTTAACCTCAYGAGCTTTGATATCAGCTGGAACATTAACTGCAATACTTCTCCTTCCTCTGCGGGCTGCTCAAAGTCCCCATGGTGTTTTAAACTGGGAGTTACAGGTGCTGAATTCCGTGAGGGATGAAAGAGTGACAGGTCTGAACTCTGCCATCCACTCAGGAGACAGGGGATGGCACCCCAGGGAAAAGAGCAACCTGGAGAACAGCGGTGCTGCAGATGGCACCGTGTGCTGCTCTCGCAGGATTTTTGTGTCCTGGGTTTGCCTGTGCTTCAGGCCATGCTCAAAACGATCAGCTGAGCTGAGTTTTTCTAACCCCTGAGGAAATTKCAGCTATTAATTCATAAATATGATCAGGATTAAAACTTTCAAATGTTTAATTTTACTCTAAATGGTAGGGGGGAAATAAGAAGTTATTTACAAGCATTTTGGAACAGTATTTGCATCAATGATTTGAAGTATTGAAATAGCACTACTACTCCTCTAATGAAAGGAAGAGTCCTCAAAAGGCTGGAATTTGTGCTTTCTC
The DNA here is from genome assembly GCF_030028575.1 of Malurus melanocephalus. Classification (NCBI taxonomy): domain Eukaryota; kingdom Metazoa; phylum Chordata; class Aves; order Passeriformes; family Maluridae; genus Malurus; species Malurus melanocephalus. Next base: position 1,129,232 of record NW_026623399.1, read on the forward strand.
GCTCCTTCCAAAGAAGGAAAATGGAGCTGAGGAAGGGTCTGGAGCATAAGTTTGATGGGTCCGGGGGGGCTCAGCCTGGAGAAAAGTAGGTGAACGTGGGATCTTCTCTCTCGCTCTGCAATTTTCTGGATGAAGGGTATAGCCAGGTAGGGGTCAGTCTCTTMTCCCAAGTCACAAGCAAAAGGACAAGAAGAAATGGCCTCAAGTTGCACCAGGGGAAATTCAGATTGAATATTTGGCAATATTCTTCACTGAAAGGGCTGTCAAGCCCTGGCACAGGCTGCCCAGGGCAGTGGTGGAGTCACCATCCCTGGAGGGATTTAAAAGATATGTAGATGTGGCACTTGGGGACAGGATTTTTGTGGTGGCTTTGGCAGTGCTGGGGGAATTTTTGGACTCCATGATCTTGAAGGTCCCTTCCAAACAACATGACTCTATGATTTTGTTCTATTAAAGATGGAGAAAATTGGCGAAGGCATAGGAGGAACCCCATACTTTTGACAAAATTGATGCAGAAGCATCAACAGCACTGTTTGCATTCAAAACCTTTGAAGCACTTCTGTGTTTGTTTATTCATGGCACAGAGCACTTTTTAATCTAGAAGGTGGCAGAGTTATAGGAAAAAATTTACAGTGTTTATAAACCCCTTTCCTCTCCTCTCTGAAGATGAACTAGACTGAAGAGAGCAACTCATATAGCAAACAAGGGGACAAGATCAGATTTGATACAAGTGCCTTATAAAGTGTCTCATTTTGGACGAGAGGTGGAATGATTTAACCAATACTTCTGTTTCAAAGATTAACTGAAAAAAATAGTTTTCAAAAGGATTAATATTACTTAGCAAACAGCAAAACATTTCTTAAAGTCTGCAGCACGAAGATATTAATAATTCTTCCATGAACCTCTTTTTAATGCCCTCCTGAGACAGCAGCAGGATTGGAGCACATATTCCCTGATTTCACAGCAATTTTACACTTTTGCCTGCTCCCTCCCATGCCACGTATGCTGTGCAGTTCCCTCCACAGCAGTGCAACGTGACAGACACTCCACAGGGTAAACGCCGAAGAGCTTTTGTAACAGCAACCTGCTCCCCAGGAGATCTCCCAAAGGAAAAGCCAGACTATCCTGCAGAGCCCAGTTCCAGGCTTTCCATGAGTTTAAGATGTGTTTTATTTAAAGGTTGAGTTATACACAGAGGTATAATAAAAGAGAGAAACTTTAGAGAAACAGGGASCATGTCTGAAATTGATTATTTAAAAAAAAAAAAAAAAAGAGACAATATTTRATAGGGATATTTTGAAGGAAACATTTCACCAGTTTTTGTTGCTGTATTTTGCTGTCTAAACATCCTATTCTGTTCTGTCATCAYGTTCATTTTTCAGCTGTCAGTGCCAGAGACATGCAAATAGTGAAACAGCAGCATGTCCAAATTAGCTTATATAATAATGAGTAGAGCGGAGTAAATAATTTAATAGGAACTACATATCTGAAAAACCTATCTCTGTGTTTTTCCTATTCAGAATACACTTGAAAGAAATTCAGAATTCATACAAATTAATTCACATTCTGGTTTTGTGTGGAGAATTTTCATCTTGCAGTCTTGTCTTGAATACCTCTTCATTAGGTTTGAATAGCTCGTGTTTGAGGGAAAGGCTGTGGCAGCCCTCAGTGCTGCTGCCTKGGAACTGGGGGAACGGGATCACATCTGGCAGGGATTTGGCCTTAAATCCTCGGTGCTTCTGACATTCCCCTGAAAGATGATGAGAATGTGAYAGTCTTTTCACGAAGCCCAGAGGAAGCTTGCAAAAGCAGGGAAATCCTGGGAAAGTGACTGTCTATGGTTCACATTCTTGGGTACCACCTAGTGGCACCAACTTGGTTAACGATGGATGCGACTGTTTAACAGAGCCAGGGCTTGGTTTTTGGTTACTGGGATCCTGAAGGGAAGTTCGTGTCCTTAATTACTGATCTGTCAGAGCATATCAAACATGACCAAAATAACTGCAGAAACCTTCTGAAAAGAAACAGGCAAATATTCACAGACATCATGCTTCAATATTTATTCCAATGGAATCACAATAATCCATGCCCATCATTTTGTTGTAGTGGTCGCTGTGTGATTTTAAGCCTTTTCACTTAAATTGCAACCACTTTAATAAAAGGTGAGTAACTTTAAGAGAGATTGTACCACTTTACTACCACGGGCATGTTCTTATTCCCATGGAGGAGCAGCACACCAGACTCTTCCTGTGGTTTTGGTGGTACATCCCCCAGCAGCATAAACTGTTTGCAGACAATGCAAAATGCCCTTATTTTATGGATTCTTTCTGCGGCATCCTGAATGAAATGCATATCACTAACCTATTAAGTACAAATCGCTTAAAGATGTAAATTTTTTATGACTTGCTAAATGTTAATGTATGACTTGTAAAATGTTAAAGTAGTAAATAGCGTCTTTGAGCTCATACACACTAAATTTCATTCTCTAGCCCTAAGCATTTAAGGTAACAGTCACAGGGTATTAGTCAGAGAGATTTCCATAATCCTCATTTACTTTAATTTATTGTTGTTAAAAAAAAAAAGAAAAAAGAAAAAGATAATTAAGAGTTAATGTCAGTAGAATAGAAAAATAGGCCATTGTCAAAGGATAATGGTCTTCTACTATTAGGAGAYTGTTGAGACATTCCCTAAGAATAAATGTTATGAAATATGAAACACATGATACAATACCACAATATGTAATTATAGCTATTTTATGTCAGCTGTTCTGAATTACTCCAGAAGACGTTATCAAAATCTGATTAATGCTTCCACATTCGATACTTCTTGATTTATTGATGTAATAACCAGCTGAGAAGGTCTCCTCACAAAACCAATTTATTTAAAGTTTGCCATAGAAGCTCTTATATACCCTGCCTTCCATCTGCTAGAATATTTCCTATATTTAGAATAATATACACATATAAATGAAAGCCACCAAGTGGAATTTGTTCTGGCTGAAAATATCAGAGGCTGATATGGTTATTTGTTGAGAAGGGAGCAAGCCAGCTTCCAGAGAATATTGATGAATGGTCTCCAGATACACAGCAAAGAGCTAAATTCAGAGGTGTGAAATTAATGTGACTGCACCTGTGAAAACTAGCCATGAATTTGATCCAAAATGTTGCATTATGAATATGTGGAGATARCAAAGATACCCAGGGCCTTGGAAGGAATATCACAGTAAATCACAAAGATCCTAGCATTAAAGAAAAAAAAAAACAAACAAGAAAATACAGGTGTTCTCTATACCCCCTTTACTTAGCTTTTCCCCAGTTATCTAGGTATTTAGCACCAAATTTTGATTCTATTTTTCATGGAATATATTAATTTTCAGGGATTGTTTAGAAATTGGTTCTTGCTGTCAGTACAGGTCACAAGAGTGTAAATATGCTAAATATTTCCATCTTGTAGAATAAAGAGCATTCTGTTTCAATTTTTAATAACATTTTGAGATCTATTCCAAGTGTGATTCATTTAAATAAAAATCAATAGGCTTAGCTGCTTCTTTTGAATCATTTAAGACAACATCTTTCCATTGGCTCTTCATCAGGGGCCAAATTCTGACCTGATTTATGCTCTAATTTACACTGCAACCCATTGCCTTTAGAGGATCTGCACAATGTGTAAATTAGCACAGATTTGACTCCGGGGATCTTTGGTAAGTGGCATAAATTAAGAACAGGGAAAATCTGCTCCCTTTTAAAACCCCATAAAGGTCAATACAAAATTGAGAACAAGATACAGCCCCAAGTCTCTTAGTTAAAATGTATTAAAAGGTTTCACGGAGCAGTTTTATCCTCCCTGCCGCAATCTGCCCTCATTCTCCCGTCCCGCGGTGCCTCATTCACATCCACCACGCTGGGACACTGAGAGCCAGATGAGTCAGGTTTTGCACCCCAGAGGATCATATTTTGCAAACTGTGTTGACTTCTAACTTGGCTGATAGTAGTACCTGGCACCAGCGTAAGGCAAAGGTGACTGTGGCTGGAACAATCTTTTTAACCGGCTGCAATCCCACAGACTTCCATCCACGGGAAGAATTTATGCAATTGCCAATCTGGGCATTTCATTACAAGTATTAATATTTGAGGACATCTGAGACTTATTCTGGAAGACAACTGCATAAAAAATTTAGCAGTACCAAGGAGCATTATTTCTTCTGGTTTTCTTTTTTTCTTTTCTATTTTTCTTTTCTCTGAAGAGTTCCCTCCTGGCAAGAGCACCTTCACTCCCCTGTACCAGTCAATGTGTAGGAATGCGGATATTTGTGGCCAGTGTGGAATGTTGAGCTCTCTCTGGGTAATCAATCACTTCCCCTTGGTCACCAGGATAGTCAGGGCAGGTTGCCCGCTGCCGTTTGTGCTGACAGGGGCTTTTTGGCAGAAGTAGGAGGGACATTAAAGAAGGTGAGGTGTCCTTTAGCACTGCACAGCACATGAGCTGAACAGAGAGATTGCTTGGAATTATTTAGGGTTTTGTTAACCTGCATTGGCACTGTTTGCCTGTAAGACCATGGGTCTCCTTCATGAGGATCCCCAATGCTCAAAGCAATGCTCAGCTGTAGCATATCCACGATTTTTAGGAAAATGTATGAAAGGATCTCTCTTCAGCTGTGATGTGCAGTAATCTCACACAGCCTCAYTCACCAGCTTGGGCTAAGTTCATATGCCTTGTGAAAACAGATCCCACTAGAAAACCTCACATGAAGACACATAAGACAATCAATATTTTCACCTTTTCTTTCTTGAAGCGGTGAGTATCATGAGATCCCATCAGTGGAATTAATGGAAGGAAATATTTTGACCAGTATCATTAACGATTCATCTAAAACAACAAGTAAGGGACCAAACATCAAAATTGAAATTAAAATTCAATTTACTCTCAGGCTGCAGAGAATGAGGCTTTCTGACGTGTGAACAAGCACAGCAAATAGCCCCAATGGACTGGCCTCTGCAATGTGTTGTGGGCAGAGTTAATCAGCGAGGGGTGAGGGGATTTGTGCGCTCAACAAATCCAGAGAGCAATGAATTCTTTTAGATTTTCTAAGGAGAACTTTTTTGCCATGTTGAGAGAAGCACAGAGCTTATTACTCACTCATGGTAAGTGATGCAAATTAATGCAAATATTTTGTGTGGGCCCTAGTAGAGACAATTTTGCCTTTAAAGAGTATGATAAATTCCTTTTTAATGCCAGACATGAAACTAAGTTCAGGCACCCAAAGCGCTCAGGATAGTGACAAGTTCCCAAATGAAAGATGCCACAATGGGCCTTGTAGCTCCCAGTGCCTTCTCTGGTACTCCAAGGAACGAAGTTCAATTTTCAAAAAGAATTGAGAGGTTTTGTCTCTCTGAATCATACTTAACACTCCACCCTGCCTGGCTTTGCAGGAATTAGCCTTCAAAAATTAATTCAGTRGGTGCAGAGATCCAGTGTAGCTATGGTTTCTACCATTTGATACATTAACTGGCTCCTCTGCAAACAGAAATCAACAGAAAGAATTACAAACCTCTTGCTGTAACACCTGAGCTACGGATCCATGAAAATTCCATATTCCATCTATACATGTACCAAAAATGCATTCATAATGAGCGCTGTGATTGCAGGGAGCAGCTAAACAATGAACTGTGATTAACCTCTGCTTGTGAAGTGCTGCCATTAATTTTGGCATTTACTATGGAAATACTTTTCAAATTTTACGGATTTGAATAATTCTATTGATATTTTCATGGGCTTTTTGATTAGCGAGAAACGAATTATCTGAACATTCTTGAGTCATGAATATACAAGAGATGAGGAAATGTGACAATACCTTCTTCATTAAAATYGGCTTTAAGGCACAGGACACAGGGAATTAAAAAGCCAATCTAGCTAAACTATTTATAACTACCTGATACTCTTTCAATCATTTTAGCTAACATTAGGCTATTTTGAAAGAGACATAAAATAAAACCCTCAACACACTTAAATTCACCRACTTTAAAAGTGTCAAGGTATCAGTTATACTCTGATATTTTTAAGGAATAAAAATTAACTGAAGGATAAATTGATTAATTCAAGTTTAGCTATTCCACCACAATAATATTCATTTGGTTTCAGTTTCCCAAGTTTTCCATCTGGGTTCATTTTCTGAGGTGAAATTMATTTTCATTTTACTGGGCTATATCAAAGCGGATTTTAGTGGACTCTAACTTAGATTAATTAGACATGTATAAAAATTGGCCAGTGGATGAATGGGAGAGGTGTCAGGACTCACATGTTTACAAAAGTCTGACTGCTTTGTACCTAATCTTACTAGGAATTAAGGCAAGAACTAATATTTTTTTCTGCTAACTTGAACAACTGTGAATTTCTAGAAGCTTTTTCCTCATTAATGTATTTAGGAAAAACACCAAGACAAACAGAACAGTGACCCCAGTTTTACTCAGAATATAATTCAAGCAAGTTAGGAGATTAATTTTAGGAGTAGGAATTTTGACAACATGTATCATTTCATTCAATTAAGGAAAATTCAGATTTGTTATTAACAATTACAATCTATTCATACAAAGTCAAGGTCCTTTTGGCCTTAAGAGTTCAAACAAATGTCAGATAGTTGAGATGGAGGGATCAACCCCTGCTGAGACAAAACACACAAAAAATGGACACTAAAATATATCAACTGGAAAGTAAAGAATGAAAGGTAATGGACATTTCTACAAAACAAATGCAAAAATAAAACTTAACAGATTAGATAGTTAAGGAACAGCAACTCCTGATTGTTCTAAAGTCCACTGTGTAGTAGGATGTCTACCTGTATGAGCAAATTTGTTGAATTAATAATTAAATTTCATACAGTACTTCTCAAATTAATATATATGACACAGGGAAAACCTAGAAAGTGAAGAAAATCTTTTTAAAAGTTACTACAAGGGGAAGAAAAAGAGTGAAATATTTGCAGTAGGCTGACAACTTTTTAAATGGTTTTTAAATAAGCCTCAAAACTTGGTTTTGACTAAAGAAAACCAAAAACATCTTCAGAAAAGGTCAAGAAAAAAAATAATCATGTGGCTTAGTGAAAGAACACTACACAGAAGATAATTAGAAAGAATAAGAGATCCCTAAAAAAAAGTCAAATCCAAATAAAGGAAATAATAGAAAACAGTATGAGTTCTGTTAATTTAAATAAGAAAGCACGGTCAGGCAGACTTGTGCCATGTGAATACCTTCTGTAAGGAGCAGGAAAAGGATTTCACAGTGCTCAGCACCACAGCAATAAAATAGCTAAAGAAAATATAGGTATAGAAGAGGTGTAGGAAGTCAGTACTGCGTCAGAAAAGAGGTGTTGGGGAAGGCACAGAAAGTGAAAAAGCAAAGTCATGCAGGGCTGTGTCACTGCACAAAGCCGCAGTACTYACATCCTGAACAAATACTGGAAAGGCTTCTTGGAAGGGAAGAGTTTGGAGAAGGTGACTGAAGATTTAACAAATGGGATGGCTTCTGTGTGAAGATCAACAAAACCTGTGGTCTGGCCAAAAATGACTTTTATTCTGCTCTCCTACTCATGGCAAATGCTGGCAGCATGTGGCGAGTCTCATTGGCACTGTTAGCTAATAACGGTTTGCTTGATGCCAAACCATTGATAAAATAAAAATCAGAGGTGATAGAGGTGAATTTTGAACAATTTGTACCACAGCTTGAGCAGAATTTAGTCAATTTGTCYGATCCATGATTTAAACAGACTTTGTAAAGTGGCCTCTGTGCTATGAATTTATGCGACTTTGTCACATCTGTATCTCACCAGCACACAGCAAGATTGTTTTCAGCTTTTCTGCCTTGGTCACTTTGAGATCAGATTCCCACAAAGTCTCCCCATACAAATGATCCTTCAGTCTCCTGGGTAAGTGATGGAATTGCTTCTGAGGGATTTGAATCCTGTACATGTTTTTCTAACGGTTTCTGGCTCAGATCTGGGGTGGAATTTTTTTCATTTATTAATTCTTGAGCGTCACATGATCTGCCTACAGGAAAGGCTGCAGCTCCTCCTGAACAGAMTCTCCTACAGGATAGAACCCCTTCAAAAGCCATTTTTGGTGCTCACATTCATACCAGAACTTTCTAATAACTCCCATGTCTATGAACATTAAATGTACGCARGTATTATTCCTCACAGGTAACAGAGAGGTCTAACACTGATCCCCTTGGGGTGTTTATGTTTGCCAGGGTAAGTAATGCTGATATCAGAGAGATATTTCTGTGATGTTTCATTCCACACTTACTGTGCAAACCAGGAGAGTTGTGCTTAATGCAAATTAAATTGCATGTTACCATGAAGAGAAGGCAAACAGCTAATAGAATGAACATTTTATTTAACATCATCCATTCTAGAAGTTTTTAAAGCTCACCTCTGACCCATCCTTGGATTCCACATCCCCAGGTTCCTGTCACACATTAGTGAGAGTTCCATTTGGGCCATGTGTGACCCTTATACCCAATACTGGTGCACTGAGATTTTGCGTAACTTCAAACATGTGAGAGAAAAAGCTGAGTTTAATCTACCAGGATTACAATTTGGATTTTGAACAAACAAAAAAAATGAGTAAGCCCATTGCTTTCTGACTAACATTAGGTAATCAAATGAGAAACAGAAATGGTACAATTTAGTCAGAGAGGGGCACACTTTGCCAGCCACAACTTCTCCCTTAGAATAGTTTTTATATGGCTTCACTTTAATTTTGTTTCCAAAAAGCAATAAAACTAAAGTCGTTTTCACAATGCAGAAAGGAAATTGATTAATTAAGTGTTGATCATTGTCCAAGGGTAGTTCAGAACTTCTAAACTCCTGCATATTTAATAGGAATTTTGTTTTTATTTTAAATAAAAATCTCAATAATGAGATTAACGGTTAACCTGCTGATGATTTACCTATTGGTATGTGCTATTATTTCTGGTACAATTATCCATTATGTTCTTCTGTTTGCTCATACTTAAAAGTCAGACTGGAACATTTTGGTCCTTTTTGCATTGATTGCTCTTTTTGCTCACCTTAAGTAAACTACTGCATAGCTGAAAATGAGAATCTGAATATAATAGCATATTGCAAGCAATTTACTGCTTGTACTGCTCATTTCAACTCTTTTTTTTTCTTCAATTTTCTTTTTTTTTTTTTTTTTTTTTTTTTTTTGACAGGAATGCAATTTTTTTTTTCTTATTAATACTGATAAGAAGCCGGACATTACATTTATTGGAAACACAAGTCAATTTGGTTTGCCCTTCAAACAAAATACTCCTTTGTTATGAGACTTGGCAGCTCTGTGGTGAAAGATTGATAGGTCTGAATGCTGAATTCTTTGTAACTGAAAGGTTACCAGCAAAGACTATTTATACTAAATCTGGAAAAAAAAAAAATCTGATGTTACCTGCAGGTAAAAATTAAAAAAAAAAAGTAAAAACTACACCTGCATATTTTAATTCTAAGTCCTTCTGAAGCAAATGTAAATTATAACTGCACTCAGTGCACTCAGTATACAAGAGACAGTCATTCCAAAGGAGTTCTTGGAGCAATGTTGAAGCAAAAAGTACAAATGCACTTGCTGCAAGAACAACACACAAATCCCTTTCAAGAGAAGGTGATTTTTATATGCAGTCCAGCTTATAGGGGGTTTATAGCCAAGGTCACATAATTTTATAGACAATGAAACCAGTGCCAAGCAGATAATAGGCTGCTGTGCTTAGAATATTTGTTTTTCGTAAAAAAAAAAACCAAAAAACCACAAGTATAGTGGCTCCACTTCTCTTGCCAGGATATTTTATTTTTAAAAAAAATGAGGGGAAAACACTTTTTCTTTCTGTTTTTGTGGCTGCTGATGCTGTCTGTTCTGTTTTGTTCTGTTTGGGTTATTTGTTGTTCCATAGGAAGGCTTTCTTCTCAATCCATATCTAAGGGCATAACTTGATTCAGAAGTAATAGTGACTTAGGCTTCTTAGTGCTTTTGTTCTTTGCAATTGAAAACTTCAAAAATATTTTTTTGTGTGTAAAAAGAATGGTTGAGAGGGAAGGGAGAAGAGTGAAAAGCAGCAACAAAGACAATGAGAGTAAACTGGAACTGATCATAAAATTACTTTTTTCTTTTGAAATAATGTCAGTTTGAAATAACTGACATTATTACTAATTCTTCCACTTGAAATGTAGGTCCCAGAAATACTGGAAGAAATATTCACCTCTGGATAAACGTTGCTCCCTTTTAAAAGAATCCTCTGCTGCCACCTTATCACTGTGGATAAACATTTTTGTTTGTTGAGGGTTTTTTCTGCATAAAAAACATAAAAGTAGTGGTCCAAGACCATTTGCTGCAATAACACTGTGAGTTTTGCTGCTGAATTTTCAGGATTTGTGCTTTGCAAGACTGTATGGATGAGTATTTTCCTCTGACTACAGGATCCAAGCATGACAAGTGCACAAGGCAGGTTTGCACTCAAAACTTACAAGCAGGTCATTTATTAGAGTTCAGACTGGCCTGTGCCTCACCACGTGGTGAATGCCTTTATTGACGAAGATATTCTTTTTATTTAGAGACATGACCCTGGCAGTGAAAAAAAAAAAAAAAAAAACAAACCAAAAAGAAGTGATGCCGAACAGTCCTTTGGTGCTTAAAATAGAGTTTGCTTCTAACTTTATAGAAAGACATCAGGGCTTGGGGATCATATGACACCAATTTGATTTATATAAACTCCCTCCACTGTTTGTCTTTGTAGGTTGTACTAGACTTCAAGGACAGTTTTCATGTTGGAATGACAGAATGGCAGGATTCAAGTAAACAGAACAGTCAGGGTTTTTTATTTTCTTCTCCTATTTAATATAATTGCTAGGGTTTTTTTTGCTCAGAGTGACCCTGAAAGTCACCTCAGTGGTAATGAAATTGAGCTGCATAAAAAAGCTGTCTGATTTGAAGAAAAAATTAAGGTTCCAGTTTTTCATAGGTAAAGGGCCCTTCACAGACTGACAATTTGTTTTTAAATTGACCATCTCCAACAGAATAGATGCCTTTATTACAAAAAGCACTACAGTTTTCTTGATGAGTGGGTATAGAGGGGAGAAATATGTCTTGATCTGCCATGTTTAGTAAACTTAATATCTGTTTTCTAACTTCATCATCCTGCTTATCCTCCCAGCCAGCCGGCTCAGGGCTGCTCCTATTCCCTCTGTCCATGAGYCTTGAAGGAGGTGTTAGGAGGATTCCAGTTGAGCACACTGTACATRCAACATCTAAAAGGAAAATTAATCGCTTTTCATATACATAATAATAAAATCATGAAACGGGTTCAACTGGGAGGGACCTCAAACACCATCTCATTCCATGGGTAGGGACACATTCCACTATTCCAGGTTGCTCCAAGCCCCATCCAGACTGGCCTTGGACACTGCCAGGGATGGGGCAGCCACAGCTTCTGTGGGGACCCTGTGTCAGGGCCTCACCACCCTCACAGGCAAGGATTTCTTCCTGACATTAATCTGACCTCTCCTCTTTTAGCTCAAACCCATTCCTCCTTGTTCCTATCATGGTCTGCCTGYGTAAAAGTCACTCAGCAATGCTGGGCCTGGGAGTGAACAAATACACTGAGCTCAGCTCAGGAGCTTGGTGAGTCACTAGGGAATAATCCTTCAGTAAAGGGAGAGTTCAGAGTACCTAAGGAATGGGGAGCTGGGATGGTGATTKCTGTTTCCCTGGAGGTGTGGGCATTCTCAGCTCTCAYTCAAGTTTGCCCCACTTTCACTCTCTGCCGTTGCTTTACTCAGTGCATTMCTTGGCCATCTTAAAGCAGTAAAGSATTYTCATATGGATAAATCYWTCTTCTCTGAGRAATAGCACATGTTGCCCAGMATTCATATGACATATCCTATTAGATCTGTAGGATATTAATTGTATAGGCTACTCATTCCACCCAATTTCTCTAACTTTGAGAAGAAGAGCTATGCCTTCCCCCCAGCTTTGCCACTGTTGTCTCTTCACGATTCTGAACCATTCCTTATGTATTCAGTTATTTTCAAATCCGAAATGTTAACAAACAGAAAGTCTGTAGCTCTTCATACTGAAGCCAAAGGATGCCTCGCTGACACCATAAAAATCAGACGCAAATGAACGGGGCCAATTATTTGTAGATATTTTTTGCCTTGACTCTCTCCCAGCATTAATTTTTCATTTTAATTGGAAGCAGCTGAGTTTAAGTAACACAGCCTGCTTGCTTTTGGGTGACTTCTTCAATCTCTGAAAGTAGTTGCTACATGTGCTGTCTCTTCAACACACCACCACACCACCAGTTACTTCTGAGTTAAGTTATATCCGGTAATGATTTTTTTCTCCCTGTATCAATCAGAATCATAAAGCAGAATGGATAGCTAGACGTAGGAGTCAAGATTTTGATTGACAGTGAAGAGCAAACAATATTTCCAGCTCAATAAATGTCAGTGAGCTATTGATAAGCAAGATAAACTGTAATAATCTCTGGAGCAGAACACGGTACAAGAATAGGAAAAAAAAAAAGAATCCTAAAAATTTAATTTAGGTGGAAGAAGCAAAATCAACTATTTGAAATCTTTTGAGCATTACTGCAAAAGGTGGCTCACAATTCCATATGAACAGATGTTATGGAAAAATGAAAACTAAAGAGCTTGTTTTCATTAATTCTGCAAAGGTAATGAAAGGACACAAAAGAAACACAGCAATAGAAAGAAAAAAAAAAGTTTGTTTTTATTCCTAAAATTAATGCTTACTTTTTATACCCAAAATATTAAAAGAGTAAATTTAATCACCACATATGATAAATCTAATATAATGTCTGGTCTAAATATAAGGACAATAAACTACACAATAGAAATCACCAAGGATCACTTCCAAGAGTTAGAAACAAAATAAAAGAAACCATACACAGAAGACTGCATGAAACAAATTCCAAACTGCATGGAAACTCTSTTTCTGTTCGTTAGGTACAGTTGACCAAATTTATAGGTAGATATATTTGAGATCTCTGGACATTCATTTCCATGGTGCATATATTATATGCCTCCAAAACCTGTTAAAGTTGAGTATTGTCATCTACATAACTTTTCTTTCCTTTTGGGGCAGGGAAGATAGGAAAGATAAAACATCAATTTCTTGTGCCTAGGAGTCATYATGTCATCTTCTCATTAATCAGGGATAAGCTCAGTCCTAGAAGATTACAAATTTTGCAGCCCATCCTTATATTTTCAGCCTCTAGAGATCTTTTCAGGGAGCATGGCAAACCAGAAGTCAATACTTGGACTTAGGRAGACCTGGATGAATAAACAGGTTATCTCTCACCTTTCTAAAACCTGTCATGCTGCACCGTWCCTTGCTTCAATAATCCAGCACGAWGAAAATGAACCAGTTCAAMATTTTAAAGTGATTCTAAATCTTGAACTTCTGTGCAATTTTCTAAATTTATTTAGTAAACCCTTGATTTAGGTAGTAGATTCACACCTTATTCTCAAGCTGAGAAACTGTTTATATTTTCCCCAACTTGCATAACTGGTTGCAAACAGGAAGGCTTTGGAGAACCTTCTGTGCCTCTGAGGAGGTAAGAGGCAAGGTGAGTTTGACTGACAGCTAGTTTTTGATGCAGAGCAACTTGGAATAAAATTTTGGGGATGAGAATATATTTTTTTTGTGACAGAATATTTTTGCACAGTATAAAAGGATTTATCTCCCTGCTCAAAGTCTACAAGATGAAAATCTATAAGGAAGTAATGTAAATTAGTCTTCTAGTGGCACGTTATTATTTTGGTAGATTAAGGATTATGATGCACCTAGATCAAGGCTTTAAAAAAAGTGTTTTGTTGAGGTTTATTGCTTGCTTATTTTTTTTGCTTTTTCATATATTTTCAAATATTTTGGTTTTTGTAACAGAATGTCAATACTTAGGAAGGAAATTTTTCGGGGAGACACAGAATACAGCTATTTAGGAAGCTGAAGACCTTCTGAATCATGAATATCCTTCTAAAATCTGATTTTGACCCACATAAGAATAATAAGATACAAGGTCACATCAGAGGTTTCTCTGCAGCCTAAAATGGTTACTCTGGTCTGGGCCTTGTTTGTGTTTAATCCTTTCAACATCTGTGGGACATAAAARTGCATTAAAGCCTCTGTCTAAAAACAAACTACAAAAAGGGAAGATCTTTCGCTCTGCTAAGTGCTCACTGATTTCTAGTGCCTCCATTTTGGGGAGGAAGGGATGTGCACTCATCAGAGGCATCTAAAACTTGTTCAGAGATGGCAAAATTACTATAATCAGCCTCCACTCATAATCAGCTTCAGTGAGTAAGTATTCAGCTAATCTAAAAATTGATCTCAAGAGTGTCTCCAGCCGCACGTTCAAGTGGGCCCGAAATGAGGGAGYGCCCTTGGGACTCTGGGTTCACTGCCCGGCCAGGGAGACTCCAGCACCGCGGGGAATGAACCTGCTCTGCTCCAGCCTCAGCCACCATCAAATCCTCWCCCTGAACTGAGATCAATTCACTGCTACGGGATCTGCTCCTGGGCATCACTGCAGGCTGATGCAGATACAACCACCAAGTGTGTGCATGGATCTGGGGGTTTGTGTTTAGAAGTGGATTATACGATCAGCACCGGCTCTGTGGCCCATTCCTTTTATTCAGGGAGAGTAGGATGAACTACATGGTCCTTCCCCTATAGCCAAATCATGAGATCATGGTAGTCTGACAAGTGCCTGATATATTTTCTTTTCCCCACTTGTAGAAATGTTGCAGTTTTAACGTGCATTTTTTCACTAATGAAATTACCATATTTTGTCTATTCACTGCCATCARCTTAGCTCAAAACAAAATAAAGAAATCTAACAATTAGGATTCAGTGTCTGGGAATGATGTTTCCTTGACTGAGAGCTCTGGAAATGGCATTGTCATTTTACCACAAAGAACAGCAACAATTTGCTCAGTGACACTGAAAGGCCACCCACGCTCTTTTACCTCTCACAACATTGATTTGATGGGATCCATCTCAAAGAGAGAGAGAGAAGGTAATTTTAGCTATGAAATTCTTGCCTTCTCCTTTTTCTGCAAGGCTGGCCACCAGTGATTATACGGTGTAAACAGCTCTCCATCATAACACAGGCTGTGAACACCAGCAGCAGGCACGGAGGATCACCTGAGATGGGGTAATAACAGCCTCCTCTCAGCAACAGAGATGACCAGATTGAAGCAAGACCTCAAGTGAATTGCATTTCTGTAGGACTGAACATGGATATCCATTCTGGCCTGCTATGAATTTACATCAAGGGTAGAAAAAAGAAAAAGGAAAAATAAACAAGACAAGTGTTGGATGCCCAGTTTCACCTTTCTCCTTGTCATTTAAGATAAAACTATCAAAAGCCTTTTTGTTAGCCATAAATTTGTCAGATTTCTTACATTTCAGGTTTTAGCCCTTTGCAAATGAAAAGATGGGGACATCTGTTACAAGATTAAATCTTTCTYATCCTGTTACCTATCCCCTCAACTATTTTCTGCCTGCCCAGTTCCCTCAAAGTGTCTCATACTTGCACTTTTCCTCTTACATACTGAATGACAACCCTGTATTGATCTGGCAATAAAAAATCTCCTAATTTAAATCCCCTTCAGGCTTTTCCTCTGYCGTGACAACTTTGGGAAATCATCCAAAAGAATGGAATATTATTTGGATGAGGAGAGGCATGAGAAAGTGTATCTTTAAAGAGAACAAGTGTATGTAAGCCCCATGTTGTTCCTCTTTTCCAATCTTAGCTGCCTCCTTTTCAGAAGCCAGTTAAYGCTCTGGCCCTGTTCTCTGGTGGAAAAGGAAGATATAGGGCTAAGTAGCCATGCCCTGAGTCCCATTAGCCCACAAGGGCGAACCAAAAGGGATGCCCAGCCCAAGAGCCCTGAGCCAGGCCAGCACCACCAAAATCTGTGAACCTGGGGAGCAGAGTACGGTGTGGGGCACTGACTGGACCCAATTAAWCCTTTCACAGATGCCTTCAATGCCATCATTCAATCAAGTTTGGGGTTTGCTTACATTTTTAATGACTTTCAAGTAATTGCCAAAGTTATCTGAGGATGAAGGTTCAGGTAAATAACTCGGTGCACATGGATTAGGGATGGGGGTGGAAAGCTTCTCCTTGCCTAGACTCTCCCACCATATGGAGCTCTGAAAAGGAAAGATTTTTGTTGTTGTACTGTGCTGTACAAGTTATTTGGGTTCCACTGAAAACAAATCAAGTAAACCAGGTGGGATTTTCTCTTCTTCCTCCTCCTTCATTCTCTTTCCCAGGAGATGGTGGATGAATAGTCTCCTTATGGGAAATATTTCAGTTCCTTTGATCGTAACATGTTCCTCGTGCTTTGTTGCACGTTGTTGTTCTTAACTAGACCAGTAAATGCAAATATATTTTTCTTATATTGTTTTTTTACCACGGTGACTCTTGTAGGTTAGATTCTAGAGGAGTTATTTTAAATCTGACTGTAGAGGACTTTGGATAGGATCCTGAATTTGAAACACCTTATGATGTCATCATAGAAACACATTTTGGTACTTCCTGTTTAAAGATACCATAAATGACATAGATGTTATTTTATTCATAATTTACTGTTGCAGCTGGTACAGTTGGATTTAGCTCTGCTTTTCCTTCACTGATAAATGCATTCTTTAAATGGTTTGAAYCCTTTTAAAGTATGAACATACCATGCAATATGTTGGGGCAACTGGTTAATTAGACCGGTTTTCTTTTTTTTCCTTTTCCAAATTTTTCATATGCACACTTCCCTGAGRATTACATTTGCTTTCCAGTGCTAATGATACCAAAAGTGATAAAGCTATTCATAAAATCATCAACCAAAATTTGCTGTTCCACRTTTTTCTTGCAATTCCTCGGATGATTCCTGGTACTCACTGGAAACTATGGTAAGTCCTGAGCTAAATTTCTGACTGTAACTACAACCACAATGCTACAGAATTGTGCAATTAGAGAATCACAGAGTAGTTTGGGTTGGAAAAGTCCTGCAGCTCATCCCATTYCACCCCAGGGACACCATCCACTACCCCAGATTGCTTCAAGTCCYGTCCAGCCTGGTATTGGATACTCCAGGGATGGGRCAGCCMCAGCTTCTCAGGACAACCTGTGGACTGATCCTAAGTTATTATGACAATTGTTATCCTTAAAAGTTATGAATATTTTGGAAAACTGTGAGTTGTGAAAGGAGCTACATACACGAATAAGGCAATTCATTTCATCAAGCCCAATTTCAGTGCTATTGACTGTATATTCCTGAGAAACAAGGAAATCCATATATCAATAGTTGTCATCTCCAAAAACCACCAAATTGAATTAGTGTTAATTCACATTTCATKATAAAATTATTTTTATCAATCATCTAGAGGCTCTATGTAACAAAGCCTACAGCCACAACAGAGAAAGAATGCCAGGAAATTAAAYCAGGAAAACTTAMAAAATACATTATCTAGATTAAACCTATGATTCTGCAGATATTTAAATTCAGCATGAAATTGATCCACAATATTCCAGAAGAAAAAAGATTGCAATTTGATCATAGAAGTACCCAGACTAGTCTCCTTTGTGTTATTTTCCTCTGCTTGCAGCTGAGAGGTTTGAGGCATGATAGCAGATATATATTTCCCATGTCTTCCTGAGCACCTTTCAAAAGCAGACATGCATAATAATAATAATAATAATAATAATAATAATAATAATAATAATAATAATGTATTTCACATATTCTCTTTGCTTATGTATATTGAATAAGAATTATATATAATTAAATCCTGAAGGTCTTTAGGGTTTTTCTGAGTCCATAGCCAGACAAACAGCCATTCACAGCACTGCCCACCAAGCCCAAGAACCAGTAACTGCAATTTCCTGCCTTTGACACATGGATTCCAAAATGGAATTCCGATTTTTTAAAATTTTCCATCTTGTTCTATATATAATGAACAAGAGTTMAAAATTCCCAATTTCATGTAAAATTATCTCTAAAACCTTTCTGAAATTTGGAAATTTCAGAATTTATGAACCTTAGTTTTCTGTGTTTGTAAGCAATGAATCATTTTACCCCGATAAAAGTGGGA
Organism: Malurus melanocephalus; assembly: GCF_030028575.1. NCBI lineage: Eukaryota > Metazoa > Chordata > Aves > Passeriformes > Maluridae > Malurus > Malurus melanocephalus. The sequence goes on from NW_026623399.1 coordinate 1,147,384, forward strand.
CAGGCACCAGCAGTCCCTTGTCTCCTGTTGTCCCTCTCCTCCTTCCTTACTTTCCAAAAAAGCAGAACTTGATGGGATTTCTATGAGCACGAGTTAGTGAGGTGGGTGTTGAACTCAGGGGCTGTGCACCAGCCTGAGATCATCCCTGGGAGAGGGCAGGACTCCCCTCACACCCCTCTTGTGTGGCCACTTGTACAAATTCACTGAGCAATTGTCCACTTGAGTCCTCTTTGTCAAGATGTTTCATGCTGGAAAACAAGATCTGTGAATGCTTTAGAGGATCCTGGTGCCTTCATGCCACAACTCTCAGAGGGGATTTCATGGGCTGCCCCAAACTATCAAAGATGGGCATGACACAACTCCAGCTACACCCAAAACGTGCTGCAAAAAAGGAGATTGCAAGGATATTTACAGTTACACGGCTTCTGTTCCCCTAAACATAACTAAACATTCTTTTCTTGAAAATATCTTGAAAATTGCTTATTCACAGTGGCTTTGTTTGCACAGTCCTGCTCTCTCAAACCTCTCCTCCATGCACACACACAGAGCACTTTGAAATTTTTCTGCTGAAGTGCYCTCACCTCCCCTCCCCAGCTAAAAAGCATTAGAGCCACCACTGCTGGGCACATAAACAAATCAGGTTGAATTAGAGCAGTTGAACAGATTATACTTATTAGCCAAGTGAGTGCAGCTGACTTTGTACACAGGTTGGGCTTTTTTTTACAATGACAAACACTTCAGTTTAAACCTCTGTAGAAGTGATTTAAGTAAAGTCTGCTGCTTTATGATTTGGGCTTTGAAAGTGCCTTTCTGTGGTCTCAGTCAAATAATTTAATTTTACCCCATGATGTTTCAAACACTTTCCTCTAAAAAAGGGAGAGCACTTGCTTGACATGAAAAGCCATGAAATAATTGAAGATGTTTTGTTAACTGTTTAYTTGAAATGCTGAAAGGAGATCAATATGTTGATTTGTGTGAGCAGACACTGGTTTGAATGAGCAGATAGGGTTGAGAATGTGAGCAAAGTGTTAATGCTTTTTCCTAACTAATTAATACCTGCAGAACACTGAAAAAAAAGTCCTACAATTYACTGAATATAGGAGTATACAAGGCCTCAAATTCCCTTCAGTTAATTCAGGCAATTACTGCCAAAAWTTTTTTTTTTAAAAGGTCTGAAAGCCTCATCATGATGGAGTCACTGCAGGTACCAGCCAGAACAACCTGAAGACTATTCAATAATGGTAGTTTGGGTCCAATTTGAAAAGTAGCCCAAGACAGGAAGCAATTTCCTCGTCCCATAAAACACTTTCAGATTACAGAAGTCCCATTCTGGGGTGAGGGAGAACCAAGAGGTTTCAGAAATTTTCACCATAAAGCAAAATTATAAAAATTCACTATTGGAGACGTTCACACAAGGTGTGTCTGAGCCAACCTTGGCTCTTCCCCATCTGGTTTAGGGTTTTCAAGCTCCTAGAGACGAGTGCCTGCCAGCCTATTTCATATTCCTCTGTTGATCTTCTGCCAGACAGGGCTGCTTTTCACAGATAAACAAATARTTCTTGAACAAGTAGAGGTACATGRGTGGGGAAAGGAGGTTGAAGAAATATTTGACTCAAAACAATGGTTTGATCCTATCACCAGCTGGGGACTGTGATACTCAGAAAGTTCTTTATCACTGCGGTTCCTCTTGGTRTAGAAGCTGYTTTGGGAAAGGAACCTTGGAGRTCTTTTCCAACCTTAAGGATTATATGTACACCCCAGTGGGGATACATGCTCATATATATTTGAGGAAGATTGTGTTCAGGTAGCTTGCATCAGACAAAAACAGAGRTAGTATTTTCTCTGTTTTACTGGAATCAGAAGTTTTACCCTCAATTTGAATAACCTTACAGGCAGAAGTTTTCTCTGCTACTTTCCTATAAAACACTTTGCTTTATTACAGCAGGCCAGAATCCTCTAATTAAACATTCCTCTTGAAAAATAATAATAAAAAAAAATCCCATCTGAGTGTATTGTAATTTTTTTTTTCAGTAGTGGAATTTGGTGCATGCTGGGGTGAAATTTAGAAGCCCATTGTCCATATGTAAAATAAACCATTTGAGCATAAAGTCTGCTACACACTGAGGTCATGGTGGACTGACTTGACTTATATTTGCTTCAGAGAGACAACAAACTATTATTTTTCCCACCTTCTGCTCAGTCAGCCATCTCAGCTCCAATTGATTCCAACAGAGATTCACTTGCTTTAAGGTTTGGTTTGCAACTTATACATTTTGCATTTGACCTATTACGAAGACACATTTTTACCCATATTCTCTATTTCTAGCCAATGTTTTAATCCAAATAAAATTTTACAAAGAAATAGACCACCTAAAAAAAAAAAAAAAAAAAAAAATCCTTCTTTTCAAAGCCAAATCAGAAAATAAGCAACTTTTAAACGCTTTATGAAAACCCATCATTTCTTTGTTGTATTCATCTTCTCTATATCATGATCAGAAATAGAATTAAAGTAATTATCCTTGCCTTCACAACTTAGGAGCATATTTATAGAATGGGCTAGGCTTTTAAGTTTTGTCTCCCTGACTTAGGAAATTATTTAGTGTGATTGCGGACAAGATCTAAAAAAGATGCAGGTGCCTAAAGGGTGACTCAAGTGAAACTGAGGCATCTAAATTAAAGATTTTGTTCAAAATATCCTTCTGGCTGCGAGGTACCTCCCTGGGCATGTTGGGGTTGGCATCCTCTGCTACCCACAGCTTCTCTCCCGCACCCATCAAGCTGCTCAGAACATAGAAATCGGGATTTTATTTTTTTTCCCCTAAATCTCTTGAGGAATTTGATCTAATAGCTGCTCAGAGATCACAGCCAACAAACATGTTAAGAATACAGATGAAGTGACTTTATTTTTAAAACTTGGCCCTTGAGAGAATGATTGGTAGCGGTGCTCATGTGTTATATACGCTATTTCTTACAGTGTTTGCCCAAGAAATGGAGAATATATATTTGATTTCACCTTCTGCCAGGGAAAGTGCAAGCCCACATTCCCAGCCCCACAGTGCAGTTCCTTAACCASTGCCCTGCAAGCTGCTGGTGGGTTTCTCATGTCGGGACCGGAGGTATTTTCCAAAGACAGTTTAATCTAGCAGCAGAGAGTTTAATTGCTTCCAGCAGGGAAGGGAGCTGCACTCCAGGCTGCTGTGTCTGAACAAATGATCAAACAGTTGGCAGCTTCACAGGCACCGTGCCTGCTGCTGGCCCTTTCTAAAACAAACCCATCAACGTGAAGGCATGGTCAGAGGCACCTGTCCCCGRCTGAGGGGCTCAGGTGAACCATTCACCCACCTCAGCCACCACATTGCCAGCTCACAGCTAAGGCTGGATGTGGCAGGGTKGGAAAGCCTTCTCCATGCTCAGCACTGAACCACATTGCCCTTATCAGCCCCTTTCCTGAACAGCTCCATGGAGACTTTCCCCGTGGTGTGTTCACCATCCCAAAGCTGTTTGTGTCAAACAAGTAGCCCTCGATAAAACGCATTTGTTGAAACACTTCTGAGGGTTTTTTTCTCCCTTAGTTATTTAAATAGTACATTACTATAGCAACTAGTGCCTCACTATCTTTAATGTATTAAACTTCATTACACCATATGAAGCAGGAGAATATTATTATTTTACTTTACAAAGGTGGGAGAGAGATATAGATACTAAATGGGTGTTTACATAGAAAAGCTAAATTATAATTTCAGCAAAGAAGATGTATCCAGGTTAACTCTACCTTAGCAGCCACRGAGCAAAGACAACCTAGTGTGGCCTAGGAACTTGGAGCCCAAATCTTCCAGCTCTGTTTGCTGCCCCTGTTCCCATGCGAGGGGTTCATTAGCAGAACTCATGTTCGTGCACATTTTGCAGCCACATGTTGTTTTGCCGGAGTGATGATGGGCAGGAGCTGTCTTTCTATGAATCATAATACAGTATTTTAATCCTTTTCTGCAACAGGAATTGTGTCCTGGAGAAAGCTGGAGCATCACTCAATACAGAGCCACAGCCCCAACTCTGCTTTCACCCCACTCCTGGGTCAATCCTGCACAGAGCAGACAAAGCTCTGCATCACATGGGGTTTGTGTGTCTGTGTGTCGTGCTTCACACAGCACCACACAATTTAAGATGTGTCACTTCTCAAAGTCACCATTATTTAACCGAGAAAGCCCAGGAATTGAKAGCACTTTATTAGCATTGCCGGCACATCGCTCCTGCAAAGCAGAGCGGCAAGCGAGGTCACTCCCTCATGTGAAAGAAAGGTGTTGTATTATTCCAATACTCATTCTGATCTTTAATTTATTTGCTTCATGTAAAAAAAAAAAAAAAAAAAAATCAGCGACAGATATGTTGATTCAGAATATCTGCTAACAGTAGTGCTCTGAGGCTTATCAAAGAAAGACATGTTTGAAAAGGCAGCTAGATTTTGAAAAAGAAAGAAAAATCAGAAGTCAGATATAACACAAGTATATTTTTGCTTAAAACTCATCCTGAAAATTATCCTTGATCTCTAACAGCAGCTGATGCTTCAAATAGATTTTCCTTTTTTTCTAATTCTCCAATTAAGATGTTAGAASAAGCAAGTTTAGACTTAGATCAACTTAACCAATGAGTCAATAATCATTAAAAGTTGCAAATGACGAGGGTATCTAGCATTAACATGAGTTCAGCCGTTCACACAAGTAGCTAATATACATGAGTCTGAGACTCAGTGTACAAAAGTCACCTCAAGTCTCCCTAATAACTTCTAGAAACTGCAAATAAAACTATTGAACAGAATATTGCAAAGCCTGACTGTGCCCTATACCAGATTTTGCATGGGAAACCGTTCTTCACTCTGAAATCGTCTTCTGGAGTCTCAGGTTGTGGTTTTTAAATGTCCTGCCGCTAGTCATGATGGCTACAAAGAAGACCTTGAAAAACCTAGCTGAAGGTAAGACACTGCAAGAACATATCCTTGAATTTTCAAAGCCTGAAATAGTGTTTGTGAGGAGCAGGAATGCAGCATTCATCTGAGAGGCTTGTTAAAGCTCAGGCCCTGGAGTAAGAGCTGGCAGAGAATTAGATGTGTGGGGACCTGAAGAAACAGTGAATTCCAAATCAATATATAACACAATTGTTACTGTAACTGAATGTTCTGTTTTTCCATTCAGACTCCCCTTCCCCTCTGGCCATATCCCTGGTATCATGAGACTAAACAGGAGAGATTTCATTAATTTCACTGCCCCTGCAACTAATCTATCACCTGAACTACTGCCACATACAAGATCAAAAGTGGTGTTGAGAAATATGTGCAGGTTACAAGGTTTAAGGAAAAAAAAATAATTATTCTTATTTGTTGGAGCAAATCCAGCATGGGAAAGGGGAAAAAAAAACCAAAAAAACAAAAAAAAAAAACCAAACTAAACAAGAAGTAATGAGGGAGAGTCAGTGCTGATAGTGAGAAAAGCCTGAGGATGTGCCTTACATTGCAGCACATCATCACACGCCGTCAGGGATGCGCTCTGCTCCTGAGGATGCCAGTGTGTGCTTCCCAGAGAGAATAATCCTCCTTTCCTAGACAACAAAACCTCTGCTGATAGCAAGGATACAGGATGGAAGGGATTGCTGGGAGAAATGCAGGGGTGTGCTCTCACAGCACAGCTGGGAGGGGAAACAGATAAACCACTTGTATGGCTTCTCCTCAGGGAACAGCTCAGCACTCGTAAGGGGTTTTGCAAAAAGAACTGAATGAGCTTCCGAGGCCTGGGAGTAATTCTGCAGGATGTCTGTGAGCACCAGAAAGGAGCCCTGCTTGGAGAACAAGCTCCGGGGGTAGTAAAAGTTGTTTCAGCTTTCTTTTTGTCAATTTAAAGGGTATAACCTGAGGAGGTCTTACTGCTGTGTTCAGGGATTTTTTGAGTTTTTAACAGGATTCAAAAAAAAAAAACAAAAAAAAAACCAACCAGTTTTCAGTTTTTAACACATCCATAATCACAGAATCATAAATATGTTTGAAGAGCTCTTCAAGGTCATCTAGTCCTACCATCGTCCCAGCTTCACCATAATCACCCCTAAACCATATCCCCAAGTGCCACATCCAGATACCTCTTGAGCAGTTCCAGGGACAGTGACTCCATCACCTCCCTTGGCAACTTATTCCAAGGCCTGAACACTCTTACAATGAAATTTTTATTTGTAATATCTAATCTGAACCTCCCCTGGCACTTCTTAAGGCCCTTCCTTCTCATCATTTCCCTTTAGACAATGCAGAGGGGACTGGCCCTTATTTCACTACAACTTCCTTTCAGACAATTGTAGAGAACAATGAGGTCCTTCCCAAAGACATTGTCTTGAAAATCTAAATGGGATTAAAAAGCCCAGCAATGTGATTGCTGGGTTTGACTGGGAATGGCTGTTGCCGGTGTGGCACAGACCCTAAGGAGCTGCCATCCTTGTCACCCCTTTGTTCACCTTATGACATGACCCAGCAAAGGCCAAGGRCTGACACTCCTCTCACACTCCTCCTGCTCTCCCTGTGTTCTGCTCCAGTCCTTTGAAATAGTCCATTTGCCTCTGAGCACTGCCTGGGCACTCTTTGTCCACTCTATCTACCTTTTGTTGCTTCATATGGAGTGATGTGAACTCTCTGTGTCTCTGACTTAAAAGCCCCACTTTGGGGAATGATGTGAAAAGCATTTCTTTTAAAATGAAGAAAGCAAAGGGATTTTTTTTTTTTTTTTGTAACCATCAAGGCTATGAATAAGAGCAAGGAAATATGTGAAAGTAACCAGCTGATGGGTGCTGAAGGTATCTACTTTGGATGAATTATCAAATCCATCTTCAAATATTTCAAGGCACATTTTATAACAGGCATTTAACTATAAAAATAATAGTAAAAGTAAAAATAATGGAATTTTWAAAAAATTTAAATCATATTCTCTCTTCAGTCTATAACAATATTCCAGTTAATGACTTGATCTATTATATAGTTCTGTTATATGCTAATAAAGCTAATATACTTCCATTTCAAAAGTGCTTTCCAAGATTATTGTATCAATTACTCTTATTAAAGCCTTTTGATGGTCCTGGGGGTTGGATTGTGCAAATCCAARGAGCATTGTTACTATGCCTCCCTAACCCTTTAAAACATGGCCAGCGTGGATGCTGCATTTGGAGCTTTTGTGTATTAGCAAACACCGTCAGAAGAAAATAATGCCATGGTTAGCTGTATTTTGAGCAAAGTAATGGATCTGAAAGAAATTTCAATGTGGTTAATAATCTTCTGTCTGCCATAATTAAGGATGGAGTTGAGAAGAGGAAGATTACTTATCTGCAAGCATGAAAGGAAAAGAGTGTGAATTAAAATAAATTAGGCGCAGCCCTCTCCAGTGAAAAGGACTGCCCCTGGGTGCTCACTSTGGCAGATTTATGCCCTCCTGAAGACATTCCTGCATCTGCCCTGCTGTGCACGAGTGGCAGGAGGATGGAGGGGAACCTGAAACCCAACAGCTGCCATTGCTGCTGTTCCTTCCACATCAGGAAAATGCCCACATCACCGTGGCTCCAGACACTCTACACCTCAGTACACAGCATCAGCAAATYGTTCTCCACCCAGGTGTGGTGAATACTGGCGTGACATTTGTGAGGCTGACATGACCTTGGTGTATATGAGTGTCTGTGTCCCACTACATTGACCCATGCCCATGGTCCAGAGGGGTCAGAAAGGTGGAAAAYCTTTAAATAATCCAACAGCAAGTTCTACACTGTCATCCGCCTGCCTTCCATGCCTTTCTGAAGCGTTTATAGGATGTTCATTCCCCAGGCCGCTGCCTGCAGCACAGGTTARACAGCAAAACCAGCAGGTAGATGGAGAATTATTTAACTTGGGCATGATTTMATGTGGAATTATTGCAGGGAATAGAGCATGAGGTATTTTGAATAGTAGTGAGTGATCCATCTATCCACATGGGAGACAAACCTGTATCAGCACAGTGCCCAGACCTCACTCACTCAAACACTGCATCCCACCTCCTCTTATTTATGCTTTTCCTCCCATCTGCAGAGATAACACCCTGACTACCTCCAGTGAGAAACAGGACTAGAGGAAAAAGCTGGGAGGAAAAGGTTTTGGGTAAAATATGAAATTATTAATATTCATAGGGGCTAAGGGGCCCTCAGCAATGTTGCTAATTACTTTGGAAGCAGAAAAAGTCAAAATCACTTTTGTCATGTTTCAGGAGATGCAATGTCATTTATGGACCTTGGCATGAAGAACACCTCAGAAGGGACAAGAAGAGAATGTTTTCCTAATTCCAGTATGTGGCTGGCTAATTCCATGAAGTGTGAGTATTTTGGGAATTTTTCACTGGACATTCGACAGCGGATGGTCTTACTATCCATAAAAACCCTTACTCTATTCTTTAGAACCCCAAAAGTCACTAATCTCAAGTTTCAGAGGTTAATAGTGGGAGAAGAAGGTGGGAGAGATGTGTTATTTTACATTTTCTTATCTGTTTGAAAGGAGAGAGTTTTCAGTTTTATTGAATGTTTTATYCCTCTTACATTAAGAAAGTTGATATGATCTCAGAGTTTACCTCCTGGTAAGTAATATACAGCACTTAGGATTTTATTTACTGCTTCATTTTTTATCATTTCTGCACAAGTCAAACCATTATTACTGCCTGTAATATAAAACCAAAATTATCTCAAGGTTTCTCTTTTTTTTCCCCTRCAGTTTACATTTTTGCTCAGTATATCCGTTTATTACTGTTACACATTCTAAGAAATACCAAAAATTGAAGACATAATTGCAGGTGAGACCATAACACTGAGATGATTTGCTGATACTGTAACCTCTCCAGGAGTAAAAAAATGGAGCAGAAAAATAGTCAAGTATTTTGTTTGCCTTTCATTCCACTATTATGGCCAGAGATAGTATTATACATTCCACTACACGACTCAAAACATCTGCAAGAGTGGATTAAAGCAGATATGTGTAGTTTTACCAGCAACTRTAAAGCTTTTAAGAGGTATTTCTGGTTAAAAGGTGCAGACTGGGTGTTGTTTTTGCTCTTTTGCAATCATAGCATCACCTAAGCTGGTAAGTACGCTGACTCTCCCAGACCCTAGGAGTGGAAATACTGGCTCATAATCATTGTGAGAGCTCCTGGAGCAATGCAAAGGCCAAGCTGTATTAGCCTGCACGGCCAGGATATTGCTGCACAGGAGAACCTGGAGGAAAGCAGTAATTTGGATGGATGGGAGTTCACATGGAGGCTTCCACTGAATCTATTTCACCCAGAAATTCCAGGAGTGCAAACCATAACTTGTGACTCCATGAGCCAGTCTGGGAAAGAAACATCCTGTTTAACTGCAAAGGATAAATTTCAGCTCCGTTTTCTTAACATTGCCTTTTCCCTTCCTCCTTACAGCTTTCCAGATGTCCTGCAGAATGCCCCCTCATTTCCTTCTGGAAGAGCAGTGCAGCACCAACAAAATCAGTATACAAGTCTCACTTCTGTAYCCAACTTTTCACATTTCTTGGGCCAAGTTAGTCCCAAATTTGGATCTCGTTTCTTATTTGAGGCTGTGCTGTGTTTGTCTGCAGAGCACTGGCTATATGAGGATCATGAGCTGTATATATATACATATGTATGTCTATATCTGTGCACATCTATATATCTACATCTATGTCTATAAATCCATATATATATATAATGTCAGGTGCTCTGATCATGAAAAAACTGCACAAATAACCCACAAACTTTCACAAGAAGATGACTTCTTAATTTACGGGAAGCACCAAACTAGATGTGTTTGCTGCTATTTKCTCCTCAGCCTGATTTCTAATTTAGTTTACTTTCTTGATATGTCCACTGACATCTGAGGAGAAGAGAATTGCTGACTGCAAAAATATCTCTCTTTGGCAGAGTCATCCCTGTAATTTGTGCTGACCATATGAATATCTAGGTAGTTAACACAGCAAGGSAAAGTTTTATTTTTTCAAAGCAGGGGATAAAGCTCTCTCTGCATGGGRCTGGGTAAAAATATTGGATCTCCTTGAACAATTCAGTTAGAAAAGAATTTGGAGCTTCAATGAAAAATACCTATTTTCAGTTACTCTAGTTTAGATTGGAAATAATTTCATTGAACTAAGTGAAATTATTTTTGTGTTGCCTTGGGCTAAACGCTCAGAATTCAGCCACACTGCACCATTATGCATTTTTCCCCTACTAAAAAGGCAGAATATCACAACTTAGTTTTTAATGGTGAAGAAGGAGGCATTAGCACCGTCTTTGAAGTGGAAGTTTTAGCTCCTGTGTCACACAATTGCCAGGGAAATATCACATATGAGCACTGCAGCCTGCCTACCTCGGGCAGTAATTACTTTCCTGGCTGGCAGTAGTTTGCTTGGGGTGAATTTCATTTAAAAGAAGGTCTTTTCCATAAAAGTTTGGAAATTTATATTACATATAGACACATACAGGCACATGTGTTTATTCTGGCAATGAGGAAAAGTGGGTAGGAAATGCAAAACTGAATATACACACACTTGTGGATCCCTCCAGTAATRCCAAGAATGAGGATGAAGACAAGACATGTCTTAAAAAAAAACCCCAAACCTCAACCCCCAAAAATCTTCATCTTTCAGTGCATGAATTAGTCAACCTGAAGTCAACCCAATTACTGTCTCTGCAGTATTGATTCTAGTTCTTTCTGGATATTTTTATTCATTTCCTTGAGCTTCCCTCAGGCTGACTTCTGAGTTTTTAAGTTAATGTTTAAGTTTGGGGTTGTTTGTTTTGGAAATTTCAGGATATTTGTAGTTTTCATGTTGCAGCTATCATGGATTAATAGACWTAGCCCACAGCTCCCTATTTCACACCAAATAAAGAGAAAATAAAATCTATTATCCACTGATTTTATAATAACTCCTAAATCATGTGAATTATATTTTGGGGTAAAAATAGAAAGGCTTTTAAATTCAAAACCAAGGAAACAATCTCTCTGTATTCATAATGGCTCTTAAATCAAATGATTGTCTTGGGTTTGGGTTTTTACTACTGATAAAATTTTTAAAGAAAAAATATGTAAAATAACCCAGTGTTCCATTTCAAATCTGGTGAGTTACAGGAGATCACTGGTTATAATGAATAAAATTGATGTAAATTYAGTGTGGATTAAATTAGCTATTAATTACTAGATAGTTATTAACTTATGTAGTAAGAATATTCAGATTTGGAGTTTCATCTAAAATCACAAGAAATAGAGTGAGAGATAAAAGAAAATATCTTGAAATCTTTGCTTAACAGAGAGGAARAACAAGAGAGGAAAGGGAAGTGAGAGAGGAGCTGACGGTTGATTAAAACCCTCTATTGTCCTAACAGTCATCTTTGAAAACATTCAAAGAAACATAAAGCCTTTCCAGAGAGAGCTTTAAAGCATTAAGGGAATGAAAATGATAATTTAAAAAAATGTGAGCATATTCACTTGCAGCTCTGTTACTCCAGCAAGACACCCACAGCCTCCCTCCATGCCAAACTCAGCAGCTCAGGAGCATCAGCAGACTGACAAGGCAAACTAACATTTTATGTAGGGAACTATATTTGATACCACTCAGGAGATTCTTATAATTCTAAAAAACTAAATACGTGTCTTTTCAAAATTACCAGTACCGATCCTATTTTCATTTTTTCAATACACTCATCCTGTCCAGGAAAGYACTAAAAATATGTGCGATGATTGTGGGTCCCTTTTTCTTACTTCTAAATTGAACATTATTCTAGCAATAATATCCCATAGTTATGGTGCTGCCCTGAAATCCAGACTTACATTAATTCAGTGTTGCTATCAATGGAAAACATCTGTAAGGTCCATAGCAGTAAGACCTTGCATAAATTTAAAATGTGTCAATAAAATTGAATCCATGCTAATGAAGTAATAATTTGATAACATTTTTAGGTTCTTGTAATGAGTAGAATACAGAGGTGTAAGTTGAATCATGACTGTATTTCACTGCTATAATATTATCTCATCTTATTCCTTTAAACAAATTTGAGCTACTTGAGTCAACACGAGCTTGGATCAGAAATGGGATGGAAGGAACAAGAGCAGCTATTTTCCTGGAGCATGATCCCTTGCAATACATTCCTGCTGGCAACTTTGGGGTGAAGTTTTTTTTTTTTTTTGTGATGGTGCAAACAGTTTAATCTCTCACCTTGAAGTTAATTTTATACTGCAGTAGGCAGAGCAGCCATTAYGTAGGAGCAGGATGAAATTCAGAGAAGTTGGTTTCACATGCAAACACACGAGACCTGGGAGTGCTTGAGTGCAGCTATGGTGCCAATGCCTGAGATGGTAAGGGAGGAGAGCTCAATACGACACCAACAGTCTGTGGAAATGCAAATATACCTCACCAAACAGCCACRAGTCACCTCAATTTAGATTTTAAATATGATCATGGATACGAGTAGGCATGAGGAACTTGGACCAAAAGTTGAATGCCTCCGAAGACAAGCCACCCTAAGGAGATGTGAATCCTCTATTCTTGCGCCACAGGGTGTCTGGCTGGAGTGACATCTTCCAATTCTCCCATTTCTACTTGCCACAGGACCAGAAGTGGGGAGGAACAGGATTTTCTGAGTTTAACATTTATGAGTGTTGATTGGTARACAGGAGCTCTGGCTCCATGGGTTGCTCCCTTACATTTTGTTTTTTGTACTACAAATAGTTATCAGATACACGGAGATAAGTTTGATTAACAGAGCGTTATCAGATATAACACAGAGGGACACAATCATTATAGGGAAAAAAAAAAAAGAAGACAGCATTTTGAGATGTCTAAGAGGCTTGTTTTGCTCACAAAGAGATGGGTACTGCAAGGTAAGTCTATTACTTCTGCACGAATGGGATSACTGATACCTGAGAACATTCTGCAGCACAGAACAAACTGGATAAAAATCTGAGGAATTCAGGTTTGGACTAACAGTGATTTTTTTTTTTTCCCCTCCTCTTTCTCAATAACTTTTCTGTAGGAACAGGGAACATTTAGCAGAGAAGTGATATAGGGCAGCAAGGTTGCCATTTTTCTGCAAATAAAGCTGGTTTCATCATTATGATCCTAATTAATTATGTTTACATTGACCACAACTCAGTTTTACACCTAGCAGTTCTTGGCTCATGAGGTCCAAAGAAACCTACCAAACCAGTTTGGACATGTATCCGGATGCACGCCAAAACTGGGGTGTGGATTAAAGYCTTTTTTGCAGGATTGAAGCTTTGGCTGTAGAAGTTGTGATTGGGATGCTCTTGGTCTTTCTGAGTAGAAATTAGAATTAATATTTAGGTGCTTCCTGACGGTGCTCCCCACCCAGAGCCTTTAGGGAGTTTATTGCCCTTACCGGTACAGGACTGGAACAATACTGGGCTGCTGCCAAGCTGAGGACCCCATTAAAACTTCATTTGAAGGTTTACACTTTGAGGGCTCTTTTATACAACTTCAGATTTTTTGCTGAAATATTGTAACACCAGAGAAACGTCTAAAAATAATACTTCCTAATTGCAACACATAAATCTTACATAACACTGCCTTTCAGCTGAGACAGGTACATTTGCAACAAGAAACCAAAGCCCTTGGTGCTTCTGGCTAGAACAGAGATTCAGATGGAGGGGAGGAAAGAGAACAAGTCTTGTTCTTTCATGTTGTTCGTTTTCACTGTCAGGATTCACATCTATTCCTAGCGGCATCTCAAGACCTGAGGAAGAGGGGAACCAYGGCATAAATATGGAACACAAGAATTCACACAAGGTTGTGCCAGACAGGACTGGGTAAGGTGGCTGAAAACCCTTTTTGCCCCAGGCTTGAGCAAGGATTGTCTAAAGGAGTAAGAGGGACAGGCTGGGACAGCAATAGGGAAGTACAAAAATAGGTGCTAAGGTGAAGAGACAGAACCAGGCACGCTCCTTCCACAGCAGCAGAGGATCAACAAAAATTTTGTGTGTCTGGACAATAAACAACCAGTGCAAAGTATTTAGCAAGCATCAGACTCAAGTTTAGGACTCAAGATTTCCTTTTTTTCATCTTTCTGTTCATAGCTTACGTGTATTTCACTGAAATTTAAAATGTGGTTGAAGTTAACAAATAATCGTWAGTGTCAAATTAAGTAGGTTTTGTTTGTAAGCAACCCAAATATAAATCAGTTTATCTCTGACTATAAAAGGAATTTCAAAACACAGCTATAATTTAAACATCTTTAGACTTGAAGCAGAAACACTTTTCCTGTTTAATTTGGGTAAGGTTTGAGATCAATTTTTTCTCATTTAGATTGACTTTTTTTCATTCTTAATTTTTCAGTTTGGTAAATAAAAAACATATAATTGGCATAGCTATGCCTATATCTTTGCTATTTAAGGATCAGAACATGCAATTTTTATCCTGAAATTATGGAACATTTTAATCTTATCATCTAAGGCTTTCAGTATGTGATTGAACAGGAATGCCCTGGCTTCCTAACAAAATGCAAATCCCTCTCAGYAAGCAAATTTTTGTTCAAAGAAGTAAAACTTAAAATTAAAACATTTTTTTTTCTCACCATCATTAGGTRGGAGAGCTAAGAATATTGGGCAAGAATAAGACACCTGCACATCACATTATAAGATATTCTTATATCCCCATGTCGAGCATGTTGTGAATAAAGGCTTTTGATATATTTCTCCAGACRCGCTCAAGGAAAAATTGTTGTCTCCATCAGCAGAGGCAAAAGAAATCTCTGTCTCTCTCCTTTTGCCCAGATCTCATATTTCTGTGGTTGCTATAGAAAGCTATTACTGGAACTCATATCTAATAAGTTTTCCTCTCTATCACCAAATAAGTCCCTAATACCCAGTATTCCAAGCTGTTTGTTTTAGATATTGTTCTCCATGAACTCTCTTTTCTTCTTTTTTTTTTTTTTTTAACCTGTAAAAGGGTCAAGGTTTTATTTTCTCTCCAGATACCTTCTAACTTCAAAGCTTCTGAATTTAATATAATTCCTCCATTGTCAAGCAACAGTCACCAAGATACACAGCAAACCACTSTTATTTGTTTCACTTTTGCTCTGTTATGAAGCTGAGCAGCTCGTGGTTCCTGCTGCAGCTGGCARGAGCCAGTTTTGGTGGCCTGACTTATGCAGGGTGAATGTCTTTGCCTCTTCTTTCCATAGTAGCAGGGACTTTATCAGCCTCTGCTGGGCCAGGGGGAGACAGGATGGGAGCAGGAATGGGAAATGAGATGAGTTTTATATTTAAAAAAAAAAAAAAAAAGTGACAAAGCACAGAACTAAAGTTTTTTTCCATTTCCAGAAATAATAGCTGCAGCAGCAGTCTTGTTTCTGAAAAGCAGATGTAACATGGGTGACAGAAAAAGGCTGAACTCTGAAGCCTTGAGAGTGACACTTGCAAAACATTCAGGACCCCTTTGTATGGGTGACTGGTGATGGTGGAGTTTTGCCCAGGGCAGCAGAGCCCCTCCAAGGCTGATGGTGTGAAGGATTACTCAGAAAAGCTCCTTCTCTGTCAGTGTCAGGTACGTGCCTCAGACAATGCAGAACTTGATGATGCATCATTTATGTTATTTTGCTATGAGGGTTAAGAATTCCACCATGTAAAAAAAAAACTGTATGACACACATTTACTTTTTTCCTGCTCCTCTTAGTGAAATCTGGGAAGAAAGATGTACTAAGAGCAGAAATGTTAGCTGAATTACATCTCATCGCAAGAGTTTGTATATCAAACAAAAAAAGATTCATACTTCCAATTATGCAGAGTGAAATGCAATAGTAAACTCAAAGACTTTTTTTAATCTTAATGCTTAAATGTTAAGCTAGATATAAAAAGGATGCATAAATAAATGATAAAATGTTGATTACTTTGAAAGCTAATTTGAAATCTGTGTACTGTGCTGCMGACAATGAGTGTCCTGAATTGGCCCAAGAGATACAACTTAATGTAGAAGCACCATGAGAGAGTGGAGATTCACCTGCTGAGGAGATTGGGGTTGGAGTGGGGTCAAAGCAACAAAGTGATTCTGTGCACATGAAAATAAAACCATTACATACATGTTTCAACATGTATGTGAGATTCTTAGCACACAACCAGCAAAGGAGAAACTAACTCAAAATTCAGCCATTAAATCTGGCCTTGACTTGACAAATACACACAAAAATTTGACCTTGATTTTCCTGTGTTGAATATTTCAGKGTAGTATAAAATCATGTTTAGCTAGTTCCCCACTCCCTGCCTCCATTTCTACCAAGAACTGCACRTGTACASATGCCTGCTCACATTTCYCCATAAGCAYATTGGCTCTCCAACACATTTTAAGYTAYCCAAAATTGGTAKAGCAAGTGGTAGAGSATGGCTTTTAWKRTCTGGCTTCAGAGTTATAACTATTCCTMATGCACTGTGTGTTCCCCCACATCAAAAAGGGAGCTCCTACCCTGATTCAGTCTTTTTCTTCATCCTGCCATCCTGTCTTCTTCAGTCTATTCTGGTCTCTTGTTCAGGTACAGGCCTTTATAGGCTTCTGACAGGCTCAGACTTCTTGTCCTACCATCCAGCAGGACRAGCTTTGTCTTCAACAGCTGACAGCAGTGAAGGCAGGGCACAGCCAGCCCTTCTTTCCACAGCCTGTGGACAGATCAKGTGTTACTGAGGGTTAACACACCGAGGAATGGGATGTGAAAATGGCATCTGATTSTCTGTTTGCATTACAACCCTCTGTGTTTGATTAAAAAATCAGGGTTAGTCATCTCTCTTGGGAATCCCCCCCTCACCTCCAAGGATATTGCAGTACTCTCGAAGTCTACATGAATATTGGCTTGTGATTCACTTCTGGGGATATGGGTTTTTGGTGAAGTGGGAAAGGCTTTCGTGCATTGCATGGAAAAGCCAGAGAAACAAACTGTCACAGCCTTTTCACAGAGCCACACAGACACTGAAATCAGCTGCTCTTTGGAAAAGCTTGGACAAATGGGGAATATTTGATCCAGAAATGCATGCTTTTCACTAGCTTTTCTSCTGAAGGAATTGGTAAATTGGGGCAACAAAAGGCAATGCCTGACAGTTTTAGCAGAAAGCCAGCATCCAGTGAAAGGGCAGGACCTTCCCCTCAAGGTACTGCCCTTTCCATATTCCCCCTTGCATGACCTTATCGCTGGCAGTCCAGCTCCATCTGTGCTCCAGCCTTAGCAGGGTGGGTGTTTCCTATCAGCACTCTCCAAAATTAGGAAGGCAATTTCACTTCTGCCTTGAATTGCCATAATTAAGATGCTTTTTGCATCTGATGCCTCTCTGCGTGCCGAACACTGATCACATGTYCTGGACAGTCCTCCCGCTCCTTCCCGTGCCATCCACCACCCAACTCTGCTGCTGTTCGCTGTCTTCTGTGCTGCTCAGGAAGGGCTGTGTGGGATCCATAATCAGGAGGAGCATCTCCCCTCCCAAACTGGGGCTGGATGGGTGGCAGTTCATGTGTGGGACCTAAGGGTGGGGACAGCAGCGCCTGCCAAAGGCTCTGCGATCTGGGTGTGCTCCTGGTGGGTTTGGTTGCTGGTCCAGATCTGCTGCCTCAGCTTCCTGGCTGCTCCATGCACTCACTCCTCCAGGGAATAATGAGGTGGGGYTGTATTTTTAGGAAAGTCAGATGAGCCTCCAACCTGAGTGTTTCACCTTGTGCTGCCTAACTCCTTGGAGAGGAGCATACGCTTCTCCCTAAGGTGGTCCCAGAAGTGGGATCATGGTGCTGAATACAGCACCGACATCCCACAGTCCTGGGAAGGAGCCAGTGCATCTTTTAAATCTGAATTTCAGGCTCTGGGGTGCCAGGATCGTGTTCAATAGATCTCATTTTCTATATGCCAGACCAGATCRTGCACTCTGAACGTATCACTCAAGCTGCTGACAACAGGGTTCAGCGAGCTGAACCTGAGCGATCAAACTCCGCCTGGTGTGGAAAGTCTGAGCTCAGGCAGCAGGCTGGGCTTTAAAGGCAGGAAATCTCATGTTTATTCATGATTTAATTAAGAGAGACCAGGCTTTTCAGCCTGTTTTGAATATACATGAAAACAAATACATAGATAAGGCTATCGTTCCTTTTATCAGCCCCGTGCTTCTGAACAAAACCGCAATTTCAAATATTCTGGATAGYGAGATTTAATCCATCACTGGGGTCTGACCCTGCTTTTCCCATATAGGGATTTAGAGYGTGGTGCTACAGATTTGAATCCTGAACACCAAACAAAAGACACATGAAAAGCAAAAATCTCTCACTGAATTTTGTTCCAACCTTGTTTGAACACAAACCCTCCTGTGCTCTGGTTTTTATTCATTAAAATAAAGCACACAGAATAACTCTCACCTACTATTATTAATCATAAGGATTTGCTCAGGAAAACAAATATACTTGGGCTTTCAGAACAAATCAATTCGTAGAAAGGGAATATTTTGTCTGCCATGACAGCCCAGAAGAGGGTAAAAACAAACATCTTTGCTGCTGCTGGTTTACAGCTGGCTCTGCGATGGACTGCTGGTGATGTGTGATGCTATTTTTAAACAGCAATTGTTTAATCACTTCTGTTCCCATGGGCTGAGACTAAAAATGATGCCTCCAGAGCACTTTGTCTACAAGCAGGTAGAAATAATTTGATCACATCCTTTATGGCTGCAGAGATGAAGCCGTGTGAAGTATCGGCAGCACATTTCACGAAGAATCTAAATASTGAGCAGGAGTGAGTGTGTGTTGATCATGACATCTAAGTGGCATAATGTCACCAAGTGATCTGCTGTGAAACATATCACCCTCTCCAACAGAAAAGGGAATAACTTTACTTAAAGCTGTACATTTTTCAGG
>NW_026623399.1:1166373-1176847 GCF_030028575.1 Malurus melanocephalus
CTTGGGGCTCATGTCCCCACTTCCTATGTAATGCATGGATTATGCTGAAGGACACTGGTAATTTTGTGAAAGCATCTCGAGTGTGGATATTTCTGGGATTGTTTATTTGACTTGCTGTTGGTTTTTTGTACTTGACAGCTCTATTGTGAACTTTCAGCAAGGAAAGCAGAATTAAACATAGATGGACTTGCCAGGAAGAGAGCGTGACATTGTCTCACTCAGCAAGATCTCAACCCCAGCCTCCTCACAATTCCTCACAAAGAAAGACTTCACAGCATTCCTGCACCTTGTAACAGAGAAACAATTCCTATTATAAATATTAAAGTGGTCCTTCTGTAGAAAAACATTCATTTCAGGAAACTGGAGATATTCCCTCAGTCAAACTGAAGCATAACTCAGTGTAAATCAGAAAATTATGTGAACAAGAAACTTGACCTAATAGACACAGCAAACACTTAAAGCTCCAGCACAGAGAGTAATAGCCCAGCTTCACAGATGTCAATGGGAATTTTACTATTGACTTCCATAGGGCCTGCACCTCACCCATATCTGCATAGATGATTAATAGCTCCCCTGCCTTTCAATATCCTCTCTGGCTAACAATAAATTATCTCTGCCAGTGATTACTTTTAAAATGTAGCTCATAAAAATCCTTGTGAAAAGCAAATAGTTTTGCCTTTGGGACAGACTATATTAAAGTAAGTGTTGGATATTTTTGAAATCTTCCCCAGATGGATTGCCATAGGGCACTACAAGATCTTCCTGCCTTCATTTCAAATAATCTCAGCCACTTGTCCTGCTGTAGCATTATCCTTGTAGATTTTTCTTTTTTTTTTTTTTTTCAGAAAAAAGGAATTAAGCTTTCTATCGAAGTGTGTTTAATATGAGAGCTTGTTAAATGGTTTTGTCTCCTTCCTAGTTTATATGTTTGCAGAGATACTTTTCGTTTACTTTGAGAAAAGACATAAATATCACCCCTGGTGTCTTTGTTTTTTCTTTATTTGTTTCGCGGATTTTGTTGTTTTTTTTTTTTCAGGCACTTGTCCCCCTAAAAAAAAATGGTGCTCAGAACAAGTTAATCGCAGGAATCTGCTAGTTTAAGTTCAGTTTCATCATCTGAAGGTATTTTCCACATGCCAACTTCAGGATGTATGCTGCTAAAAGAAAAAGCTTGAATGATAAAGAGGTAAATAAGGTCTGATTTCGAAAGCTGCAGGACCCTTTAATTCAATAATCTTCCTGTGGACCAATGGGTATTTAACAGCTCTTTACATCAGACAATTCATTGACATTCCTTTTTGTTGCTGTTGTTGTTGTTGCTGTTGCTGTTGATTTGAATAAGCTTTTCAGATCAGCCAGAGAGGGTTTCCCTCAGGACCAGTATTCCCAACTGGCCCAATAAGTTTCTCTGCTCATTTCTTGGGTTTCCCTTTCTGCCTTTCTGTACTGTCTGTATCATTTCCTCACTCTTCAAACCCATGCGTTCTCATCCAGAGGAAGGGCAGCAGGTTACTGGTTTACAAAAGGCTTCTGCATGTATCAGGACAGACAAAGTGTAAACCACAGTGTAAGTGATGCCTTCTTGCCTCACACATGATACTGCAGAGATATCCTTAGGGACTCCTGGARTGACCTCCACTTTCTCCACTGAGAAAAGGATAATAATTTACTGTTACCCTTTGTTTCTAATCACTTAGTTATTTATCCATRGAGGAATTTCYTCTCTTATCCTGCTGYRATTYTYTTTTCAGACTTGTATGACAGAATCGTTCGAAGCCCTATGAAAAGGACCAGGTACACGCTAAATTGTGTCCTTCTTGCATTGAGAAGAGAAACTGAGTCCCATTTTTCTACGTGTGCAGAGAACTGACATGTTGCCATCAAGGAAAAAGGGCTGGAGAAGAACAGGTCTATGGTCATATCYTCACAATTAGAGCTGAAAGTGAAGCCTCAGTCCCTCAGGCCAGGTCCCTCACAGCCAGACATACCTGTGTGTTTTGACATCATCGTCTCTCTTTTTCTGCTGTTCCTGTGTTGAGCAAGTGTTGAAGCCCTGGAAGTTCTTGCACTGTCTTTTGCAGCTGTCTTTGGATATTACCTAATATCCAGTGCCCTTTCATTYCTGCATGAGTGCACAGCTTGCTGCTGCTCCCCTTTTAGATGGGCACACAGCACWCAGCCATGAAAGAGCTGCTCAGGTTACTGAAGTGAGTTCCCACCTCAACCAGGATCACCAAAACAAGGGACCTGCTTGACATGAGGGTTTTTTGTCCCTCTACTTTTCTCCTTTCTCCCCACTAGCACTATCTGTGTCCTCATCCCAGATAAAGAACGTGGCAGAATTTGTTCTACCCAGAGGAGGAGGATACTCATCCTTCAGAGAATGGAGAAAGAGGTGAAAGGAAGCAAAACAGTGTTTTGAATCAGAATCATATTTTTCAAGAGGAATCTATCTAAGCAAGCAGTGACTGTAAGATGATTATCAGTGAATATCTAGCCAGCTACTTGTTTAAGGAAACTTCTCCCAGACCTACTAAGTGTGCACTGCAGAGCTTGGGAGGAGGAATAAGCTTCTGAGTGTCTCACTATATCAGCCACTTCTAAGTGAGCAAAAGTCTCTCCTGTGAGAGAAGGAGAACAGYGAATGAGCTGGACTTCACACTGAGGGCAGTCAGTCATTCCATGGAAACAGTGACACTGCAGTTTTAGGTCAGGGATTAAATTCAATGTACAGAGCTTTGTTATTCTGATTCGTGCACTTGCACTGATAGCAGATCTACCTGCTTCTAAGGAAGAGAAATATGAAGACAAACGTGATCCTTGTTTAGAAGTTGAATTTGGATTWTCCCTCTGCATCATTCCCTGTGTTTTCTCATTTCCAGCACTCCCTTTCCTCCATGTAGCAATTTCTGAGTTTCATTGTTATTCCATCTACCGACATGAGAGTAAATGCTGTGGTTCCCTAACAGCATTAGTCAAATTAGACTGGGGAAATTAACCCCTCAAAGAGTTTCTGTTCTACTGTGAAGTGCCTTCTAACATGTTTTTCAATATCTGCACCTATTGAACTTTTTTTTAATATCCCAGTTGATTTTTTTTTTTTTTCTCAATACTTTCCTTCGTCCCTTCTGCCACCTTCCTTCTTCATGCTCCTTAAGTGCATTTATGCAGCCATGAGATGCTCCAAAGGTGGGTGGGTATGTGACAAGRAGGTATCTGACCCTGCCAAGGTAATATGTGTGAAGTTTCGTTAGCTACAAAGCATGAGCTTTACTCTAACACCAACCAGCAGATAAAAGGACAACATATTTTTGTGTCAATTACAAATTAACGTAAGTTTAAAATTCCTGCTTTTTAAGTACTCCACATAATTAGCTTAACCTGTTTTTTTTTTTTATTTTCTAGCAGAATTTATGAATGTTTATCACTTCTCTTATTTTGAGAACCACATAATTTTAAGTTACAATATGCTTTTGCATATTGAATACATTGYTAATTCTGTTGGAAAAGTAACTGATTGTAACTGTTCTGTTTCTTAAAATACATTATATCTATTAATTTTTGAATTTAAATGGCCACACTGAAATAAGTTATGTTTAGAATTATCTGAAGCCTTAACTCTACTAAACACAGGCAGCTTTCAAAACGTAAAATACTAYGGAAATAATGATTGGTATTACAGTTACGTCAACCACTGTAATGTTCTTTYGTGAGCTATTATTTGATTGGAAGGGGCAGGGGGAACTTCGATTATACAATTTTAGGCTCCCTTTCCCCAAAATGGAAAGATTTTKGGGTTTCTGCTTAGCTTAAAACGATGATCTGAGCAGCAGCCTATGGGGGGCACTCAAGGACTGCAAACAGATCCCGCTCTTCCCAAACTTATCAGTTTGTCTGCTCCGAGATGGGGCAGACCCTGGGGCACATTTTTACATTACCTTTTATAAAAAGAACAAAAGTGAAGAAAATAAACTAAACTRTTTTTTGTCGCAGCCTCACTATTCCCCGATGAAAGACAAAGTGATATTAAAAGGTGCAYTTAAATGACATTCAGAGCCTGATTATGCTAAAAGCGTAAAAGCAGCGTGCAGGCTGTGGAGCTTGTCTGCATTTTTAAATTCTAAACAAGGTACCTTGCACATGATGTTTCAATGGTAGAGACAATTATTATTCACCTACCGAGTTTCTGGGATTGTTTTAAACTTTAATGGCATTCACATGCTCTGTTCTTGGCTTTATGGAGTGAAACAATTATTTATGCAAATTGTTTTGATTTTTTTCACCATGAAGGAAAATTTTGCCTACTGTTGTAGTGGTGGCTGTCTGCCACAGCAGTCATTTGGACCGCCACCGTAAAGCCTTTATCTGATGGCAAAAATCTTGTACCAGATGTTCTTTTATTTGATCTGTTTTATGATTAATCAGATTTTGCCCAAAACCAGAATGAAAACCCTGCTATGGCACCTGGCTGCCATCGCGCAATAATTTGCTTTGTAGTGGGGGGCAAGGCTCGTTTAGTGTTTGAAACGCTGTGGTGCAGACTCGTAAGTTTTCATTCTGATAAATTTTGGAGGAAGGGAGTAAAAAGTGAATATAATAGCTGTCAGCAGGATAATTTTCCAAACATCTCAGACTGGTAAATACCACTAATTTCTCCTAAAGGAAAAGAGAAAGAAAGTTTGGATAGTAAAATGTTATGCATAGAAGCTCTAGTGCATGGCCAGGCAGCGCTGATGCCGCTGTAATAGGGTTGGGAGGGAGCCTGAGATGATGCACCACCAGCTATGGGGCTGAACTTCATCCAAGTAGTAAAATTCCACTTTTCTGTAGAAAAATATTGTGCAGAAGGAACGCATTCATATGGGCTCCTTCAGAAATGCAACTGTCTAACATTTATCAAGAAGGGGAGATGTTATGCGTTYATAAGGCTGCTGAATCAAGTAATGTGGAAGCATGTGGGAAAGGGAGCACTTTTCCCTTAGGAAAATCACCTAAAATACAAATGTGAAGCATCATCACTGTTTACTCCAAGCTGAGATATTTTTGGTATAAGGAGCTGATGTACAACAGAAAGTTACAACTGCACTTTTAAAATAATAAATACATTTACTGCAGTTGATTTCATTGTCTTAARGAGAAATCATTTAGGTACTTCCAGGGCATGCCAAACAACCATGAGCTTCCCAGGTTTATCATGAGATGCACCCCTATTTGTGTGGTATAAATGTTCCCTTCTTATGCTGCATGACTGTGAATACACTATTGATATTTGTCATAACGGCATCCATTTACAACACTTACTAAATAWCTCAAATTTCAGCATCACCAGGTATAAGGCTTTAAAAAAAAACCCCTTGTTTTTCAGATATTCCTTCTGTGCTTCTGGCAAACGGCAAATATATGCTCCTCGAGAGAAGCAAAATATGCAAACCTAATAGGAGATAGTGGAAATGGATAATGACTTCTGTCAAATGATGTTATGCATTATGCATTATTATTATTTTAATCATTTGCTATCACTGAGAAAGATCCCACTAGGTTATTCCTATGATGTCATGTTTAGGAAATAAAAGAGGTAGATAAAGCTGTACACTTCCCAACATTTATATGATGAAATTGAAAATTTCATAWATAAGTTGCATTGAGATCTAATGAAAAAGAAAAAGATGAATTTTCTCCTTTGGCAGTTTTCACGTAGGTTTTTAAACAGGTGCTGTGTGAACGCCATAAACTATGAAACTAATCCAAAGTTACTAATGGTAGGAYKKGTTCTCTGCCACCCCTTGGTAGTAYTGGAGAGGCACTTAGTGGTCCAAATCTCAACAGTTTCAGCAACTGGACCTTCAGGACTAAAAATGTAGAACAAATTCATGACTAAGSACATGCTCATGGGTATTTGGGAGATGAACTCACGTGGCCCACTGTCTCAGAAAATCACATTTATTGAGCAAAGCTAATGTTATTATGGTACTTGAAGCTATGGAGTACATTAATTTTGGGATAAACTGGTGAAGGAAGTACTTTGAACTGACTAATATGCTGCATGGTCTGGACACAAATTTTACCCCAGGTAAACACATGGAATCATATATTCTTCTATTTTTTTTCTACTTTTCATACTTTTTCTGAGCACTGACCATTAACTTTTTTGGGTTTTTTTTTGGGGGGGGGGGCAAGGAATTTGTAGTCCACTCATTGGAAATAAATTTGATCTGTTCCTGCATGTGGGTGCAGCAACTCTGAGTACAGCAAGATAGCAAGTAAAGAAGTTGGCCTGTTCTGTATAAACACCTTAATTTATTGGGTAATAGAATAATTTAAAAGTTTCTTTTGAAAGAAATGCGCTATTTTTCCCCCTCAAAATTGTCCTTTAAACAGACTTCGAAAGGTGATGAGTTCTTTTCTGTTCTAATAACTTTTATGAGCCTATTTTTATGAGAAGCAAACCTTGCAATCAGCATTAAGATTTCCCATTTATGCCTTCGCTAAAGCATGTCCAGTTAAYTGCAAAATGTCACTTGTCCTGAGCAGATGTCTGGGTACCACAAGCTGGYGTTAAGCTGCCCTTTAGCAGAGTTGCATCAGTTCATTGCATTTCACCTGGTGTGGGCCAGCACCACCTCTCAAGCGTTTTGCAAGAAAAAAATTCATCAGAATTTCTTTACAATAGCTGAAAGACGGCGATTACTGCAAGATCAAGGTCATGGTTTCCAGGTTTAGGAGTTTGAATTTCGCTTGTCCCATTTATTGTTGCTCTTGTGAGGCAGGGTCTTCAYACTGATCCGTTTTTATGTGGGTTTTTATACCTCCCAATTTATGTATTAAAGCCATGCCAAATYATCTGGAATGCCAGGCAGCAATTTCCATCCATGACACTTGGTATGCAAATATCCACGTTACAGCTCACACATGGAGAACTTTTCCTGCAGCTGTTGGAGATGCACATTCAGAAAGTCTTTAATAATGAAACCACCCTTGCACTGCAGTAATGAAAAAATTCCTTGAGGGATGTTTTCTCCAGCAGGGACAGCATGCAATGCAAACCCTTGAATTCAGACAGGGCGGGTTTTTTGTTCTTCTTTTAATCTTCGGTCTTTCTTCCCTTCTYGATCCTCTCAAATACTTTCTCCCTTCTTTCTGCTCCTGTGTCAGCTGCTGCCTGGCAACTTTTCTCTGTGTGGTGGGACAGGGCAGGGCACCCGGCCTTTGGACTGGCTGCCAGCACCATCCCCTAGCAACCAGGCCAGGCACTGTGATGCTCTGCAGAGGGCTGCACACCAGGCAGCAACCTTTGTCCCCACTGTCCCTGTCACATTGGGCACTGGGAGAGTCACTGATGTGACCATCCCTTGCCTTGAAGGCCATGGCTGCTACACCATAAACAGCAGCACAAGCCAAGTTCCAGTGAGGCAGTCAAGGCCATTTCATAGTGACTAATGCCAGAATTACCTTTTGGTGATAATTAATATTCCTGTGTTGTGTTACACCAGCAAGTATGAATGATTGGTTCTACTTTGTTTAATTTATCTCAATAAGAGATTTCATAATATTCTATAGTTTGATGAATTAATTTATTTAACTTGTCAGTGTTAATAACTCTGATTAGGAGGAAGAAGTTATAAAGTACCGTAGGTGCGAACAGACYTCTAACAGCAGTTTTAACTTTGAATTTACTTCTGACAAGTAATTCACTCTGGTCTCCTATGCAATCAACTTTCTTTTTTTGGTTGTAGCAAGGAAAAGAGATTCCCTCAATTCTTTTCTGCCTCTGTCCTCTGGATCTGCTCTCTGTTCAACTCACCTGTGCTTCTGGTTTGTTTTTTTTTCAAACGGGACTGAGTGAAGACTTCAATAAATATTTGACAAGCCAGTGTGGATCCTGATGTGTGTATCTGCCACTGGTCCCACACACCTTGACATGCAGACACCACACAGAAATCTGAACACAGCTGAGTGCATTCAAACAGCAACAGGGAGGCTGGATATGCCGAAACTGCTTCCAGCTAAAATTGCCATTCCCTTTTTTTTTCTCAAGTCAGAGGTTAAGGAAAAGTCTGTCATATAGCAGGTGATTGCTGGAAGCATCTGAATTATAATATATGTACATATACTGGCTTGGATTATAGTCACTTCAGCAAACATTTCTGGGTTTATTCATAGAAAATATACATTAAAACTTTCATACAGTTCTTGGTGAAGCCTTTTTTTGGATGTGGAAAGGAGATAGGAAAGTGGCAGTTACTTCTATATATTTTTACTGTCTTGTTGAGCTCATCCCATTCCATCACACAGAGATGTACCATACTTCCATCACTTCATAGCAATTGATGTTTMATGTAAATGAAGTTGAGGCGAATGATTTATCAAAGGTCAACTTTTATTTGCTCAACAGCCTGTATTTTAAAACCAGGCCTCTATGAGAATTCTTGCTTCACAGAATTATTTTAAAGCAAGTTACATTTTTAGGCAATTTGAAAAAGAATTACTTATCAGTAATTGCATTTTTAGTCGTAATTCTCGCTGCATACTTCATACCGACACTTTATGTCCTGTAAACAAGGAGGCCATTGACTTTTATTATAAATAAAATTTAAATATTTTAATACATTTATGTGCATATGTGATCGGCAGTATTGAAAGCAAGATCAATCAGTTCTTCAAAGCCTCTCATAAATGTTAATGTTTAAAATGGGCACTAAATGGCACCGTATCATTAAAGCAAATTATTCACGGAGAGTAGTGAGGACTGTTGTTAAATAAGTATGGAATAAGAATGAAAAGGAGTAAATTAGATGGTTGAAAAGCAGGGTTTTAGTTGAGGTGTTTTTGTGACAAGGCACGAAAGGGCAGCACGCCAATTAACAGATAATGTTTGGGGGGAAAGCATGACCACTCATCACCCTGCAGACCTTGAAAGTTTGCAGAAGATGCAAGAAGTCAAAATGAAAGAAGACTCAGTATTCAGCATTATGGGCAGTGTGTTCACTGTGAATACGTGTGAACAGTCCTCGCATGTGGGAAATACCGCTGATTTCAAGAGCAGTTCCTTAAAACTCGGAATTCCCTTGTTTTCCTTCATACATTTTTCATTCTCTGCTCTACTGTCTACACATTTTCGTATTTGAAATGCAAAAGGTTGCTCAAATAAAGCTGCAATTAACACCTAAGGGCCATATAGGTGGCTGGGGGAAGCGGGGTCTAAGGCAGGACACAGAACAATCTCTTCCATAAACCCGGTGGAAAGATGTTCCAGTGTGACATTCAGTGT
Source organism: Malurus melanocephalus (assembly GCF_030028575.1). Taxonomy (NCBI): domain Eukaryota; kingdom Metazoa; phylum Chordata; class Aves; order Passeriformes; family Maluridae; genus Malurus; species Malurus melanocephalus. Next base: position 1,175,642 of record NW_026623399.1, read on the forward strand.
GACTTCATTTTGGTCATAAAAGCAGCCGATTTCCAAGACCATGGACACTGCCAGATTTTTTTCTTCTTAATTCAGACCTGTTTCTGTATTAGCAAAGGGTTTCTACCCTGGGATCCATAATTCTGCTCGGTTATGGCTGTATACATACTAATTGACTGTAGGGGAATTACACAGGCTTTAAAGGCAGTAGATGAAAGCAGATTTTGATCCAACTAGATTTTACTCTTTGGCTGTAAATTGTTTGCTATAATCAAGCAAAACTGTCCTCCTCTGTGAGTCCTAGAAGTCCCAGAGCTCAAAGGTGACTCTTGGGACCCAGACTGAGCTCTTCAGTTTTTTGGGCAACAGGGTCCTTCCCCCAGAAATAATGAAATTTCCCACCAGAAATAATGAAATATTTGCCATAGTACATTGTGTACTTTTCTGTCCTTCAGCATCGCTTGGCATTTCTGGTCCTGGAAGCCTCTTGGCCGTAGTGTTTCAWATAAAAGGTTTTTGGGTTCTGCGCTGGGGATATAAACGCAAAGATAAAGAGCTGAGGCTTTACCCTTGGAATGTGAAGGTCTCAGCCATCAATATTATCACCCGRCTGTCTTTGGAGAAAACTAATATCTGAGGATGATGTAGAAGCTTTATCACCTTTCACCTTTTAAAGSGTCTGGGTTTTTAAGCAAAATAACAAATGTGTGAAGATGTGATAAACTGTATTTTTGGTATTCGGCAATTTCAAGTTAATACTCCTAAGTAAAGTMGTAAAAAGTCTAAATGCGAAATACAGGCTGTGAGCTCAGACCTACCTCAAAACAAAGAAGAACACTTGGAGAGTCATTGGTGTTTTGAGATGGCATTGTGTCACCAAATAGAGTGATCCTCTCCTTTCATTGTCAGTGAATTACTTAAAAACAAAGCCCTATTCAAGAACAGGTTGGCCTGGAGCCACCTGGTCTACTGGAAGGTGTCCCTGCCCATGGCAGAGGGTTGRAACTGGACGGGCTTTGAGCTCCTTTCCAACCCAATCCATCCTGGGATTTTGTGGAGCATCATTAACCTAAATCGAGTTTACCTGGGCAGCTTTGAACGTCGACTTCGTATTCACATTCTGAGGCCGCGCGCACCCTTCCCTCAGCATCGCCATATCCGCAGCTTCACACGGCAGTGGGGTACGTGGGGTTTCGATTTTTTTAAAAATTTTAATAAACATATATA
>NW_026623399.1:1177329-1179207 GCF_030028575.1 Malurus melanocephalus
CCGCCGGCGCCCCGCGCTGCCCGCTCGCTGCGTGCGGCGAGCCCAGCCGCGCTCCGCGCTCTGGAAAGTGCCGGCGGTGCCGCCGCGCCTCCGCCCGCACAGGCTCCGCCGCTCCGCACCCGCGGCCGACAGGATCGGCTCCTGCCTCTTCTCCCGCCCGCCYGCCGCGATGTCCGCGCTCCTCCTGGCCCTGGCGACGCTCTGGGGATTACCGTCCGTCGCCGAGGCGCTGACAGCTGCAGCCCGCGGAGGTAAGGCGCGTTTCGGGGATGGGTGCGGAGCCGCGGAACTTGCCGCCGCTTCTGCTCGGGAAGTTTTGCTCCCTTGCGCCTTGCGCGGACGGGCGCGGCCGCGGAGCGCTCCCCTGACCGCGCTCCCCTGACCGCGCTCCCATCCCCGCGCTCCCGCACGCCTGGGATGCGGGTGCGCCGCGCTGGGTTGCGGGCGAGCCTTCGGCGGCGGCAAATACACGGGAACGAGGAGCGGGATGATGTCCCCGGTGATCCCGATGGTCCCACCGGGTGCGACCCGCGGGGTGCGATCCGCCGCCGGCGGGGGTACAGCCGCTKCTGCCGGCGACTCCCCGGTCCCGGCCGGGGCTCCCCGAGGCTGCCCGGGGGCTGGCGGCGATGTGCCGCAGGCACGGCGAGCGCCCTCCGCTTCCCGCAGCCTTCCAAAAGTTCCCTTCTCAATGACCCCGAGTTGCCGATCGCTCAGTGCCTGAACTTGGATTTGGGCACGGGGGCTCGGGGTCCCGCAGCCGCGGGGTGGGCGATCGCACAACTTCCAACTCTGTTCCCTTGCTCAGAGAAGTCCCTGATCCGAGAGCGTGGCGATTCCCCCGCCGGAGCGGGGCTCGGGGTTTCGTGTCGCTTTTTGTACAGTCACCAGACACCTCTCATTTTCCTGGGAGATGTTTGAATTGGGTATTTTCTAAGTATAGCGTAAGTCCGCCTTCTGTGTGGCTCAGGTGCGGCAATAGCGGTGCGCTGCTCTGACTCAGGTTTTCTTACCGCTGTAGAAAACSCTGCTCACCAGAAAATTGTCTGTCGGTTTCTTGTAGCCCTTCGGCTTCCAAACTGCGCGGTCTCATGAATGAGATGCCCTGGGTAGTGGTGGTGTACGCGGGCTGCGARGGTTTCGTTAGATTTCAGTAGAAATGTTACTCTGTAAAGCCTTGAATTCTCACTGTTAGCCACCCAGCTCCTCTCCATCACGTTCACATTACCTACTAAATTGTTTACTAACTGCTTACAACTCGTTTGGGTGAGTGCAGATGCCTCTGCACAGTCGGTCTGGGGTATAGATTTCTGCYTCAGTCGAACTACCAGACCTCTTCCGTCCCTTTCCCACATAGCTATCCGAATTACATAGGTGATTCATGCTGCGAAAATAAGAAATAACTACCTATCAACGAGAAAAGTGTTGCTACAGCATCACAAATTTGCATGTTTAAAGCCCTGCATCACAAGGTGCAGGGATATTGCATGGAAATGAAGATAGTATTACAAAGAATGGCACTTGAACAGCCAGAGAGGAAAGGTTCTTAGGAAATCTTTTCAGTTTTATGAAGGGTACATATGCTTTTGCTTTGGTTCACAAAGATTCGTGGTCTTGCTAGTGCTTGCTTGATGGAAAATATTTCAAGAACTTTCCATCGTATTCACAGAATGGTCAGATTAGATTTCAGCAGCTGTAGCTTGCATCTGATCTTATGAATAAAAATCAAACTTCCAAACATTTTGTGGAATTGTTCTGGAAACTGATTTGTTGCTCTGTATTCCCTCATAGCAGTAWGCAAGTGCAAATTATGCATGAATATTAATTTCTGGTGTTTAAATTTTGCTTAATTTTACCTTTGGTTTTTTTTTTTTTTTT
>NW_026623399.1:1179255-1187978 GCF_030028575.1 Malurus melanocephalus
AAAAAAAAAAAAAGTGCTGTCAGCTTATATTAAAATCAATCCCATCTTAAAAGGCAGCATCCTTGTAAATCATACCAGCCCCAAAAGTGGGATAAATCAAATTTACTTAGAATCAACTAACTCATCATATCATAATGTCATGTCTTATCAAAACCGAGCACTGCACAAATTAGGACTTAAAAGGCATTTTGTTTAAAAAAAATGTCAAGTGGTCTCAACCTAAAAGGGATTCAGTATGAGGCATCCAGAGAGGGAATTACATTTGCACATCAGATAAACTTTATGATACAGTGCAAAAATTATTGACCATACCAAGCTGATTTTCCTTTAGAGGAGGAAATTCTGAGTCACTGGAGCATACTAAGCTTAATGTATGTGAAAGGCACTAAAATTTGGAATGCACCGATACTCACCATAGGTAATCAGAGAATAGRGAAAATGTCATGAGTTGTGTTAATAGCAGTGGTGTGGTAGCCATGGTAATATAAAATATTAGTGAGGTGCTGTGGGGAGAAGTAACACTTTCTGCTAGACCAGTGGGTGACATGAGGGGGGAAAAAGAGGTGTGGGGGGGACCCCACCAAAGTTTGAATTATCTGAAACATTTTCTCTGTGTTTGAAATACAATTAAAATCTTCCAGTCTTATCTAGTCTGTCCTCAGCCAGGTTACAGCTCCTCTAATTTCATGTATATATATATTAAAAGAAAAAAAAAAAGTGAAGAGAAAAATGATATGGAGAAGAGGAGCTGAAAATCAGATGAAGAAGGGAAGTGAGCAGAAGGGAATCCAGCCAGGAGAGTGTGGTAGGATAAGGGATAAGTCCAGCTGAGGTTGTGCCACTGAGGCAGCTGAGAAGTGATTTCCTTTCCTTCTGCTTCTGTCAGTTCTTCCTGAGCAAATGGATGGACCCAGGTTGCTCGCAACACTTGCAACTCCTTCACAGTATCGCTGCAACAAATGAATTTCAGGAGCCAGAGAAAAGCCTTGCCAACAGTTTAGGAAGCTGAGAAGACAACATTTGTTACCTGGTCTCCCTACAGCTCCTCAGGGGAACTTCACAGGTCCCATGGGTGCTCTGTGGTTCTGGTGGGCATTTCCTTCCCACAGCTCCTTCCAGCCTTGGAGCTTCTCCCTGCTCCCACCCAGGCTGCTACAACCCCTTTTTCATCATCCTTGATTTTTGTGTCTGCTGCTGTGAACATGCTTACATGGATCCACTGCCCTAATTGGTGTGATTACCTAGAGGTTATCCAAATTACAGCRATGCCTCGGATAACAGGAGCTTGACTGGATAATCTTGGTGTTGTCAGTGAGATGTGTATCCACACCAGTATTAATGAGTTGCATTTCTCATTATTAATCGACTTGCTGTCTGTGCTGAGGCTTGTTTGTGTTGGGTTTTGGTKGTACGTCACTGCTGTCAGCAGCACTGAGCCACTGTCTTCTTCCAACTCTTTYGTGTGTGGTTTTAGGGGTTTTGGAGCTCTCAGCAGGTGCTGTGATGAAGCAACTTCTCAGCAAAGTCTTGCAGACAAGAGCAGCTCCTGTAAAGGAAGACTTTATATGGGACGGGAAAATGTTGTCACATAACTTAAAGTTCATGGGTGATGGCATGTCACACTTTTTTTTATTTTTATTTTTGCTAATTTAAAATTGTGTTTAAGAAAGAGCGACAAATTGTCATGAATTTTCCACTCTGGAGTCACAAAAACACTTCCAAAACTTCTGTCTTCATCCCACTTAGCAGGGAATTTATTGTTTTCGCGGTGTCCTTTGCCCGTGTTTAAGTGAAAGCTGGAAGCAAATTACTTTGAAATGGAATTTTCAGGCTTAAGGTTAGGATGATGGGAGTTTGGATTACTCACTCCTGTAGCAGAAACACAAACCAGGTGAGATAAATTTGTCTCCATCATCCTGCTGATGGCCTTCATTCCCTGGTAAGGTGCCACAGCAGGTGCCACTGACTGCACRGGGAGGCTTTACAATACAACTCTGTCATTATTAGTAGCTTAATGCTGGAAACTGGGTGTACCAGCACTGTTGTGCTCCACCAGACTGAGCTCCAGCTTGGCCATCTGTTGAAAAGTGTTCTTGAAAAAAACTAAAAAAGCTGTTTCTGTGCTGTACTGCAGAGGTGTATGTGCCTATAGTTAACTTTGTTATATTTCAAACCTACATAATAAATATTAGTAGCTTACATGCAAAAGAGATGTTTCCAAGGTCACAGTGACTTTGCTGTTTATTTATTTACCTGAAAGAACAATATTATTTAAGAACTTGCCTATCATTGGAGAGGCAAAATTACAGAGGAGGGTGAAAATGTATTAGGGAATTTGGGACAGTACTTGGCAGGACGTGTTATAAGGGTTAATTAAAGGTGGAAATTGTGGGAGATATCCACAAGTGCAGTTTCAGTGCCTGGTTGGTTTTGGAGGCACRCAGTGATGGATGTGTGCCCTCAGCTGAGTGTGTGAGTGCACACACAAACCCCTGGCACTCCTGGATCCTGAGCAGGCTCTGTGTGCGGGTTCCTGTGAACTGACGTGTATGTTCTCTGTTACCCGGGTTCTTTCAGGTTCAGTGGTTTCGGAGAGCTGTAGTTTAATAAAAAGAAAGTGGTAGAAACACACAAACTATTTAAAGGGTAAGCTGCATTTCAAAGTTCAAAACTAGKTGTTTGATGTGAAAAGACTATGTGTAAACTTGTTCTGCAGCAAGCCTTTTACTAATTTATCACAGCAGCTCTGCTGGCGCTGTGGCAGGTTGAAGGAGCTGTCCTCCAAAGGCTTGGAGAGCTCTCACTTCACACAGCACTTCCTTTGAAGAGYTACGTGACGGCTGCTATGTAAATTTGAACATATGCCATACCTTTGAATTTCATATGGACCCCAATCTTTCTGCATTTAGAGTGGCAAAACTCACTTTGACTTCAGTGTGCAGGTTGGAAGCACATGTTCCTCCAGCACCTTCCTGCAGGTCCTTTTTTACTGTTATTTGCATTTGAAGAAAATGGGTTYGTCCTTATTGCATTGGCTCTAAGGGTTTACGTAATTGTAACTTGTGAATTTAGAATTATGGTTTTCTCCAGAAAGGCTGGTAATTTAGATAATAGAACATTGTTGTTGTTACAGTAGCATATTTGGAATCCCAGCGTGTTGTTGCTTTTTCTTAGTTTTTATGTATTAATCTGTCGCTTAATAGTCTTGTTCTTCAAATGCAATTAAAAAAAATTTGCTTAGAGAACTCATTCTAATTGCACTTCCTCAAAACATTCTTAATGATGAACAGTGAAGATGAAAATAGCAGAACTTGGCTACTTTTATGCAAGTCATACAGACTATTGAGTCTGTATTTAATGTCAGTTTGGGCTAAGTGTAGCTACTGCAGAACTAGGTCTTAAATTTGTAAGTGCAATTAGGAACTAATTGGGTTTTTTTTAAATATAATTACTCAAATAATGACTTTGCACCTTCTGTCCAACCCACTAGTTTGTTTTTTAATTGAACAAGTTGATTTTTTTCCCCCCTTAAATTATATCTATCAAAGAGATGAAAATATTTGTAAACTTATTCCAGCTAGACAGTTGTTGACCATCATGAGACAAATTCCCAAGATATATGAAAACATAGCGCTGTAAAGAGATAAAAATCTTCATTTTTAAGCAGTTGGTAAAGTGAAATTACCAGGACTTGTTGCTGTAGAATCAGTTGCCCAGCCCCGCCGTGGTACTGCTGACAGGATTCTTTGGTGAGGATACTCTGGAGCCTTTGCAGGAGGGAAGGGCTGTTTCCCCTGGGTGCCGGGCTGTGTGAGAGCAGGATTGGACCTCAGTAATGGAATTCCAATAAAACTCAGTCAGTGCCTTTTAATTAGATTTAATGGGAACTGGAAAGGATCATTAGAGATAAACACATGCTTTTGCCAGTAATATGTTCACTGTATTATTAATCTGATTTAATTTGCAAGATCCACATAGCAGGAGTAAGATTTTTCTCTGTACCTGGAAAGTGTTATATGAGCCTATTATAATTTGTTGTTGTATATGTCATTGCTTCCCAAGCAGTAGGTAAATATAGAATTGGGGTCAGGCTCCATGTGTGGTGGTTATGAACCCTCCCAATCTGAGGGCAGGGCTGGCTGCTGGAAAGAAAGTTGTTTGTCTCTTTAGAAACCACATTTTTATTGACCATTTCGCCATAAATTGCAATGGTGTATTAATAACAAAACACTGCAATATGCAGAGTGTGCTGCTAAGTAATAGGGCTTTTTAAAGATGATGTAATGCCAGTCTGCAAGTGAGGTACGCCTGGAGATTTTTATTTCCATGCAGTTTAGAAATACAGCCTAATGCTCTGAGGCGGAAAAACAGATTACAGCATTATGAGTTCTAGATATGGTACGTTGAATCCTGAAACGCGCTTCCAAAYGCGCCTGATGCTCCTAAACACCTCTCCTGCTGCTTCCTGCTGAGTGAGAAGGCTTTCCAGAGGAGCCAGACAGTTGAAACTGCACTTGAGAAACAAGGATGTACCTATTTCCTTTTCTTGGTAATATCCATGTATTTTGGGCTRTCTATTGCCTGGTTATCAGTAGGACATCCCTTGGCAACTTTTGGGCATGCCACTCTTGAATGACACACTTCAAGTGCTAGAAGCTAAAATCTAAGCCTTCAGGATAATACCTATAATTCCTCAAAGTTTTTCACCAATGCAGACCTCTGTTTTTAACAGCAGTTCATAAGATTGACTGTTGTTTTTCCTTGAATGAGCAGAGAGAATGAAAAGCAGTTTTGGTTTTTGCAGTGGTATTTTGGGGTAGAATGGACTCAGTGCAAGAGAAATGCTGATGTAATGCTCTGCAAATGCAGTGTTTTTTTATGTGAAGTGCTCTGTSTAGAAGATTTTTCTGTGAACTCAGGGACATGCTCCCACAAAAATTCCCATGYGGCTTTCCTATRAAGCTTTATGATTGTAATTAACYTACYTGCAAASRAACMAAAATATATTGTGGGTGATTCTTCTTTAAATTCAGTTTTGATATTGTCAAATAGTTTGGCCTGCTGCTGCTTATAATGTTCTCAGAGGCTGTGATATGGTGTCGAACACTTGGGTCTCCACCTCCCTTAACATGCAGGAAAGTATTTTTCCTCAAGCAAAGTTCTTCTAAATAATTCTACAGCACTGGAAGTACCAAAAAAACTGCTATTTCTGATACATCCCACTTCAGTGCATCTTTTTCCTTTTTTTTTTGAGAAATACTGTAGCGTTGTGTAGTCATAAAAATACAACTTTGAAAAAGTTACACTACTGCAAGAAGATAGGAAAAATCACAGCAATTTTCTATCTGATAGGTAGGTTTCCACAAAACACCTGCCTCTTTTTGCTTACAAATTCTGTGAAGATGAAAGAGGAGAGAGCAAAGTAAGTTCATTGCTTGTTGGATGCTCTTTTGCATATGCAAACACACACTGATTTACCCAAAGTATATTGGTATTTGTGTAAAGCTGTGTGCTTATGAAATCAAAGTGTGTCATTTRCCAATGAGACTTTTTCTTCTCTGCAGCAAAACAGTTTTTATGTTTTATAAACAAATAGATTTCAGTCCTTCATCAAGACCATTGAGGTATATGGGTTCTTTGTTTTGTCCTTGATGTAACAGAATMGGGTTACATGTAAGTGTAAAGGAACTTTGGACCATTTTATTAAAATTTCACTGGAAATTCTTAATTAGAGGACCTCAAATTATATTGTCTATATTGCCCTAAGACTTTATGCAAGAAATACCTATTTCTTGCAATATGTCTATTCCAGTATTTGATTTGATTTTGCCTGGGTTTCTTAAACTGAGCCCACTTCTGTATTTCTCATATCTAATTTGAAATCATATGCATCAAATGCATTATTGCTTTCATTTCTGAGTTTGTAACAATTCTGTGGAAGAGAAATTATTACACAAGTTATATTTAATAAAGTTAAATTGATAATTTCTCATGTAAAAATATCGATTTTTTTGCAAGGAGACTGCCTTCCTGTAAGGTCAGAAAACCAGAGAAAATTCCAGACAGTTCAATATGCTAAAATGTGTATAGTCTACTACTAGGAAGTCATTAGGTTGGTTAAGCGTGGTTTTTTTTTTTTTTTTTTTTTTTTTTTTTTTTTGTAATACAGAAGAATCTGCTGATCCTCTAGATGATACACTACACTTTTCTTTGTGAAAAATATCTATATTGGTTGGGAGATGTGGAAGGATTATAAAGGTGGTACCTTCTCATTTAGTACATCAGTTCCRTATGAATCTTTGCAGATTTATCCAAGGATGAGCATGCTTGACTTTCTTTTGGAACCTATCCTAAAGCAGCTGTTTTTCCAGCAGTATTTAGTAAAGCATAATGAGGGGTAGGTCAAGCCTGTGTGTTCTCCAGTGCTGCTAGTCATATATCTCCTGGAGGGAAACTGGCTTGGCTTCCAAATTCATCAGAAACACTGGGTCTAAAATAGGTTTATTTTGTGCAACTATTGAAGTTGGGTTTTTTTTTTTTTTTCTGAGGGATGTTTGCAGGCAGTGGGAGTTAAGGAGTGCAAGGAGTGGAGGAAGACTGCAAAATGGAATTTGTTCCCCTTGGGCCCACRTCCTAAGCCAAGTGTTTTTATTTTTATATTTAGATTGGAGAAAGAATGGTGAGCAACAAATGGTTTCTTCATCATGGTATCTTAAAGTAAGGAGTCTTAGGCAGAACACTTGAGGCTGCATCGTTAAATCTGCAAGGGAGATGAAGCAAGTTGAGATTATGGAACTGTGAAAAAACTAAAGCACTGTCCCAGACCTGCAGCTTGTTGGGTTGAATTGCCTTTGGTAGAAATCAAGCAAAGCTATGTTGGAGCAGGGAGAAAGATGTTCTGCAGGCAGGGCTTTGGAGGTTCACCTGAGTAGGTGATGATGTAGGGCTGCTATAAACCACTTCTGTGACACTATATTGCCTGTATATACATGCATATAAAACCTTGGCTATACAGGGAGATGCTTGAAAGGTTCTGTGCTAAGTCCAGCAGAACCAGGAGTTACCAGGGCTTTATTCAGCTGACAGAATCACATGCCCTGACCCAAGTGGCCCATTATCACATTTCTTCAAATTGGAGCAAGCTATTSAGGTCAGTGTGTGTGTACAGACCCATCTGAATGAATTCCTCAGCTTGCACTTGCTGTGTTACATTTCTTTCTCTGGATTTCCAGTGGCTGTGAGTTGAACAGAGTTGACAGTACACAATATTACCTATTTACTCTGCAGATTATACTCCTCTGGAGGGTTGGTGTCAGCTAATCTGCTACTTCTGCATTTTCAGAGACCTGTGAACTGCATCTCTGGTACTATCACAGGAGAGTGTCAGATCTAAATTTCTGTAATTTTCTTATTTACCTCAGATTCCTAGGCCTGTGTGTCCAGGTCTCCAGCCTTTGACACTTATTTTGTCCTGTGAATAGTTTGCTTTCTGTGCAGGAATTCTCTCTGTCAATATCCAATTTTGGCCACTCTTAGGGCGGTAAGAAGTTTGAAGCAGATGGTTGTCAACAGATGATGACAAAATTCTGAAATACGGCTCTGATACAAACTGTGAGGCTGAGTATTTAAAGCACATTCDAGTGTATAAAGCCTGCTTGTATTTCTAATGCTATTGCTACCTTTGCTGTGGAATATTCTGGGAACAATTCATGAGCTATGTGCTTTATTTCTGAAAAAAAGCATAACTCCCCGCACCAATTAATGGTGTTCAGTAATGAGTATATGAACCATGTTATGATTTTATGTCAGTTAGAATTGTTAAATGCTCCTTGATGAAACCATGCTGACTTACATTAATTGGTGGCCTGTCTTCCCACGGTGGCATCACACTGTGTCAGAAGTGCCTCACAAAAAGTTGTAACATAACTAAACTCTCAGTGATTGCCCGTGATTGCCATTCTGCTGTTGACTGCTGCTCTGAAGACCAGCAAAAGACTTCTAAATTCAGGAGAATTTAATAAGTGGCTCTGAGCCTTAGGAGCGTAACTAAAAGCATTTGCATAAAATGAGTGCTGAGAGCCTGGTAGGTGTGGCACAACTTGGATCCTGCCACTGCATCCCCTTTGCTAATCCAGCAGCTCAAAGTAATTTAAGTGCRTTAAAGGCTGTTTACGTGTCCATGAAAAGCATGATGCAAATATGCAAATTCAAGAGCGCGTCTTCCACAAGTTTATATATCTTAATGAAAAATGTCAGTGCGTAATATATCAACAGTCTGCTTCGCCCCACAGTAGCCAGTTTTTTCTAAAGATAGCACAGCATGTCCTTGGTGTGGTACTAGGAGTAAATTAACACAGTAGAGTGCTTATTCTTGAAGTCAGCTGATAATTCCTCTGCTGATTTTTGGGGAGGAAAGACATGTCTGCTCAGGGCGGTCATCTTGAACTGGTTACCACTGCCTGGTTGTGCATGCACACAAGTAATTGGACCTCACTAGTTTTAAAAAAAAAATGACTTTGTTTCATTCAATTTGCTATCCTTTTTTATGCTGAGTGGAAAAGTTGCCCCAACTGAGTGGAAATCTWTCCTTTTATTTCATGGGACACCTGAGCAGCATAACCTGGCCTTGGGCTTTGTGTTTATGAGCGAGCAGAGTGGTGACTGTATTGGTTTGCATCTGATTTCATGTTGTGAATTGTGGTTTCACCTCTAGTAGGCTATCT
>NW_026623399.1:1188188-1190984 GCF_030028575.1 Malurus melanocephalus
AGGGTTAATTTTTAAGTTACAGCATTATTCTCTTTGGTAGGGAGCAAGAAAGGCCATGTCCTGTACCAAATAACCCTAACAGTCTCCACAGTGCTTCAGAACCAAAAAGAGCTTATGTAGCTGAATATATGAAGAGTTAAGCAGCAACATTTGGTATGTGAGAGTATTGTCTTTGATAAGCCATGGGGAAATCAACATCTCTTCTTTCTTCCCTGAAAATACAGGAGGCTTCTTGAAGCTTTTGGGAATGAGTGTATTACTGAAGAGTTCATGGATCCGGATCTAATTTTTTATAGAAATGAATGGTAACCCGCTGTGGGRCTTTAAGTCTGCACAAGGGTATTCTACATTCACCTACCTTATTCTAGATTTAAAGAATTATTTTTTTCCCCGCTGATAAATAACTGAAGGTTAAAAATAACTCCTCCCAATAGAAATTGCTATCACTGTAAGGAGGAAAAAAAAGTCAGCAGTAGTGCAGTGATGTTTCAATAACACGAAGTAATCCCCCCATACTTCTGTAATAAAGTTGCATGGGCTGCAGTCATCTTTCCTGTCAGCACCTTTCTATTGACACCTTTCTGTCAAAAAAAGATGAAGTGAAGAATAAAAACTAACTCTGTTTTCTCTTACACTAAATGTATTCTGCAAAGCTTTGGTGAAATACAAAGCATGTGGACTTTGCAGATAGTGTTTGCRTTTGGGACTTGTGGGAAAATTTAYGTGAACTTTGTGCTGTGGGAATGGTTGCCCTTTAAAGCAATTGGTTATATTTAACGTAAGTACAAAACTGCTTTTGGTAGAGTGCTCTGTTCTTCAGAGCTCTTTTGTTTCTAGGAGCAGGAGTATGTAATTATTGCTGTAAACGAGTTTTTACAATTTGGCCAGTTTGGGTGCCTAGAATTACCACTTTTTTTYCCCTGAGAAATCTGTTAGTGTTTAAAACCAACAGACAAACCCAAAATCCTTGCAAAGTAAGCCAGAGTACTTTGCAGTTGTGGGCTGAAACAGTCTAATAACATAGTCCAAAAGCTCATTAATATTGATTTTYTTAATTCTCTCAATAACCCGAACATTTGTTCTAATTACAAGAGGAATAAAAAGCAGACTAACAGGTTCTTAGATGTCAAAGTCTATTGGACCACAAAGCATCCAGAAGGATATGCTTCAAAAGGAGTAAGTGGGAGGTATGAGTATGAATTTCATTAATGAATAACAATATGCGTACCCATACTTGAGGGAAAAAACACCACTCAAAACATGTCCTKTCAGCTGGACCTCTGGGGCTCGTACACTTGCCAAGGTCACAGCTTCTGCCTCCCTTTGTAGGCTTTTCTACAGAAGGGGCTGGAAAAAAACTGGTTAATTATACTTACTTTTAAAAGAAAATACCTGAGCAGCTGGGACTAGGTAAAGCACCRATGGAAGGATTGGGGTTGGGCTCCTGCTTCTCCCTTGCTGGTAGTGGAGAAGGGTTGCTCATGGTGTGGTCTTCTGGTTCTTCATGTGAATGATGCAGGCATCAGGAATAGGATTAGATCTTAGAGCAGTTTGAAATGTGAGCTAAGCATGCATTTAAATTCATTCTCCTTAAGAAAAAAAAARGGAGCATTTGTATTTTTCTGACTTTTCTTAAGGGTTATACAGTGGGGAAGAAAATCTCTYCTTTATCCTTAGTAACCGTTTGATTGCCAGAGAATCTGATCTGAGGRACAGAAATGCGTTCTGTGCTGGAGGTGCTGCTGATGCTGCTCCTGGAGTGAGGGCTCAGGGATAGAGCTCTGTGACTGGCCCATCTGTCCCGTCCCTGGCTCTTCCCCAGGGGAGGGTGCCCCCTCCTCAGACCTCATTCCCTGTCGGGGTCAGGTGACTATGGGGASGGGAAACCTTGGGAATACAGTCCTGGAGGTTGAGGTTGTTCTTCCTCCCATGCTCTTGTTGTATGGGTGGTAATACAGCTTGAGATTCCTCTTGAAGTTCAGTGCAAAATTTTTTTTGGAGACGACTGGTTAGTAATAGTCCAAGGAGGAGAAATGGTGTCCCAGGAAAGGGAAAGGCATTGCTGAAGAAGGAAAATGCAAAGGTTTTTCTTCCCTGAGTGCTGCACTTCGTACAGAGGAAGAAAAGAAAGGCTTCATCAATCTCCCTCTTATTAAACTGGCACAGCTAATATATTCTGCTAAAATGTGTTCATCATGCTGTTTAAAACAGCCAGGTTAGAAATCTACTGACAATAAATGAAGATTTATCGCTTTTCGTGTCATTGGGGCACCTAAGACAGGTTTGGAATACTAACTGGAATTCGTGAAAGGGRGAAAAACTGTTTCGGTGCCATTTAATTAACTATCTGGCCAATATTTTTCCCTTTTTATTGTAAAATCTGTAAGTTGCAACTSGCTTCAAGCAAATTCTTGTACAACTCTGCCAACAGTTAACAAATAAACACATTAMAATACAGAAAGCCTTGTGCAGATCCACGTGTGCCATATAAAACCATACCTTGAACTGCAGAGATGCCTTGTTTTAACAAACAAGCAAACCAGAAGATCATAATTGTATTTTGTGTATCTCTTGGTAAATGTGGCTGTGCAGCATAATTGAGATCAGTGCAAATACGAGCAGTATTTTCTTTTTAACTGAAGTCATACCAGCAGCCTGATGTAAATAACCTACTTTATGCAAGTCACAGGTACTTTTATTGCTTAGTCTCTGTATTATGTTGTTATTCTGAGTAACATTGTAAGCTGTGATCCAAATACAGAGCTGCAAGTCTTAAAATTTCTACAAAAGTTTGAA